>NC_072379.2:60556693-60863387 GCF_028885625.2 Pongo pygmaeus
CTTCGGCTACTGTTTGTTTATATGGCTTACAATGTTCTGCTGAGATCTGAGTATTCTAAGATGGTGAGGCCATTCCTTCAGGCTGGCTTTACTGCCAGAGATTTTATCAATTTAATATACACACAAGGAGTTATATTTTTGCAAGTAGCCCATTCTGTCTCTGGTTACATGAGGAAGGCCTGTGGCTTAAACTACCAGTGACCATAGGTCTTCAATGCATTCTATATCACATAGTATTCTGTGTGTTAAGTATCGTGGTAGGGGGGTGGATTTGCCTTATTTTGGCATACTATGTTGACCTCAATTTGGCTTGAGTCTGAGCAATTTGCTATGCTGCCCTATTTGTTATTCACCTATATTCCTGAATGTGAATACTTTGGAAGGAAAGTAAGGTAAATTTGGTTGAGATTCTGTATAAAAGGGAAAAGTTAATTTTTAATACAAATACAAAACTTATTTCCATAGAAAGCAAAATTTATAAGTTAAATATAAAGATTAAAATAGTGTTTGAAAAGCTCACTATAGTGCTAACAAACTAAATGAAAATAAGGCTATTTTGCATTTAAAACTGAAATACCTCTTAAAATAATTTGATCCCCAGTGTTTGCTCTTTTTGAAGTAACCGACTTACTCTTAAAAAGGATGGCTGTCAAGATGGAAAGTCTTAGTGGGTTTTCATGTTAACCTATTCTTTGGACATAACTGAATTTTGTATACAATGCATTTCATGAAAAGTTGTGGCTCCCCCAGATTGCCCACAAGTATGATCTTGAAGTCCTAAACGTTTGTCCATGTAAGCTTCAAAACAGAGCCTTAACTGAGTTATTCAAGTAGCAGTACTTAAAGATAAAATTCTTGAAGCAGTTTCAGTGGTTTCTGATCCAAATAATCAGTTTCTGAACATTACTACTTCACATAATAGAGTCCATCTTCAGTTTCTTCTCACTTTCTCTTTCCCTTTTGGGTTTCCTTTTTGTGGCCTGAGGCTACCAGTGCTTTGGGTACTATCAAGATACTTCCATCATGGGTGCACTGGAGAGCATAGTGGTTTGGATTGACTGGCCTACCTTGGTCATCTCTTAATCTACTAAAAATATCATGATAAAGGTCATGCAGTTTCTGTTTCATTATGTTAATAGCTTTGTTACATTGTGCTTGCTCTCTCTTAAGAGTTTCCTTCTTTGCTTGCAAGTTACATACATCATCTTCTAGATTCAAAATTATGTCCAATTTGCGTTTACGACAATTCTGCGCAGCAACTTTATTTTTCCCTCTTCGTCTGATGTCACGGATAAGTGAGACTTGTAGGTCTGTCAGATAATACCTACTTAACATGCTATTGAAGGAATCAACAGGCATGCCGACAATTTCATCTACAGAAAAAGGGATATGCAAAGCTTTAGCACGCTGTTCATCACGGCTCAAGTTTCTATCTGTGTCTTCAAGGTGTCTACGCCTTATCTTCTGTGACTTCTCAGGCCACAAATAAGGTTCAGAAGTAGATTCTGGTACACTTGGCTGTAAGTGGTAAGTGTGGTTATGAAATATGTGTTGAAATGTAAGATCCCCATGATAACCAGAATCACTCTGATCCAAGTGACAAAGCTTACTGGGTTCTGGGTAGTAGCCGCCTACGGCACCTTCTAAGTCATGATGGGAACTAGATTCATGGTCAGTACAATAACCTATAGCACCTTCATCACACACAGAGTGAGAGGAATTAGACTTGATGACAGAGGTACTGTTGTGACTTGAATCTAAAGAAAGGCCAGAATCAGTATCTGGTTCATCAAAAAGCTGAGAAACATCGATTGGATCAAAGTTGTCTTCTGTGGCCAATGACATTAAGTTTATCTCATCAAATATATTTATGTCAAGGTCATATAGTAGGTCTTGGCTTGTTAGATTCCTCGTATGATTGTCAACCGGTGAAAGAAATCCTGTCAAATTAGTTCCAGGAAGGGTTTGCTCAGGATTGGTGGTATGAGAATTTAACTGCAGAAATGGTTCTTGTGACTGTGAAGTCCTTGCTATGGGATCTCTTCTAAATGTATTGTTGGGACAAAGCAAGATGGCCTCATGAAGATTCACATCCTGACTTATAGCCTGGCTGAAGTTTACATGATAATGTGCTGAAGAATTCATGCCATCACTGATACTGCCTGGAAGAGGAATATCTCCCAATGAGATGCCCTGAAAAACGAAGGAGAAACACTTTAAACATGAATAGCCCTATTTCTGAAGCAGTTCTATTACCTAACATAAGTTTCTTTCCCCTCTTTTGTCAATTCCTCTATATTTAATAGAGATAGATGCTGTTGGCAGTAACTTCCTAGTTAAAATACAGGAAATACAATATGAGATGTGAGTCCAAATCAGAATACCTGGAATTCTGAGTAACCTGGAAATTAAGATTGATTAGTATAAAAGCTGACTGCATTTTCTTAAAAAGTCTAATGTTACAATCTTGTAATTTACTACTTTGTAATAAGATGCACCTCATCCTAGCGGTTGGTAATCACATTGTGGAAGGTCAGGGAAAATAAACTACAGTGAAGTAGTCTGGAGGCGAGAGGCTGTTTAAATGCCTCTAAGCACTAAAACTATAAGGCTATTGTGAATATTGCTGCAATAAACATGGGGGTGCAGGTGTCCCTTTGATACACTGATTTCCTTTCCTTTGGATAAATACCTGATAATTCTTTTAGTTTTTTGAGAAACCTCCATGCTGTTTTCCATGACCAGTCTAAATCTGGTTATACCTTTGGGATTATTTGGAAAGAGGAATGCTATACATACTTGGTTAATTCTAAGCTGAAGTGCTTCTGTAAAAATAAGCATTACTTTAAACTGCTGTGTCATCCAAGTAAAGGAGTTGTATTTATTCACCGAAAGGTCAGTGCAGATATGTTCCTGCAAGGATAAAAGCCAAAGTTCCAGTTACCTCCAGTGAATTTTCAGGCTGTGATGAAAGCAACTGGAATAAGTCTTCCAGAGAGAAAGAAGTATCTGTCCCATTCAGATGTCTCTGCAGGGAAACACAAAAGGTGCATCCTTCACATAAAAGACTGAACTGGTTGTCTGGGGCTTTAGGCTTTATCTTTAAAGGATCACCAGGTCTTATCTCCACACTGGATTTTTATCCTATTATGTTCCTTGGTTGGAAGTTTTTATTATATTTTGAGACGGAGTCTCACTCTGGCCCAGAATGGAGTGCAGTGGTGCAATCTCGGCTCACTACAACCTCTGCCTCCCAGGTTCAAAGGATTCTCCTGCCTTAGCCTCTGGAGTAGCTGGGATTACAGCTGTGCACCACCACATCTGGCTAATTTTTGTATTTTTAGTAGAGACAGGGTTTCACCATGTTGGCCAAGTTGGTCTCGAACTTCTGACCGCAAGTGATCCACCCACCTAGGCCTCCCAAAGTGCTGGGATTACAGACATGAGCCACTGCAGCTGGCCTATTTTTCTTCTTACGGTACTCAATATTTCAACACGCATACTTAGAAGTCTAAAGTTAATCAGTATTTCTATTCCTACCATAAACAACTTCCATATAATTTTTGGCTAATTCTTAGTTTCAGCTTATTTTGCCCCTCCATAGCCAGCCCTCCCAGTTGGTTACACAATTATATAATTTTGGCCAGGTGTGGTGGCTCACGCTTGTAATCCCAGCACTGGGAGGCCAAAGCAGGCAGATCGCCTGAGCCCAGGAGTTGGAGACCAGCTTGGGCAACATAACAAGACCGTTTCTACAAATTAAATTAGTTGGGTGTGGTGGTGTGCACCTGTGGTCCCAGCTACTCCGGGATGGTGAGGCAGGAGGACTGCCTGAGTCCAGGAGGTTGAGGCTGCAGTGAATCGTGACAGCGCTGCCACACTCCAGCCTAACAGAATGAGATCTCATCTCAAAAAAAAATAATTTTTACAGTCAATACTTATTTACATTTACTCCAATTTGTTTTTTTAAAACCAACTTATTGATGCTTCATCTCACTCCTGGCCTTTATGCTTTAACCTCTTTCTAGTTGAAAGAACTCTTCAGAGTTCTTTTTAGAGGACCTGAGCAGTAAACTCAGTTTTTGTTACATGGAATTATTTTGAGACAGTCTTGCCCTGTCGCCCAGGCTGGAGTGCACTGGTGAGATCTCAGCTCACTGCAATCTCTGCCTCCCGGTTTCAAGTGATTCTTGTGTGTCAGCCTCCCGAATAGATGGGACAGGCATGTGTCACTGCGCCTGGCTAATTTTTATATTTTTAGTAGAGATGGGGTTTTGCCATGTTGGCCAGGCTTGTCTTGAACTACTGACCACAGGTGATCCACCTGCCTTGGCCTCAAAAAGAGTTGGGATTACAGGCATGAGACACCGTGCCCGGCCCACATGGAATTATTTTGGCTTCATGCTTAAATGATGAGTTAACTGGTAAAAATATAAGGTTTAATGTTTTCTCTCAGTACTCTGTCTTATGGCATTTATTACTACTGGTAAGTTTGCTCTCAGTGTTATTTACAACGAAACTTTTCTATCTCAGGTGATTTAAAAAATTTTTCTTCTTAGTTCTTGATGTTCTGTTTCAATCTGATATGTCTGGGACTTAATTTGTTTTCGTTAGGAGCTCTGTGTAGTCCTTTAATCTGAGGACTTTTCTGGAAATATTTTGCTATAAACTCATTTTAAATATTGCTTCTCTTTCATATTTTATAGTTTCTTCTGGGACTCCGATTAGAAGTAACTTAGATTTTTCTCTTCTATCATTGTCTCAATTTTGCTTTCATATTTTGCATCTTCTCTGTGGTATATTCTAGATAATTTTCTTAGATCTTTCTTCCAACTTACCCTTTTCTTTAGCTGTTCACACCACTTCCACTGAATTTTCAGTGAAAGTAACTTTTTCATATCTAGAATTTCATTTGGGCTCTTTTCTAGATCTTTTTCTTTTTTCATGATAGTCTGTTCTTGCCTTATAGATTCTGTTCCTATGAACAATTTAAACACTGACTTAGAGTCTTTTTCAGAGGACTAGGAATCCTGACTTTTGCATGTGCTGACTCATGGCTATTTATGTCATTTTTAATTCTTAAAAGGTGAGCATTCTGGGGAGCAGTTTTGCATTTTTCTCTTCAAGAACCAGTGTTTATATCATTTTCCAGACTGTACTTCCCTTGGCTGAGGATTCTTGATGGTGATGGTAGTGTGCATTCAGATCTTATATCTAGCTTTGGGGCCCCCACTGGGGTTCTGATTTCTAAAGGATAGCTAGATTTGTAGCAGTCCCCATTTCCTAGATATTCTTCCAGAGTTGTCATCTGGAAGAATGGAAATGCCAGTGATTCACTGGTCTAACTCATTTCTGTTTTATTTCAACAAGCTTTAAAAGCACCTACTAAGTAATAGCCCAATAAAAGAACAGAAATATCTTGTCAGAGCTACTGTAAGAAATGTGGCTGGGTGCAGTGGCTCACACCTGTAATCCCAGCACTTTGGGAGGCGAAAGTGGGCAGATTGCTTGAGCCCAGGAGTTTGAGACCAGCCTGAGCAACATGGTGAAACCCCACTTCTACTGAAAATACAAAAAATTAGCTTGGCATGGTGGTGTGCACCTATAGCCCCAGTTACTTGGGAGGCTGAAGTGGGAGATCACCTGAGCCCGGGAGGTTTAGGCTGCAGTGAGCCATGACAGCGCCACTGCACTTTAGCCTGGGTGACAGAGTGAGATCCTGTCTCCCCCGCCGCCTTCCTCAAAAAAAAAAGTGTTAAGTACACAAAGATGTGGTGGAAATGCTCAGGCTAGGAACATGGAGATAACACAATGAGGAACGAAGCCTGATAAGAATTAGGCAGAAATGTCTGGCTTTGAATGATTAATATGTTTCTGAAAAGTTTTGTCCAAATTGATGTTTGTCCTATGTCAAATTACATTTTAAATTCTCTCCAAGGAAGCTCCTTACTTCATTTGTCTCCTCATTAATATTTAGTAAGTGCCTAGTCTGTGCCTAGCAGTGAATTAGTTTGTTAGAGGTAGAAGTAAACAGTTCTTGCTTTTCTGGGAAGCCCAGTGAGGGAGTAAAGACGAAGACATACCTAGGAGAAAGGCAATATACAATTCAGTGTTAAATAAGTGAAAGACTAGTGAAAACATCTTTTCCCTCAAACAGAGCTGTGAATAACTCAGGGAAGTGGGCAGAAATGTTGTCCCCTTCAACATATATATGGTTCTGTCAGTATTTTAATATAAAAGTCCATGGGTATTGATTTGACAATACAGTATGTATGCTGTGGGGAGAGTGGTAAAACCATACAATGGCATCCATGAATTAGGAAATAGATAAGTCAGAGGAGCTGGGGAGAATACCAGCTGGGAAAAAAGAACAGGCAGTTGCCAAATGCCAGGCTGCAATTGAGGGTTACAAAAGGGTTAAAGCTCCACTGGTCAGAGTGAAAATGGGAGGGTTCCTTGGGGTGTGCTCTCTACCCCTCCCCTTCATCTGAAGAATGGCAAAAAGGGCCTCAAGGGGACCACTTAGAACTTGGTGCATGTTCTCCGCAGTTTGGGGACACAAGCTTAGTGTCCCACTTATGCCTGAGAAATATAAAGGATGAGAAACCATGCAAGAGCCATAGTTAGGGAACTGAAAAAGGGTCTAAGGGCATGTTTCCAGGTGCTAGGTGGCCAGCAAATGGTTGAGAGGGCCACCTGGAGAGGTGAGATGCATGTATACCACGGAACATTCAAGGAAGAGTCCTAAAGGACCAGCTGCAGTGGAAATGCATTTGCCCCTGTCAAGAGGAAGACTCCCAGCTGTGGGGCCAGGGGTCTCCAAAGAACCTCTACACGAAAAAGTGCCCATGTGACAGACTTGTATAATATTTAAATGTATCGCGTGGTCAAGAGAAACAATTTCCTATGTTCTTAGAACCCCACACCCTAAACCCCAGAGAAATCAGCAGGGCAGGCCACACAAAACTGAGGGAAGATGCTGAATTTTAGCCCAGTGTGTTTTGTTTTGGATTTTTCTTTTTTGAGACAGGGTCCTGCTCTGTCACCCCATCTGAAGTGCAGTGGCATGATGATGGCTCACTGCAGCCTCAACTTCCCAGGCTCAAGTGATCCTCCCACCTCAGCCTGCCAAACAGCTGGGACCACAGGCACACATCACCACGCCCAGCTAACTTTTGGTTCAGCGTTCTTGAAAATTACATTGGGTTATACTTTTTTTTTTTTTTGAGACAGGGTCTCACTCTGTTGTCCAGGTTGGAGTGCACTGGTGTGATCACAGCTCACTGCAGCCTCGACCTCCCAGGCTCAGGTGATCCTCCCACCTCAGCCTCGTGAGTAGCTAGGAGTACAGGAATACATCACCACACCAACTAATTTTTGTAATTTTTGTGGAGATGGGGTTTTACCATGTTGCCCAGGCTGATCTCCAACTCCTGGGCTCAAGCGATCTGCCTGCTTTGGCTTCCCAAAGTGCTGGGATTATAGGCGTGAGCAACTGTACATGGCCACACTGGGTTATTCTTATCAATTGCTGCACTGGGATGGCCAGAGGGATTTTCATGAGTATCTAGAATTTATGGGACCTGCCCTAGATTTCACCAAGGGGCTCTAGGTGGAAGCTGGAGGGGCAAGGGAGTGGTAGGCAGGCAAAGAGAACAAACCTGTTTTCTGATTTCATGCAAAATAATCAAGTAATGTTCCATGTAATATTACATGGCCAGGGCTACCATGATGACAGCTGTCTGAGAAGGGTCAGGGCATGGTACTCTCCATCCTCCAGGGTATTCAAAACACAGCCCTAAACTCCACCTTCCGGGAAGGGGACATGCTAAAGCAGGTGATGCCTAAGAAAACTGTCAGGGCAAGACCTGTGAGGATATGCCTTCCAGGTGGAAGTGCCAAGTGGTTATTAAATATCTCTGGAGTGCCTGTTTGCCATGCTTGTGGGCAGGACCTCAGCAGGGCTGAAGAGAAACTAGAGTACAGCCCAAATGAAAGGAGGAGGAAGCACAGATCGCAGGAAGCATCCATTGCTTCAGCCTGGCTCTGGGAGTTCATCTTTGTACACCTATTCTCACAGCCAAAGAGTAAGGTTAGGCAATGAGGAGTTAAGGAGGTGGTCCCACTGGACCATGGATGCCCAGCGGTTCAGCCAGGCCTGCCAGGAGACTGAACAAAGATTTCAGCCCAAGACTTAGCTGACATCATGGGTGACTGGCTGTAGGGTTGGTCCTCGGCTTGCTCTCCTGGACTAGGCCAGCCTGGCTACCTGTTCATGTGGCTGGTTGAGGACTCCTAGGTTCACCATTTCTTCATCCCTTGCCTTGGCAAACATAACTAGCAAAACCTGCTAGCAAGGTCCTGGAAGGGGGTGTGTGCACATACACACAAAATCTTGAGTTTTAACCAGAGAAAACAATTGTATGGGCTAATTCATTTATAAATCAAATTACTACTCCCATAACTTACAGACATAGGTATTTTCATATATGATATTTGTTAATAATAGAGCATACTGTTTTACATGCTCATTCTTGACACAAACTGTCAATGCCACAAAATCTACATTAAAACCAAAATGGCAAGGCTTGAATATTCTGACAGGCTTACCTCATTTCTAGATTCAGTGGTCTTTTCTGCCTCCCAGTCAGATTTCTCTGCTATTTTGTTCCCATCATCATTATTCTGCGGAAATGAGTTCTCCTTCTGGGCTGACACCCTTTCTTCATTTTCCTCATGCTGGGAACTATGATCCACACCTTCGTGCTTTTCTCTTAGTACCTCGTTCTCCTATACAAGTACCAAATTTCATCAAATAAGCAAACAGTCTTTAAAACTGCATTGTGCTTATTGTTCAGGAACCATGAAAACCCACGAGTCAAAAGCTAAGACTGGCATTTCATTATTTCAGTATCAAAGAAACATTTAATTCAGAAACAAAGGTCAGTTTTACATCCTGTCCTGAGACAGGCTGTTCTAATCTGTGCAATTTAAATTAACATGCACTTATAAAGCCCCTGAATTTAAAATACTCATGAGTTAGATTAGATTTGGAAATTAATGTTGCCAGCAGGCAGTTTTAGTTTTCTGTTGAAAATTGATCAAACAGCTAAGTTGGAAGCAAACATTGATCAAATATGGAAACTTTTTTTTTTTTTTTTTTTTGAGACGGAGTCTTGCTCTGTAACCCAGGCTGGAGTGCAGTGGCGCCATCTCGGCTCACTATAAGCCCCGCCTCCCGGGTTCACGCCATTCTCCTGCTTCAGCCTCCCCAGTAGCTGGGACTACAGGCGCCCGCCACCACGCCCGGCTAATTTTTGTTGTATTTTTAGTAGAGACAGGGTTTCACCATGTTAGCCAGGATGGTCTCGATCTCCTGACCTCGTGATCCGCCCGCCTCGGCCTCCCAAAGTGCTGGGATTACAGGCGTGAGCCACCGCGCCCAGCGGAAACTATTATTATAAACTATTAATTGTGGTTCTCTCTGGAAGGTTGGCAACAGGGTGGGAAAGAGTTTACTTCACTTTATACGTGTCTATAACTGTGAATATTTTACAACAAACACATATTGCTTTATTTATTTATTTGTTTTTTTGAGTCTCGCTCTGTCGCCCAGGCTGGAGCACAGTGGCGAGATCTCGGCTCACTGCAGGCTCCGCCTCCCGGGTTCACGCCATTCTCCTGCCTCAGCCTCCCGAGTAGCTGGGACTACAGGCGCCCGCCACCATGCCCGGCTTTTTTCTTTCTTTTTTTTTTTTTTGGTATTTTTAGTAGAGACGGGGTTTCACTGTGTTAGCCAGGATGGTCTCAATCTCCTGACCTCATGATCCGTCTGCCTCAGCCTCCCAAAGTGCTGGGATTACAGGCGTGAGCCACCACGCCCAGCCATATTCCTTTTATAATCAGGAAAATGATAAATGTAAAACATCACCACAGATCTATACTTATTTACTCAGATAAGTCCTTCTACCTTAATTTACTTCATAAATAAGGAGACCTAAATAATTAAAAGGCTAGAGAATTCTTCTAAACATTCAAATATGGTTACCGTTTAGAGTGTACTGCATATTCAGATAGTTTCAACTATCATGTTAAAAGCTCTCTGGATGTATTTTTTCCCCTATAACATTAAAGCTTGTCAAACTTTTTCACAATTTCTGTTTCTTCCAGGAACAGGACACACTGGCACATCCTTTTCCCACCAAACCACAGAAAAAACATTTTTAAGTGAAGGTTGAAGAAATGGAAATTTACAGATGCCAGAAGAAAGGAGAAAAATCAAGGCAAGATAAGAAAAAAGGAGGCTGATGTTCTGCTGGTCCACTTGGTTTACTGGCTTCTCTGTCTGATTGTGCCTAACTCTGACACTGTGCTTTCCCTCTAGACACTGTAGATGATGTTTAGTCCTAGCTCAATCAGTCTCTCCCTTTGCACATTCCGTTACAACCCTGCTCATGTGCTCAAGATATTGCTCCTGCTACTCTCCCCTCTCTTCTGCATCAACAGTTCTTTCTTTCTCATCTACTGGACAATTCCCATCAGCCTACTATCATACACGAATACCCCCACCTTTAAAAACCCCTCCCTTGGTCCCACACTAGTCTTTAGATCCCATCCCATTTTTTGCTCCCCTTGAGAGCAAAAACCTCCAAAGAGTTATCTGTACTCAGTGTCTTTTCTCTTCACCCATCAGCAAAATTTGACTTAGTTACCATCTCCTCCTGGAAACAGCTTCTTCACCTGGCATCCAAGTACCTCTCTATTCTCCTACCTCATCAAGAACTTCTGCTTTGCTGATTCTTTATCCCCTTGATATGTAAACATAGCAATGTGCCAAGGCTCAGTCCTCAGGTCCACCAAGCACTCTCCCACTTCACAGCCCTTGTATTTGCAGCCCTTTCTGCCTGTAAGCTCTCAACCCTCTTATTCTCCTGACCCCAGGTCTCTTCAAATATTTACCATCTCAGTTTTCTTTCTTAATCTCTCTATATAAAAAACATCAAAATCTTTTTCCCTTATCTTGCTTTATTTTTTCTCCATAGCATTTAGCACCAGCTGATATATTACCATGTTTATTTGTTTGCTGTTTGTCCTACTAGAATGCTAGTTTTTTGAAGGCAAGGGCTCTGTCTGCTTGGTTCCTGCTGTTGGCCACTTCCTAACCCAGATTCTGGCACATAACAGACCCTTACTACATATTTGTTGACTAGCTGAACTCTTAGACACAATATCCTAAGACTTTGATAGAGATCTTACTTCTGATAGATTGTTCTTTCCTGCAACAATACTGATTCCTATATAAATCTGGGGAAGGAAGAAAAGGTGACTGATCACTTTTTACCTCTCATCTTTTGCCAAGGTAAGGTTTTTTGTGGTTGTTAAATCTGAATATAATTAAATTAAAAACTTTGGATACCCGAGGCAGCTAACTTTGTTTAAAAACTTGCTAGTGGTAGAGAGAGAAACTTCTAATCTCGAAATCAAATGATCTATTTTAGAACCATGAAGCAAAGTCCCCTAAATCTGTAATATGTGCATTAATACAACACACATGGACACACACAAACATGCAAACACAAGAATGTCACCTATATTACACAAATAATAATAGGGAAACAAGTGGTTGATATAGATCAAGCCCATAGAGGAACTGATCAAGCAAACTTTAGTCTGGGAAGGCTTTTTTTGTGGGGGAAACTTTTTGAGCATAATGAATTGGTAACAAAGGTATGTAAGATGTCTTGTCTGAAAACTCAGGAAGAGAAGGACTGGAGGCAGAGAAATTCTATATGATCAAAATTCACACTACAGGAAGCCAAAATTAGGTATAATAATGGATCATAACTCATTGAATAAAATGAGTTGAATAAAAGAATCAATGAATGCACTCAAATATAAACAAATAAATGAAGGAAAAAGGAAATCTTTCTTATAGCAGAATACAAATAATAAATATAAAAGGAGAATGATGAATTAGAAAACCATCAATGGATGCTTAATTTAAGGAGTGAAAATTTTATGAGAAGTAAGATACTTAAATAGTCTCAAAGTATCACTCTGCAGATTACTTGTTAATTACAAAAAGAAAAATAATAGCACTACAGGAGAAATCTGGCAGACACCATCTAAATCAAATGGTCAACTCTATCATCAAAATATGAAGTTAAACCAACATCGTGGTCTCCTGATATGGAGGACACAATACCATTTCTGTGGTTTTCTCACCAAAAATTCATAATCTCAATCTAATCACTGAGGAAACATCAGATAAATCAACATTGGGGGCCATTTTTACAAACTAACTGATTGATGCCCTTCAACAATCTAAAGGTGAAGAAACACTGAGAGGAGTGTTTCCACATTACAGGTGACTAAAGAGACTCGGCAAATACATACTGACAGATTCTGAAAATGGACTGTAGATTAGATAGTAGCCTTACATTCAGATTAAATGTCCTGATTTGATAACTGGGTATAGAAAAGAAAATCACTGTTCTTAGGAAATATACACTAATAAGTATCTGGGTGATGAGGGATGCAATGGTTTCAATTCACATATGTATACAGAGAGACATCGTTATTAATATAGCTAAATGAGGCAAGACATAAATAGGAAAATCTGGGTAAAGGGTATATATATGCCATTTTTTAAAAGTTTGAAATTATATTTAGCTAAAAGGTTCACCTAAAAATGCCTACACAGCAAAATCGCTTTGGCTAAGGCAACAGCAAAGGGTTAGCCCAGAATAATTCACCCATTAAATTTTGTTTATTCGTATTTTGCCCCCAAGTGTATAGACATAAACTTTAATATTTTCAACTCTTCTAACATTTAAATTTCTTATTTCATTTTCTTATCTAATTGCTTTGGCTATGCTTCCCAAATAATGCTAAATAATAATGGTGATACCTGATATTCTTGCTGATGAATTTAATGAGAATGCTTCACCAATAAGGATGACTTGTATTTGAGATACAGTCAGTCATTTTAAATTGAGTATCAAATACAACACTAGTGCTGGGAATACGACAGTAAAAAATACAATCAGACCCTGCCCCCTTCACATCTTACATTCTATTTTTGTTTTTTTGTAGAGATGGGTTCTTGCTATGTTGCCCAGGCTAGTCAAACAATTCTTCCTCCTTGGCCTCCCAAAACACTGGGATTATAGGTGTGGGTCATCACTCCTGGCCAGATCTCACATTCTAAAGAGAGGGAACCAAAAATACAAGTGAACTAATGAAATAACTGCAAGTTATGGTAAGTGAAAGAGCTAGCTAGCTATGTGAAAAAAGGAGACAAAGGAATTCAAGGCATACATAATATCCAAACGGTATACTCATCTGCCTCTTACCATAGTTTATTTAACTGGCTTCTTTTTTTTTTTTTTTCTTTTCAGAAGGAGTTTTGGTCTTGTTGCCCAGGCTGGAGTGCAATGGTGTGATCTCAGCTCACTGCAACCTCCACCTGCAGGGTTCCAGCGATTCTCCTGCCTCAGCCTCCCAAGTAGCTGGGATTACAGGTGCCTGCCACCACACCCAGATAATTTTTGTATTTTTAGTAGAAACGAGGTTTCACCATGTTGACCAGGTTGGTCTCGAACTCCTGACTTCAGGTGATCTACCTGCCAGCCTCCCAAAGTACTGGGATTACAGGCATGAACCACCACGCCCAGCCTAACTGACTTCTTAATGGTGAATAGTTGTTTCTAATCTTTTCTTATAACAGATATTAAAATCTCCTCACCCATACTTCTTTGCATACGTGTGCAAGTAGGATACATTCCTGGAATTTATGCCCTGGGTCAATGGATATGTGTATTTTTTATTTGATGGATTCTACTGAAAAGCCCTTCAAAAAAGTTTGTGCCAATTAAAATTCCTACCAACAATGGATAAAAGTGCCAATCTGATAGATGAAAACTGGTGATCATGGCTTACTGCAGCCTCAAACTCTTAGGCTCAAGTGATCCTCTCACCTCTCAGCTTCCCCAGTAGCTGGGACTACAGAAACATGCCACCATGCCTGGCTAATGTTTACTTTTTGTAGAGATAAGGGTCTTGCTGTTTTGCCCAGGCTGGTTTCAAAACTTCTAGGCTCAAGTGATCCTCTCCACTCAGCCTTCCAAAAGGACTGAGTCATGCAGGCCAAGAGTGATTCATGGTCTTCTTTGATGTGCTTTTTTAGGCCTTGGTATCATTGTTATCCCGGTTTTGAAAAAAGAATTGGGAAGCTTTATTTAACATTGGAATTCCTTATACTTGGAATATTTGAAAGAAATCCCCTTGAATTCTGTCTGTGCCAGGAGTTTTTTGTTTTTCTGAAGAAACTATTCTGACAACTTTTTAAACTTATTTCATGGGATACACCAACAGACATCCAAAAAGGCTGTTCCAACCTACACTGCCATCTGGTATGTGAGCAAACCCATTTCCTCACACCCCACCTACCTTGGGTTTGTTTCTTAATATTTGCTAATTAAAAGGTGAGAAACACAGCTCATTAGCAGGACAGTCTCGCAGGTTATCAGCGTACATAGGAAACGAGGGGTGAATATGAAGATAGTAGGGGCACAACTCTGGACTGAGGTGGGGACAGATTCGAAATGTTAGAGTGCCTGCCTGCTCTTAAAGATGAGCAACTGAAAGAGCCAAGGGAAGGAAGGCAGTGACTACAGTGGATATTTCTTCTTTAGTCGGGTAGAGGGAGGAAGACAGCAAGACCTGGGGGCCATGTCACATCAGTCTTGAAAACCTGGTTTCCTTAGAGGGCCCCTTCCAGCTCTGACACTCCAAAGGTCTATGAATAAGTGACCGTATAATTTATCACCAAACCCGTCCACTTTTGAGAGGGTAAGAGGGTACTATTAACAATTAGGCTGGGCAACAAGCATAAACCAGGACTATCCCATATGGTGACCCACCTGAGGCCACAGGGGAAGAAGAGACTGCATAGCTCTTAGGAAGCATTTTTTTTTTTTTTTGGTAGAGACAGGGTCTCGCCATGTTGCCCAGGCTGGTCTTGAACTTCTGGGCTCAAGCAATCCTCCCACCTCAGCCTACCAAAGGGCTGGGATTACAGGCGTGAGCCACCGCGCCTGGCCACTCTCAAGAATCTGGATGGCAGACTGAATTCCACAGACTGAGGGAAGAAAAATAACCTGCACAGACTTAGGTACCGAATAAATATCTTCTTAGATGGTCCTTCCTGTATTCATTCAACTTTTCTTTCTTGAGAGCCTATTATGAAGCAAATATAATAAACACAACAAGTATCGTAAGTGATAAATGAGAGGAAGCATTTCCCCCAGGGCTAGTGGGATGCATGTGGAGATGTGCAGCCCAGGTCCCCTTCAAAGGAAGACTTGTGGCTATTCCCACATACCTGTGGGCAGCCAGCCTCCAGCAGCCAAGAGTCGCCTCCCTTAAGGTCACACCCGTCCCAGTGTGCCCACATCCCATGACCCGTCAGGCGAGGGTAGAGAGACAAGGCCATCTTGGCCCAATGTGGGACAAGTCTGATGTATCCATGTCAGCCCAGGTGCTGGGTTCTGCCAGCCTGCATCACAGTTCGACTTCTGCTTCTGTCTAATCCTGCCTGTCTCCAGTTATTGATCCCAATGGCTTCCCCCTAATAAACCTCCTTCACACTAAAGGCAGTCTCAGAGTCTGCTTCCCAGAGAACCCAACTTGTAACAGTTAGCAATTATTTTACCTTGAGGGAGAGAGAGAGAGAATCTCAAGGCAGGGAGGGGTGGAGGATTCGCTACTGTAATATTTACAAAGTAAAAAAGGCCTATGGAATTTGTAATATAATTTGCAATTGCTTCTCGGCCTTTTGGCTAGGATCAAGTGTAATATAATGTGCAGTCTGCAAAGCCCAAAACAGCCTAGTGGCTAGGAGGTCCCAAGTTCAAAACAGCTGAGTAAAAAGACCTATCCTACCCAACAGCTGGGTAACATTGGGCCAGTTGCTAAACTTCTTTGACCCTCAGTTTCCCCATGTGTGAAATGAGAAGATAATATCTAATTCATATTTTAAGGAATTAGTTGAAAACAGCCCCTTCAGGAACACTTCTACACTGCTGGTGGGAATGTAAACCACTATGGAAAACAGTACGGAGATTCCTTAAAGAACTAAGAGTAGAACTACCATTGATCCAGCAATCTCACTACTGGGTATCTACCCAGAGGAAATGAAGTCATTATACAAAAAAGATACTTTCATACGCATGTTTATAGCAGCACAATTCGCAATTCAAAAAATGTGGAATCAGCACAAATGCCCATCAATCAACGAGTGGATAAAGAAATTGTGAGATAGAAATATATCTATAATCTCTCTATATATAGATTATATTATATATATATTTTATATATATAATCATATAATATATATATGATGGAATACTACTCAGCCATAAAAAAGAACGAATTAATGGCATTCACAGCAACCTGGATGGAAATGGAGACTATTATTCTAAGTGAAGTAACTCAGGAATAGAAAACCAAACATCGTATGTTCTCATATATGGGAGCTAAGCTATGAGGACACAAAGGCATAAGAATGACAAGAATGGCCGGGCACAGTGGCTCACGCCTATAATCCCACCATTTTGGGAGGCTGAGGCAGGTGGATCACCTGAGGTCAGGAGTTTGAGACCAGTCTGGGCAACATGGTGAAACCCTGTCTCTACTAAAAATACAAAAATTATCCAGGTGTGGTGGCGTGTGCCTGTAATCCCAGCTACTTGGGAGGGTGAGGCAGGAGAATTGCTTGAACCTGGGAGGTGGAGGTTGCAGTGAGCCGAGATCACACCATTGCACTCCAGTCTGGGTGACAGAGCAACACTCTGTCTCAAAAAAAAAAAAGACAAGAATGACACAATGGATTTCAAGGACTTGGGGGGAGGGAGGAAGGGCGAGGGCGGGGGGGTGAGGGATAAAAGACTACAAATTGGGTTCAGTGTATACTACTTGGGTGACGGGTGCACCAAAATCTCACAAATCGCCACTGAAGAACTCACTCATATAACCACACACCACCTGTTTGGAAATAAAAAATTAAAAATAATTTAAAAATTAAAAAATCAGATATTCATTTTAAAAATAGCCCCTTCATATGTGTAAGCTGCTATATAAACATGAATTACTCCTTTCTACTGCTTTTTGATTCTGAAGATTTGCAATTAATGATTAACTGTCAACAACTCAATCCGGATTTCAAGAGAAAGCGAAACCAGCTAGCTCTGGTAGCCAGTAATTATCATCTGTGCTTTCTTTTTGTTTTCTGTTTTTCTTCTCAACTCAATGACATGGAGCTGAGATACACAGTATGTTTTACTAGTTCTGTTGTGTAGTCTTGAGGTTTATAGTTCATGCTCTTTATTTAAAGAATAGACAAGTTAAACCCATCATTAAGTTACTTTTTATTTGTGAGCAGGTGACTTTTACCCTTGTGGGGCTGGGACAATTAAAAAAAAAAAAGTACATTTTCACACCTGCCACACAGGAAGCTATCGTAAACTTGTGAGCTGGGGCCCTTAGTCACAACTAAACACCTACTGACTTGTACAGAACTGGCACCTGCTGGAAAGGCCTGCCCTACCACATCGCTCTGTGCTGGTAACTGACCCATCTGTTCTCTGTAAGGATCCAGAATGTTCTCAGTTTGGGCCCTTTAACCAAAACTGGGTGCTGCTGTCTCTAAAATCCCATGTCTTCTAGGTTTTCTCTTATGGCACTTATCCTGTTCTATCTAAAATCACAAATTATATGGGTCTTTTCTTTCCTACTGGCTGTAAACATGATACCTGCCCTCCAGCCATTCACCTTTGCCACCCGCCTAAGGAGCGGAGCAGAAGAGTCTTGCGCAAAGGTTTTCTGAATCAGTAATGTAGTGGAAAGGGGAAGAAAGGAGCAAAGCTGGGCTTTTCTTTTCTCCTTGCAAAGTCTCTGAAGCCCCTGTCAACTGGCAAGTGTGCTGCTTATGCTGCACTGGGATCTGAGTCATGTGGTAGAGGGTTTGCCCCTGAAAATACCCTTTGTGAACAGCCTCGACTGCTTTAGCTAGGCCTTTCATTTATTCATCTGGAGGAGGAGGGATGGAGACCTGCGTTTACCTCTAGGGTTGGAAGAACCTTCAAAGACAAAGAACAGTGTGGTGCCTATGAGAAGGATGATGTCAGAGGGAGAGTGGTAAGGCCAAAGCACTCTGAGGCCTGTCTCTAGGCTGAAGGCAAGCAGGAGTCATCAGGGCTAGAGAGAAACATGGAGCCAGATAAAGAGAGACTGTGTCCTGATTGGCCTGGGTGGTTTTTAATAGCGGTTTGTAATAATTCCAGCTTGTGTTGATTGAGCACTGGCTGTAGGCCAGGCCCTATGTACATTATCTAATTTAAGCTGCTTGGCATCCCTGTAAGGTAGGTATTGTTATTACAGAGGAGGAAACTGAGACACAGAGAGGTTAAACAGCTTGCCTTAAGTCACACAGCTAGTAAATGACAGAACCAGGATTTGGCGGCAGGCATTTTTATTTCACAGCCAGCTCTTGGCCACAGTACTGGTTCTTGTTTGCCCCTCCAGGTCCATGTGTGTCCCTGAGAAACTCTAGGGCTCCTGTGCTGGCTGGCTTCCAGCTGGGTTCACCAGGGGAAGGCTAGAGCAGAACACAGGTGTAGCCAAGGGGCAGGTCAGAGCATTTCCCTCCATGATCCACGATGACAGCCCCTCACCCTGGGCTCCAGCAACTCCTTCCATCCCTTCTCACCGGGAGCCTCTGGGCACTCCAATGTCCCTGTTTGCCCCTGACCACATGGCTGTAAGAAGTCATTCATTTAAGTCTCTTCCTTTGAGCCATCCAGGGTGAATTCTTTCCCCCCACCCCACCTGCTCACTTCACACTGCATGACACAGATTACAACAGCAGTGCTGGCAGGAGCTGACTGCATACAAATCCAGTGAAGCACCTGTCTGCTTGAATATTACTTTATCATGCAAAAACAGCTGGATACAATGCAAGGTATGGATCTCGTCAGATTGTGATTCAAACAAACCAACCATGAAAAATTATTCATGAGATAACAGGAAATTTGAACAGTGACTAGATATGTGATGATTATTAAAGAATCCTGGCTGGCTTTGACAAAATTCAACAACCCTTCATGCTAAAAACTCTCAATAAATTAGGTATTGATGGGACATATCTCAAACTAATAAGAGCTATCTATGACAAACCCACAGCCAATATCATACTGAATGGGCAAAAACTGGAAGCATTCCCTTTGAAAACTGGCACAAGACAGGGATGCCCTCTCTCACCACTCCTATTCAACATAGTGTTGGAAGTTCTGGCCAGGGCAATCAGGCAGGAGAAGGAAATAAAGGGTATTCAATTAGGAAAAGAGTAAGTCAAATTGTCCCTGTTTGCAGATGACATGATTGTGTATCTAGAAAACCCCATCATCTCAGCCCAAAATCTCCTTAAGCTGATAAGCAACATCAGCAAAGTCTCAGGATACAAAATGAATGTGCAAAAATCACAAGCATTCTTATACACCAATAACAGACAAACAGAGAGCCAAATCATGAGTGAACTCCCATTCACAATTGCTTCAAAGAGAATAAAATACCTAGGAATCCAACTTACAAGGGACGTGAAGGACCTCTTCAAGGAGAACTACAAACCACTGCTCAATGAAATAAAAGAGGATACAAACAAATGGAAGAACATTCCATGCTCATGGGTAGGAAGAATCAATATCGTGAAAATGGCCATACTGCCCAAGGTAATTTATAGATTCAATGCCATCCCCATCAAGCTACCAATGACTTTCTTCACAGAATTGGAAAAAACTACTTTAAAGTTCATATGGAACCAAAAAAGCGCAAGTCAATCCTAAGCCAAAAGAACAAAGCTGGAGGCATCACGCTACCTGACTTCAAACTATACTATAAGGCTACAGTAACCAAAACAGCATGGTACTGGTACCAAAACAGAGATATAGACCAATGGAACAGAACAGAGCCGTCAGAAATAATGCCACATATCTACAAGTATCTGATCTTTGACAAACCTGACAAAAACAAGAAATGGGGAAAGGATTCCCTATTTAATAAATGGTGCTGGGAAAACTGGCTAGCCATATGTAGAAAGCTGAAACTGGATCCTTTCCTTACACTTTATACAAAAATTAATTCAAGATGGATTAAAGACTTAAATGTTGGACCTAAAACCATAAAAACCCTAGAAGAAAACCTAGGCAATACCATTCAGGACATAGGCATGCGCAAGGACTTCATATCTAAAACACCAAAAGCAATGGCAACAAAAGCCAAAATTGATAAATGGGATCTAATTGAACTAAAGAGCTTCTGCACAGCAAAAGAAACTACCATCAGAGTGAACAGGCAACCTACAGAATGGGAGAAAATTTTTGCAATTTACTCATCTGACAAAGGGCTAATATCCAGAATCTACAAAGAACTCCAACAAATTTACAAGAAAAAAACAAACAACCCCATCAACAAGTGGGCAAAGGATATGAACAGACACTTCTTAAAGTAAGACATTTATGCAGCCAAAAGACACATGAAAAAATGCTCATCATCACTGGCCATCAGAGAAATGCAAATCAAAACCACAATGAGATAACATCTCACACCAGTTAGAATGGCATTCATTAAAAAGTCAGGAAACAATAGGTGCTGGAGAGGATGTGGAGAAATAGGAACACTTTTACACTGTTGGTGGGAGTGTAAACTCGTTCAACCCTTGTGGAAGTCAGTGTGGCGATTCCTCAGGGATCTAGAACTAGAAATACCATTTGACTCAGCCATCCCATTACTGGGTATATACCCAAAGGATTATACATCATGCTGCTATAAAGACACATGCACACGTATGTTTATTGTGGCACTATTCACAATAGCAAAGACTTGGAACCAACCCAAATGTCCAACAATGATAGACTGGATTAAGAAAATGTGGCACATATACAACATGGAATACTATGCAGCCATAAAAAATGATGAGTTCATGTCCTCTGTAGGCACATGGATGAAGCTGGAAACCATCATTCTCAGCAAACTAACACAAGAACAGAAAACCAAACACCGCATGTTCTCACTCATAAGTGGGAGCTGAACAATGAGAACACATGGACACAGGAAGGGGAACATCACACACCGGGGCCTGTTGTGGGGTGGGGGAGGAGGCAGGGATAGCATTAGGAGATATACCTAATGTAAGTGACGAGTTAATGGGTGCAGCACACCAACATGGCACATGTATACATATATAACAAACCTGCAAGTTGTGCACATGTACTCTAAAACTTAAAGTATAATAAAAGAAAGAAAGAATCCTGGCTGGGTGTGGTAGCTCATGCCTGTAATCCCAGCACTTTGGGAGGCTGAGGCGGGCGGATCACCTGAGGTCAGGAGTTCAAGACCAGCCTGGTCAACGTGGTGAAACACCGTCTCTACTAAAAATATAAAAATTAGCTGGGCTTGGTAGCGCACGCTTGTAATCTTAGCTACTTGGGAGGCTGAGGCAGGAGAATTGCTTGAACCCGGGAGGCAGAGGTTGCAGTGAGCTCAGATCGCGCCATTGCACTCCAGCCTGGGCAACAAGAGCAAAACTCCGTTTCAAAAAAACAAAAAAGAATCCTTGTGAATTTCTTTTAGGTGTGCTAATGGCATTGTGGTTATGTTTAGAAGAGTCCTTATGATTTGGGGATATATATTGAAATATTTACAGGTTTTGAGTTAATGGAGGTAGTGGAAGAGTAAGAAAGGAACAATGCTTGGTTTTTCTATTCTCCCTGCTAAGAAATGTCTGGGATTTGTTTCAAAAGAATAGAAGGGCGGACAGAGAGGGCGAGAGTTAAAGATGAAACACGACCGGCCATGAATTGGTAACTGTTGAAGCTACATGATGGGGAGGGGGACATTATCCATCTCCATTTTCTCCACTAGTAATAAATGCTTGATATTTTCCATAATAAAAGGTGATACGGACCTGTAATCCCAGCACTTTGGGAGGCCAAGGCAGGTGGATCACTTGAGCCCAGGAGTTTGAGACCACCCTGAGCAACATGGTGAAACCCATCACTACAAAAATACCAGAAATTAGCCAGGTGTGGTGGTGCGCACCTGTAATCCCAGGTACTCAGGAGGCTGAGGTGGGAGGATCACCTGAGCCTGGGAGGTCAAGGCTGCAGTGAGCCCTGATTATGCCACTGCACTCCAGCCTGGGCAACAGAGTTAGACCCTGTCTCAAAAAAAAAAAAAAAAAAAAAAAAAGTGAAATAGTCTAAACTTACTTCTAAATTCCCCTGGAGAAGGCAGAGAAATAGCTGAAAAACTTGGCAGACATCCTCCAAGTAGCTGAAGCTAAGATACAAGAGGCCCATGTTCCATGGGGGCGTCAGTAAAGACTATCATTTATGATTCACTTATTTAGTGTTAAATTATCCCAGCAGGCAGAATAGGCCAACTGGTCCTCAAAATACATGATGTTTTTGTATTTTTCCTTATTATGGAAAATTTCAAACATACGTAAACAGAATACAGAATCATACAGTGCACTTTCCATGTAACTATTACCCAGTATCAACAATGGTCAGCACTCTTTTATCATCAATACCTTCACCCCTCCCCACTCAATTCTTCTTTAATAGTTTTTAGGTAGGATTTATACACGCAGAAATGCAGAAACCTTAGGTGCACACTTTGACAAATGGAGGCACCCATGTAACTGATACCCCAATGACACCCCAACCATGATACAGAACTTTTCAGAAAGTTCTCCCTGCTGATATTTTTAGCTTTGCCTATTCTAGAACTGAAGAATGAACTTTTTTTTTTTTTTTTTTTGAGATGGAGTCCAGCTCTGTCACCCAGGCTGGAGTGCAGTGGCGTGATCTCGGCTCACTGCAACCTCCATCTCCTGGGTTCAAGCGATTCTCGCGCCTCAGCCTCCCAAGTAGCTGGGATTACATGTGTGTACCACCATGCCCAGCTAATTTTTGTATTTTTAGTAGAGACGGGGTTTTGCCACGTTGGCCAGGCTGGTCTCAAACTCCTGACCTCAAGAGATCTTCCTGTCTTGGCCTCCCAAAGTGCTGGGATTACAGGCAAGAGCTACTGCACCTGGTGTTAAGCATGAATTTTAAACTGCACTTATGTGCAAGCTAATTCTGCATTCATTGTTTTTGCATGCTAGATTCCCATTCCCCAACCTACCTCCACCCCCATCCAGAGAGATGTTCTTTAGAATATATTAGGAAATAATAAAAGGAGCTAGGGAAATTGGGCTTTGACTTTTAAGTACCTGGTAAGTCACTTTGGCCCAGTTTTTTAACTGCTCTGGGCCTTAAATTCATAGAAGGGCTTTCAGCCAGACACTCCTTCCATTCAGGTATTGCTGGACACTGAGGAGCCCTGAGGGAGGAGCACCAAGGCAGAGGACCTTAAGCTTGGGATGGCACAAGAACCACATGGGGGTCTGGAAAACTCCAGAGGTATTCATTCAGCCTGGTGGTAGATGAGTGGGCCTGGCAATCTGCATTTTAACTAGTGCCCCAGGAGGCTCTCATTTAGTCACTGGATTGCCCTTAGACCCTTGGAGAAACTCTAAAGAAAGGTAAGGCCAAAAAAAAAAAAAGAGAGAAAAGCTAAGAAATTAAGTTCTTCCTGCGGTTGAGCTTTAGCAGAACTTCAGTTGGCATTTAGAGTTCTGTCTCTTCAACAAGTCCAAGGCCTCCTTCACATAACAGCTCTTCAAATATTTGAAGTTGGTGATCATGATCCTTCCTCAGTCTGATCTCAGCATGGAACTGCCCCAATTCATTCAACCATTTCCAGTATGACCTCCCCCTTGGGGAGGGAAGGGTTCCTTTCATGCTGAAGTGGATTCCAGTCTTTGGTAATTTCCTCTAGAAGACAAGGGGTGTCCTGGCGGTTTGACCTGGAGCTCAGAAGCAATAAAAGTGTATTATCTGTTGACGATCTATTATTATGCCAGGAACTGTACCAGCCCTTAAACATACAGTGTCATTTAATCCTCAAAAGAACTCTTCAAGAAAGATGTTAATTTTCTCCATTTACCAATTTGGAAACCATGGTTTCCCAGGAAGAGGTGGAGCTGGATGGCGTGATGGTCAGTTTTAAATGTCAAGGAGCTAGGCTATTGTTCTTAAGTCATTCTATTAAGTGCTAACCTGTGTGTTGCTCTGAAGGTATTCTGTACATGTGGTTAGCATCTACAATCAACCAGCTGACTTTAAGTAAAGGAGATTACCTTCAATAATCTGGGTGGGTCTCATCCAATTAATTGGAGAGCTTTAAGAGCAAAACTGAGGTTTCCTTGAGAAAGAAGAAATTCTCCCTGAAGCCTGTAGCATCGCAGCTCCTGCGGAGCTTCCAGAGTTTCTGGGTGCCCTAGAGAGTTTGAATTTGCCAGCCTTCCCAATTATATCATCCAATTCCTTGAAATAAATCTGTGTGTATGTGTGTATTTATTTATTCACATTCTACTCGTTCTGTTTTTCTGGAGAACTCTTGACAGATAAAGACAGGAACCCAGTTCTCCCCAATTTCAAAAGATCACGTCTTGCCTCTGTGACTTGTCCACATTCTGCCAACAACCACCTGCAACTCCACCAAAAACAAGTCAGGGATGTACCTCAGCCTAGGCAGGCTTCAGCTGCCCAGAATTGTATTTGAATATTAACATAGATCCAGCTGGGTGCGGTGGCTGACACCTGTAATCCCAGCACTTTAGGAGGAGAGGCAGGAGGATAGCTTGAGCCCAGGAGTTTGAGAAGCCTAAGCAGCATGGCAAGACCTTGTCTCTGCAAACAAATTTTTAAAAAATTAGCCAGGTGCAGTGGTGCATGCTTGTGGTCCCAGCCACTTGGGAGACTAAGGCAGGAGGATGCCTTGTGCCCAGAAGGTTGAGAAGGTTGAGGCTGCAGTAAGATATGACTGCACCACTGCACTCCAGCCTGGGTGACAGAGCAAGACCCTATCTCTCAAAAAAAAAAAAAAGCAACAAGATTTAAGAATAAACTCTTCCTATCACAAGGCTGCCATGAATGAGACAGACTTTTGTTTTTACATTTGAAGTTTTATAGTGAGCAGAAGGTATGGTTTACTCAGTGCTTAAGAACAGTGACCTGTTCTATTCCTAGCAAGGTCACTAACTTGCTATATAACTTTAGGCAATCCCAAGTTTCACCACTTGATTAATTATAATGCCAGCCTGAAAGTCTGCTTTCCACTGCCCTCATCCACTCAGACAGTTGGCATTAAATAGTCAGATGGCCCATCAGGATTTCAGATCTGACCTACTTTCTAGTTGAGACTCGGGCCTTGAAGGACCCAAGACACCTTCACACCTGTGGTATCTTTGAAGTTCTGCAAACCCAATGTCATGAATGATAAGTGCTCAACAGACAGACACTGGCTGAACTGACTGACCTCTGCTCCTAACCCTGTCCCTGGGTGCTATTTCAGGTGAAAGCCAAGACCCAGTCTCCACACTCCAGCCACTGCAGTTCAAAGGAGAGGATGCCAAGTCCTATAGAAGAAATGTTACAGAGTGCAATAGGGCTCAAAGAGAAGAACAGGAAATGTTTTATGGATGAGGTGATGGTTGAGCTGAGTTTGAGAATTTAACCATAAAAGACTTGAGAGGAATGAAAGGAAGGCATTCCGGGCAAAGGTAAGAACAGAGTAAAGGGCAGGAGATCATGGGTTTGCTTGGGGAAAGGGATGGAGAAAGTTTTCTCCTGGAAAGAAGGCTACACGGAGAGGCCCAGCAAGAGCAGCTGGGGGCTGGGTCACATAAGCCACAAGGGCAGCCCTGAATGACAAAATACTGAATAAGTAGGCAATGGCGAGCTAGAGGAGGCATCCCACAAAAAGCAGAGAGATGAACCAAGGTGTGCTTTGGAAACCTGCACCTGACAACACAATGGACGGGAGTAAATTGGGGAAGAAGCGGTACAAGCCCCACCTGAATTATTAATAGGGTATCAACCCTGCTCAACTTGCACTGTCTCATTCAATCCTCACCACCACTTCCTAAGGTGCTCTTACTATTCCATTTTACAGATAAGGGAACCAAGGCTCAGAGCACTTAAGAAATGTGCCCCAGATCACACAGCCAGTGTGGCACTGGGATCTTCCCCAGCTGGTCTGACTCCAGGGCCAGCACACAAGACCCCTAGACCAGTCTGCCTCAAGTCAGGGCTTGGGCCTTGCATGCTAATTTCCCAGGGTTAATTTCCCAGGTCTGGGTTGAGAAGTAGGGGTCATGGAAAGAAGGAGAATGATACAAGAGACTTGGCAAAGATGATTTCTCCGTAACCTACTAATGGAGGGGAAATACTGACTGGAAAAAGATGGTTTGAGCCAAGCTTCCCCAGGGTTGCACATCAAGCCAGCAAAACCCCAGATTTTCTCAGGAGCACACACCAAGTCCTATGCAAATGATCCTCCATATAGACCAGCTGCTTTCAGAAACAGCTCAGTTAGCTTTTAATCATAAGCAAGCTGAACACCCCAAGAATTGATGGAAGGAATATGGTGACTGTTATAGATTGAACTGTGTCCCCAAAATTCATGTTGAACTCCTAACCCCCACACTTTGGAAACTGGGTCCACTGCAGATGTAATTAGGTAAGTTAAGATAGGAAGGAAGGTAGACCCTTTCCAATGACTGATGTCCTTATAAAAGAGGAAATTTGGCCAGCCTGGGCAACATGGCAAAACCCTCGTCTCTACAAAAATTAAAAAATTAGCTGGGCGTGGTGGCAGGCGCCTGTAATCTCAGCTACTTGGGAGGCTGAGGCAGGAGAATCGCTTGATCCCGGGAGGCAGAGGTTGCAGTGAGCCGAGATCGTGCCACTGAATTCCAGCCTGGGAGACAGGGCAAGATTCCATCTCAAAAATAAAAAACAAAACAACAAAAAAAACCCAACAACTAAAAAGGGAAATTTGGATACAGACATGCACATAGGGAGAATGCCATGTGAAGATGAAGGCAGAGCTCAGGTGATGGAGAAGAAACCAAGGAATGCCAAAGATTGCCAGCAAACCACCAAAAGGCCGGAGAGAGCTGTAGAACACTTTCTCCCTCACAGCCCGCAGAAGGGCCAATCTGCTGACACCTTGATCTTGGACTTCTTGCCTCCAGAACTGTTAGAGAATAAATTTCTGTTTAAGCCACCCAGTCTGTGGTATTTGTTATGGCAGCCCTAGCAAACTCATACAGTAACTTATGACATTCCTTTTCCATACAAAGACAATAGTGCACCTTTCCAACTTCCTTTAGTAAACAAAATGAAAATCCCACTGTGAACGCTTGTCATAAACGCAATGTATGTAATTGTAAGACTATTTCCGTAACATAGCTGTGAGTTAAAAACGGGCAAATGTCTGAAATTTCATCTCTTGTCCAATTGCCCAGGAGTTAGGGACTATTTTTTATTCTGAAATGAAAAACAATTTTTACTTTAACAATAAAGGACCTTCTTTCTCTTTCCTTTACTCTTAGAATTAAATATTGAGGCCGGGTGCAGTGACTCATGCCTGAACTTGAGCCCAGGAGTTTGAGACCAGCCTGGGCAACATAGAGAGACCTTATTTCTATTAAAAAAAAAAATTAGCCAGAAGCAGTGGTGCGCGTCTGTAGTCCCAGCTACTTGGGAGGCTGAGGTGGGAGAATCGTTTGAGCCCAGGAGGTTGAGGCAGCAGTGAGCTGTGATGGTACTACTATACTCCAGCCTGGGAGGCAAAGTGACCCTGTCTCAAAAAAAAATTAAATATTGACTGGATCAGATTCTCTCTGTGCCCTGAAGAAACCAGCCCAACAGTTTCTTTTCTTTTTTTTTCTTTTGAGATGGAGTCTCGCTTTGTCACCCAGGCTGGAGTGCAGTAGAGCGATCTCGGCTCACTGCAACTTCCGCCTCCCAGGTTCAAGCGAGTCTCTTGCCTCAGGCTCCCGAGTAGCTGGGACTACAGGCACGTGCCACCATGTCCGGCTAATTTTTAGTATTTTTAGTAGAGACGGGGTTTCACCGTGTTAGCTAGGATGGTCTCGATGTCCTGACCTTGTAATCCTCCTGCCTCGGCCTCCCAAAGTGTTGGGATTACAGGCATAAGCCACCACACCCGGCCCAGCCCAACAGTTTCTTCAGGCAGTTAATCAAGAGGTCTTATCAGACCCCTCACCCAGCAGAGGGTCTCTGTACCAGGATAGGAAACCACATTAACATGACCACAAGCCCTCTCAGTTTCAAAGTGGCAACAGCTCTCTGAAATACTGAAGCTGGCTGTAGGCAGCTGTTCCATACGTTTACACATTCAATTCTACAAAAACTGTTCATTTCTTTGTTTAACCTGTGTGTTACTTGGAAGAATGCATGCTTCATCCGTTGTGAATGACTGTGGTTATGAAGGGAAGCGTGTCAGCCCTGGGGAATTCCAGAGTCAGTTTTCAGATCATGATAAGCCCCAGTAAGAAGTGAAACCAAAACAGTACTCCTTTTGATACTTGGAAAATCCCCTACTCCAAAATATTTTTGCATATGTACATAAATTATGGAAAATTGTACTATAAAACTCCTGCAACTCAAATGTAAGCCACCGGAATTATCTATTTTTTAAAATTAAAAATTATGTTCCTATGGGACAAAGCACTTCGTCTCTTTGAAGTTAACAGTAGCTAACATTTACTAAGCACTTCAGTGACAGGCAAGTTCTAAGCCCTTTACATGGAATGAACTTTTTAATTCTCACATCAACCCTCTGAGGTAAGCACCCTTCTGATTCCCATTGTGCATGGGAATGCACACAGAATGAAGCACAGAAAGGATAAGCAACTTGTCCAAGGTCGCAGACGTGGTAGAGCTGGGATTCAAAACCAGGCAATCTGGGTCTAGCATACCCCACTTCTTCAATAACCAACCAAACTAGATATGCAGACAAAAAAGCCAAAAGGAATCCAGTGAGTGGGGACAGGTGAAGGAGGGTGGGTTAAGGATGGAGGGCAGAAGAGAGCAGCTACAATCCAGGCACCATGCTGCCCTTCCCATGGGCTTTTCCCACTTAATCAGCACACCTCCCTCTGGAGTACACATTCCTCTCCCACTTGACATGAGACACTGAGGCTTGGAGTGATTCAAGCGGCTTATGGGAGGGCATACTAGCAGGTGATACTCCCAAACCCAGGTCTAGCTGACTGCAAAGACCAGTGTTGCTTTTCCAGCCCATTTTCTCCCCAAAGTCATGGTTCCAAATTGCAACCTCTTCATTATGAATGGCACAATCTAGCACTGGAGAGTGATTAGCCTGGGCAGTGGGAGGCTGAGTCACCCCATCCCAGATGCACTGAGATGTCCCAGATGTCCCAAGAGCCTGAGTACAGTGTAGGTACTTAATTAATGTGCCAGTCTGAGAGTCAAGAGACTCAGGCTCTGGTCTCTTTTTTGGCACTGACTTGTGGCTTTAGCCAAATCCCTAACCTGGGCTTCTAGTTTTCTTCTTCTTCTTCATTTTTTTTTTTTTTTTTTGAGACAGAGTCTCACTCCGTCACCCAGGCTGGAGTTCAGTGGCACAATCTCGGCTCACTGCAACCTCCGCCTCCCAGATTCAAGTGATTCTCGTGCCTCAGCCTCCCGAGTAGTTGGGACTACAGGCATGTGCAATCACGCCCAACTAATTTTTGTATTTTTAGTAAAGATGGGGTTCACCATGTTGCCCAGTCTGGTCTCGAACTCCTGACCTCAAGTGATCTGCCTGCCTCAGCCTCCCAAAGTGCTGGGATAACAGGTGTGAACCACCGCACTCAGCCCTATTTTTCTTAAGTACAAATTGTATATAAGGGTGCCTGGCCAGTGCACCACACAAGGTTGATGTAAAAGGCAACAAAAGTGAACTGGCCGTGACAACTGTAAGGAGCTGGACAGCTGATTTTTGCCAGATTGAATGTAACCAGGTCATCCCAGCAGTGAACATGGTGCACACATGCCAGCCCAGCCAGGAAGGCACTGCCAGGAGAACGGTTCTCGGGGAACTTCACTCTCTTCCCTAGGAAAGCTGGATTCAGAGCCTCCACAGTGGTTTGGCTGGCCGAGGCTCAACAGCTGCTTCCAAGGCAGGCCTGCCAGTCTAGGCCACCCACGGTGGCTCATGCCTGTAAACCCAGCACTTTGGGAGGCTGAGATGGGATGGGTACTTGAGCCAAGGAGTTCGAGACCAGCCTAGGCAACATAGCGAGACCTGTCTCTACAAAATATCAGCCAGTATGGTGGTGCACGCCAGTTGTCCTAGCTACCTGGGAGACTGAAGTGGAAGGATTGCTGGAGCCGGGGAGGTTGAGGCTGCAGTGAGTCGTCATTGCACCTTTGCACTCCAGACTGGGCGACAGAGCAAGACCCTGTCTTTAAAACAAAACAAACAAAAAAACAGCCAAGGGAAGGCCACTTTGTCTCCCAGGTGATGCCGGGAGGGAAGTTTTCGAGGACTGAACAGCTTCCTCTCTTCTCCCTCCAGGTCCCTGTGCACTTGGCACATAGGTCGGCATTCGGGTGTGGGTGGCAGAGTGCCATCTGGTACAGCATCCAGCACTAGGTTTCAACTCTGTGTTACAGAACCAGGAATGGTGGTAGTGCAGCAAGTACTCACTTATTAGAGGGCAGAGCATTTAGGTGAGACAGACCCCATGGGGTCCAGATTGGATGAGTGAGCGGGGAAGAACCTCCCACAGTATATCCTGAACACAGAAGGATCCCTCCAAGATTCCCACTGGCCCCCACCCCACTGGTTCCGGTCCCCAGGAAGAGGAAGGGCTCAGATCAGCATAACAGTGAATCACCGAGCACTTCCACACAATGACCCCTCCAGGAGGGTGGAGAAGCTTGTCTGGCAACTGCCTACACAAACGGCAATTCCGAAGAGCATCAAACAAACCAGTTTAGCCCCAATTCCCATTTTGCATAAGAATGCGCCCCACAAAAACAACACCCGAAGAACACTAGTTGATCACCACTGGTTGATCGATACCACTTGCAAACACTAAAGTTTGAGCCAAGACAGAATTTTAAAAGTCCCCTGGAAGGAACTTTGGGTAAAGTGGTTTTGTGGAAACTGGTGTTAAAGTGTCCTTAGACTGAACTCAAACGTTCCATGGGGAGCACCAGATATTTCCAGCAACAGATCTTGGTAAACTTGGTTTCAGAAAGAAGTTAAGCCAGAGAAGGGTTTGGACCCATAAACCAAAGGGAACTTGTTAGTTACTAAGTGACTGTCAAGGTACATGTTTTCTTTATGCTAATAAGAGGTTACACAAATTCCAGGAAGGAGGATTGCTAGGTGCAGGGGATGGTTAGGTCACAGGGGGACCGCCTGCCGGCTGGCCTCTAAATAGACCCTCACCATGGCTCCTTAATCCAGGGAAGCAGCAAAAACGAACAGCAATTGGATTGAAATCAGGGCAAAGGCCCTTGCGTTAAGCCGGGAGAGTCGTTCTTAAAAACGTGCATCTTCCCAGAGGTCACGGCCTCCTTCACATCGTCCAGGTCGGGCACGGGTCCCAGAGAACGACATCCCAGTGTACATGAGGTACTGAGCGAAGACAGTGGGCATTGCTTCTCCCCTCCCCGTCCCCGAACTACTCTTGCCAGCCATCAAACACAAGGAAAGGTGTTCTCTACAACCAAACGGATGATTTCGTCCACTTCTTCCTTAAACACCTAAAACCCACAGCGGAAGCACTAGTAGCCCTTCATTCGGAATCAGAGCAGCATCATCTGCGAACCTGCAAAGCCCAGGCGCTAAGGGTGCCAGGACACAGCGAGAGTGGCCCCTGCCCAGATCCGACACAAGCCTCGGGGTCTCCGGGCGGCGTAGACGCCGCACTTCGCTCGCTTGCCGCTCTGCACCTACCTCGCTCGCACATCCGCCAGGGTCCGGCACCTGAGCCGTCGGTTCCGCGGGTGCCTTCTCCTCTTCCCCGGCGTCCAAGGGGCCACTCCGAGCCGCTCGGGGGTCCCCGCCGCCCCCCTGCACAGCCTGGCTGCCGCCGTCCACGCTGGCGCCGGCTCCTCCGGTGGACGAGGCGGTGGCGGCGCCGAGCGGCCCGTGGGCCTCGTCCGCGCTCCCAGCAGCCACGCTGTGCACCAGCCACGCATCCACCCTGGTGCGAGGGACGAAGGGGACCCCGAGCGCGCGCACCTCTCGGAGCAGCTGGCCCTCGGGCGGCGCGGCAGGGTCCAGCTCCCGGCCCTTGGGGTGCAAGTGGCCCGTGCGCCCCCACCCTCCCGAGGCCGAGAAGGGGCTGAGGGCGTAGGCGGAGCTGGCCGGGCCGCCCAGGAACAGCAGCTCGTCCTGGAGCAAGGTGGGCGGCGGCAGCAGCAGGTAAAGATCTAGGTCTACGCGGAGCCCCGCCAAGCTCAGCAGGAGGGTGAGGTGCAGGAGGCCGCCGCCGGCCGACCACCACCGCTTCAGGTGTTTCATCGCCGCCGCGCGCCCGGGAACGCCCCTGCCGGCGCCCGCGGGTCCCGGCGCCCCAGCCGCCGGAGTGACACGTGCGGACCCCGCGCGCCGCCCGCACCTGCCTGGAACCCAGATAAGTGAAACAATGGACCGGGGCGCGCGGCGGCCGTCGCGGGTTCCCAGGACCGGGCACAAAGGCGTTCCCTCGGCAACCGGCACCGTGCCTGGCACCGCCGGGGATCGGGAGAAGCGAAGGAGGAGCCCCCTGTGCGCCGAGCCCGTTCGCCCATCCGCCCGCAGCCCAGCGCGGTGGCCAAGCTCCGCCCCGGGCCGCGGGCGCAGCCGACGGGAACACGCCCCCTGCCGCCCCAGGCCCGCGCCCGTGGGAGGGGCCGCGCGGGGCGGGGCTCCCCGAGCTCAAAGCCTCTTTATGTCCGGGGAACGCAAGGCTTTCTGGGAGCAGAAGTTGTTCTGGGCACCAAGTGGCCCCTTGCCACCCTGTGGCCGTGAGCTGGGCCATCCTTGCTGAAAGCCACGGGCGGGAGTTGGGGTGGAGAGCTAGGTGGTGGGTAGCTGGGTGGGAAGGGACAGGATTTGTAGACTGGGCGGAGAGTGACTGGGCAGCTGCGAGGGGCCTGGCAGCTTGCAAAGGGCTTCCACCCCAACGTGAGGACACTTGGCGGGCAGAGTGGGCAAGAGTAACCTCTCTGTCTCAGTTCCGCTATCTGTAAAATGGGGATCATAGCGCCTGTGAAACAGGGATGTGTTGAGGTCAGATGAAATATTTTGTGTAAAGTTCGGAGTTTCACATATAAATTCCACCGTTGCCATTGGGATCAGTCATCCCACCACTCTGCACACCCCAGTCCCAGCCTCACAGACCCCTCTCTCTTCTCTTGGCGTGCTCTGCATAGTGCTAGACCTCCTCTCTTCGTATCCTTTGCTCCTTATCCATTGTTTCCTTGAGGGTTGACAGCACCAGCTCTACAGTTACCCTGAGTGAGTTCAAGTCCCCCCCCTCCACTTGAGGGGCGACCTTGGACAAATCTCTCCTTTTCTCTGTGCCTCAGTTTTCTCACTGTAAAATGAGACTAATAATAGCACCTCCCCAGCAGACCTTTTGCGAGCCCCAAATGAGATAATGCATGTAAACCACCGACCACAGCACTGCATAGGTAGGAAGTGCTCCCTGCTACCCGTTGTTAGTATTACTCACCCTCAAGGCTTAGCTCCAAAGCTACATCCTCTGAATTTTCACCAGTTGGCATTAATCTCTCCCCCATCTGTTCCACCGTGCTTTCTCCGTTTGCCAACATTGTAACAGTTGGCCCATTCAACTCTGTGTTGTAGATGAGAATCGGTCTGATTTGCCCATTGTAAATTCTTGAGGACAAGGAACCTGTTTGGTTCACCTTTGTCCATGCACAGTACCCAGCACTGGGCCTTGCAAGGGTAGGTTTTACTAACCTTAGCTCACTTCCTTGGAAGAAAAGGGGAAAGGAGGGGATGCCTAACTGAGAATGGGCAGTTGTGTAAAAAGTTGAGCAAGACTTGTTTTAAAAGGCCCCTCCCTCCACCTGGCTTTCTCGTCTCTCTCCTGGGCTAGTGTAGTAAGAAGAGAAAAGAATGGGGACCAGCGGAGCAGAAGCAGACTTCTTAAAGTTGCTTCCTCTGTGTTAAGCCTTGGAGGATGGGTTGGGGTGGCAAAGAGGATGAAGAAAGGTGATTGCCAGGTTATCAAGACCCCGTTCACAGCATTTAGTCTCTGAACAGCGGGTTTAGAGTCTCAGCTTAGTAAATGCTGCCTTCAGCTTTTTACTGAGAACCTACTAACTGCCTGAGGCTGTGCTGGAGGCATGAAGGATATGAAATGGAGTACTTTCCTTCCGTAAGTTTATGGTTTTACTAGGGAGATGAGATAAAAATTTGTGAGACACTAAGAAACAAGAGAAATAATGTACTTAATTGCCAAAATACTTAGATGTAAATTACTTCAAGGTTTATATAGGGAGCTCTAAAACTATTGAGAGTAGAGGCGGTGCCTTCTTCAAGGTGGTGCCCTCCAGAATCTTACACACAGATGATGCTCAAAAAAAATATTTATTAGTCGAATTGAGGAGGTTACACTTGAGAGGTATTTTGAGAAATCTGAATAGACTAGGAACAGGAAGCGCAGTCAAACTTCTAACATTTGTTGGGAAGTGGGCTAATGCCTCACCATTTTACAATGTGAATTGGTAATCATAGTGTTAAATATCTTTCAGACTGTACACTTCAAAAGCATGGCTTAACTCTGGCTCTTGACTGGTGGGAACAAGGGTACCTAAAAGACCTTGCAGTAAAGTGTTAACCAGAAGACAATCCTACATACCCTTGACTTTACTCACAATAAAAAGTCCCATTTTTAGGAGAATGGAGAGAATGGAATGAAATTAGAAGGAAAAACTTCTCTTTAGGTTTATCTCTAGAATCCTCTGTCTAGGAATAGCCAAGTGAAAAGTCCAAACCATTGTCTTGTAAAAGCCTTGAAAAGTCATCTGCATTCATAAAATCCTGAAATCAGTGCTACTCAAATGTTGACCTGAAACTGATGTCATATGTAAACTATTTGCTTCTGATCCAAATGAGATAAGTAATAGAATTGAGAATTTAAAGAAAAAAAAATTTTTTTTTATAGAAGTGGAGTCTTGCTGTGTTGCCCAGACCTGTCTTGAACTCCTGGGCTCAAGTGATCCTCCTGCCTCAGCCTCCCTAAGTGCTGCAGTTACAGGTGTGAGCCACCATGCCTGGCCTAAAGAAATTTTTATAGCAATTTAACATCATTACAACATCAACAGATGAGCTGAGGTTTTGGGTTTTTTAAATGCCTTTGTAATTTCATTTTTCTAGAAATGAATTTCTATTTTATTTGACAAAAGTGCTGACTTGCACCAAATTGAAAAATTTTTTTTAAAGTTGATTCTTCACCAGGGTTAGTTTGAGAAGCACCACCTTAAACGGCATCCTGGTAGGGTAGGCAACTTCTAATATAATGTCCAGTGATTATTCCCTTCCCTCGAGTGTGGGCTAGACCTGGTGATGTGCTTCTAATAAACAAAATATGGCAAAAATGGTGGGCTTTCATTTCTGAGTTTAGATTACAAAAAGATGGAGTAGCTTTTATCTTGCTTACCCTCTCTCCCACTTTCTCCCTCTTGGAGCCCTCACTCTGGGAGGAGGAAGCTACCATGGTTGTTGTTTTTTTGTTTTTGAGACGAGGTTTTGCTCTTGTTGCCCAGGCTGGAGTGCAATGGCGTGATCTCGGCTCACTGCAGCCTCTGCCTCCCAGGTTCAAGCAGTTCTCCTGCCTCAGCCTCCTGAGTAGATGGGATTACAGGCACCCACCAACACACCCAGCTAATGTTTTGTATTTTTAGTAGAGATGGGGTTTCACCATGTTGGCCAGGCAGGTCTCGAACCCTTGACCTCAGGTGATCCACCCACCTTGGCCTCCCAAAGTCCTGGGATTGCAGGCATGAGCCACCATGCCCAGCAGGGAAGTTACCATGTTTTAAGGAGTCCTATGTAGAGGCTCATGTGGCAAGGCCAATATTCAGTGAGAGAGAAGCTGAGGCCTGCCAGCAGCCACTTGAGTGGACTTAGAAGCTGATCCTTCTCCAGTTAAGGCTTGAAGTGACTAAGTTGGCTTGTAGCCCATGCCAACTCCTTGATTGCAGCTTTGTGAAAGGCCCTGAGCAAGAGGACTACACTGCACATGGATTCCTGACCCAGAAATAAATCTAAGATAATAAATGTTGTTTGAAGTCACTACATTTTTGAGTAATTTGCTACATAGATAACTTGTATACCTTGTGTAAGAGGTGGACATCACCGGGCGCAGTGGCTCACGCCTGTAATCCTAGCACTTTGGGAGGCTGAGTTGGGTGGATTGCCAGAGCTCAGGAGTTCGAGACTAGCCTGGGGAACACGGTGAAACCCTGTCTCTACTAAAATACAAAAAATTAGCCGGGTGTGGTGGCATGTGCCTGTAGTCCAAGCTACTCGGGAGGCTGAGGCAGGAGAATTGCTTGAACCCGGGAGGTAGAGGTTGCAGTAAGCCAAGATTGCACCACTGCACTTCCGGCCTGGGTGACAGAGCGAGACTCCATCTCCAAAAAAAAAAAAGAGGTGGATCTCCAGTCTTGAGTCCAGGAGTTCAAGACCAACCTGGGCAACATAGTGAGATCCTGTTTCTATTTAAAAAAGAAAAAGAGGTAGACATCAGTCAAGTAGAAGGAAAAGCTGAAAATGTAACTGCAGTTGTGCCATACAGTGAATGATATAGTCAATGAATAATTTATAACTAGGAAGGAACTTTACAGTAGTACATTCTAGTCCCTAGATGTATTTAAAGGGCTTAACCCTTTAAACGTGAAATTATAACTTGCCATGAACGATAGTAACCACTAAAACATGGCCACCCCTACCTGGTATGAGATGAACACAACATGGCAATTTCTTGTAGACCTCTAAATAGGAAAATCTTTTTTCCTCCTCTCTATACTCTCACACAACACTTCTGACAACCAATGTGTGGGTTTTCGATACCAAGCAATTCTTTGATTCCAGTTCTCTGGGGTCATCAATAGGGTGTCCTCCAACTCAATTCAATTCTGACACTATCTGCCTGGGGTTAGCATCAGACCTCACTTCAGATGTCAATCTCATCTGTGCCTTCTGAACTTCTGACTGACAGGCTATACACTGGGGGTTCCCACAACCCCCTTCTCAGGTTCGATAATTTGCTAGAGTGGCTCACAACACTTGGAAACGTTTACTCATGTTTACAGGTTTGTTATAAAAGATACAATAGATGGAAGAGACACATAGGGCAAGGTATGGGGAAGGGGCACGGAGCTTCCATAACTTCTCCAGGTGCACCACCCTCCCAGCATCTCTGTGAGTGCATCAACCCAGATGGTCTCCAAACCCTGTCCTTTTATTTATCTATTTATTTATTTTTTATGAAGTCTTCATTATGTAGGCATGTTTTTTTTTTTTTTTTTTTTTTTTTAAAACAGAGTCTTGCTCTATTGCCCAGGCTAGAGTGCAGTGGTGCAATCTTGGCTCACTGTAACCTCCACCTCCTGGGTTCAAGTGATTCTCTCGTGCCTCAGCCTCCCCTAGTAGCTGGAACTACAGGCATGTACCACCATGACAGGCTAATTTTTTTTTTTTTTTTGTATTTTTAGTAGAGATAGGGTTTCGCCACATTGGCAAGGCTGGTCTCGAACTCCTGGCCTCAAGTGATTTGCTTGTCTCGGCCTCCAAAAGTGCTGGGATTAGAGGCATGAGCCACCACACCAGCCTTGTAGGCATGACTGATTAATTCATTAGCCTTTGGGGACGAACTCAATCTCTAGCCCCTTTCCTCTCCCACTCTTATCACATTGTAAGTTATAAGGGTTTTAGGCGCTCTGGCCAGGAGCCAGAGACAAAGACCAAAGACCTATGTATATATATATGGTGGGTTTGGAGTTTTTCTTTTTTCTTTTATTTTCTTTCCTTTTTTTTTTTTTTTTTTTTTTTTTTTTCTGAGACAGAGTCTCTCTCTGTCACTCAGGCTGGAATGCAGTGGTGCAGTCTTGACTCACTGCACACCCCCTGCTTCCCAGGCTGAAGAGACCCTCCCAAAGAGATCCTCCCACCTCAGTCTCCTGAGTAGCTGGCACCACACGAGGCTAATTTTTGTAGTTTTTGTAGAGACGGGTTCTCTCTGCGTTGCCAAGATTGGTCTTGAACTCCTGGATTCAAGCGATCCACCCACCTCAGCCTCCCAAAGTGCAGGGATTATGGGCTTGAGCCATGGCACCCAGCCAAAGATATATTTCTCATTATATCACAAGATCACAGCATCTATCCAAAATCAGCAAGAAAGAAAACAGGTCAAAACCTTGACATCCTTCTTTTAGAGAGTGTCTGTTAATATTAGCCACAGGAAATTTAAATTTGTGGTAGAAATTCCATGATTAAGCAAAATAGCCTGTTAAAGTCCAAGACATAAATTAAGATATACATTGTATCATCTAGGAGGGAGAAATAAGTATAGCTAATTTTAAAACAGTCATAGTCACTAGAATTAAAATTCTTGGGACATTTTGCCAAAGGCTTTTGCAAGAGAATAGCTTTATGAATGAACTGATTTGCTGTGTAATACTGATCTTGGTGATGAAGAATCAACTGATACTTAATGCAGACGATGAGTTTATGTTTTTTTCTGGTTAGTTTATAATCTTCCGAAAGTTTGACCTTAAAGTTGCTTTGGACATTATGATGACAATGATCACTAAGTGCTTACACATAGTATTCACAATAGCAGCTACAATGTACTGAACCCTGCTCTGCACTGGCCCCTTTTTGTGCATTTATTCCTTACAGCATCTTTGTGAAGTAGGGTAGCCAGGGATAAAAAACAAATATCATAACAAAAGATGCTTTTATCAGTTTATTTATTTATTTGTTTATTTTTTTGAGACAGAGTCTCGCTCTGTCGCCCAGGCTGGAGTGCAATGGCACGATCTCAGCTCACTGCAACCTCTGCCTCCTGGGTTCAAGCGATTCTTCTGTGTCAGCCTCCTGAGTAGCTGAGACTACAGGCGCCTGCCACCATGCCTGGCTAATTTTTGTATTTTTAGTAGAGACAGGGTTTCACCATATTGACCAGGCTGGTCTCAAACTCCTGACCTCGTGATCCACCCACCTCAGCCTCCCAAAGTGCTGGGATTACAGGCATGAACCACCGCGCCTGGCCGCTTTTATCACTCTTATCACTTAGGAAGTTACAGGAAGGGGAACATCACACTCTGGGGACTGTTGTGGGGTGGGGGGAGGGGGGAGGGATAGCATTGGGAGATATACCTAATGCTAGATGACGAGTTGGTGGGTGCAGCGCACCAGCATGGCACATGTATACATATGTAACTTACCTGCACATTGTGCACATGTACCATAAAACCTAAAGTATAATAATAATAATAAAAGAAAAAAAAAAAAAAAAAAGAAATCAGTTGCAAGATAAAAAAAAAAAAAAAAAAAAAAAAAAAAAAAAAAAAAAAAAAAAGGAATTTACAAGGGTTTTAGGAGCTCTGGCCAGAGTTCCTAAAATTATTTCCATTTCATATAGTCTAGATGAGGACACTGAGGCTCATGGACACGCCACCCTCTGCCTAAGGAAAAGCCCTCAATAAACGGCAGAGTCAGAATTGAAATTCACAATCTGTCAACTTTCTGCTGCCATCCGCCACTCCTCTGCACTGTTTTGCTTGTTTATTCATGACTCAGCCTCCTCCTTTTGCAAGAGGGAATGCCCTTCAACCAAGCATTCTTTCCACAGCTTTGGAAAGTGTAAAATCTGTCAAATTCTCTTCTCTGCAAAGTGTCAGAAGAAATGAAGTACTGGATTTTGCCCCTTCATATGATGCCTTTCTTGATCTTTTACACAAAAACAACTAACTGTATTTAAAGCACTTTATGTTGTTGCTTGGCTCTTTGGTGATTCCTGCATACTTTTGATTCCTATTGATTCATGCCATCCTTGTTTACTCTCAAAGACATATTTTAAGCATCCATTGGTGACAGTCCCTGGGATACAAAGACTGTCAAGGCAAGAGCTTGTAGTCTTATTAGGGAAGCAGGATGTGTAGAGGGTGAAATGCATGCCACTGATTGAGGAGTCTGGGACTCCTCATATGAGAAACATATTTAAGACCAGGCTTGTCCCAGGGAAATCACAAGCTAAGTAGGCTTGCTGACTCCCACCTAGTCTCTTTGGTGTGAACTGGAATTCTTACACTCAGGTTAAGGTTCCAGGGTTTGCAATTGTACTCTCTCTCTCTCTCTCTGTGTGTGTGTGTGTGTGTGTGTGTGTGCAGAGGATGGAAAGGGAATTAAGAAAAGGGGTCTAGGGGACCTCGGAGTCAGGCTGATCAGTGGGGGTTACAGCATACATCATTTGGAAGGAAAGGGGAACTACCATTGGCAACTTTTGTCCTGTCCATCAGATCCAAAGTGCTGGATCTGGTTCTGTTGAACAACCCACACAAGCGTAGTGCACTAATCAGGATGGGATAGCCACTATAACAATCCCCAAATCTCAGTGCTTTAACCCAACAGGGTCTGGCTCTGTCACCCAGGCTGGAATGCAGTGGCACGATCTTGGCTCATTCTAACCTCTGCCTTGCGGGCTCAAGCCATGCCCCAAAACCTTAGCCTCCCGAGTAGCTAGGACTATAGGTGCACACCACCGCACCTAGCTAATTTTTGTATTTTTCAATAGAGACAAGGTCTTGCTGTGTTGCCCTGGCTGGTCTTGAACTCCTGGGCTCAAGTGATCCTCCAGCCTTGGCCTCCCAAAAGTGCTAGGTTTACAAGCTCACGTGAGCCACTGCACCTGGCCTCTTGCTTATTTTATGGTTCAGAAAAAGGGTGTAAGATAAAGGGAGACCGTGTCCTTTAAAGTCGTTTGAGGACAGAGCCTCTTTTTTTATTTTGGCTCTGGGCTCCTCTGGATCCTGAGTCCTGTCCATTCAGCCGGTGGATGGAGCGAGTGAAAATCAAGCACGGGAGGATTGTATGGGCCAGGCTGGGAAGTGGTGTTCATGACTTCCACTTCATACTTCATTGGCCAGAACCAGGCCACAGGGCCACACCTAAGTGGCGAGGTGTTACAGTAGGTAGCTAGTCAGACATGAACAGGGCAGGAGAGGGCTTCCCTTTCCCCACCAGGAATGTCAGGTGACCTTCAGGTGATGGTTAACTCTCTCTCTAAAATGATAATTGGTCACAGCCGACACCAGGGAAAGGCCGTCTCCCAACAGATAGGAAAACCTGAAACCGGTGATCAGCAGCTTCCCAATACGATCTCAGAAGTTGAATGAGTGGGCTCACGCATGCGCGCTAAGAGGCAAAATGGCAGCATTTAACTGCTATATGATCTTCCTCTAGGAAGGCCTCAAGTGAGCATGCATACAACTTCAGTAAACACACTGCTCCCGCAGCCCCTCCCAAGCGCTGGCAGACCACTGCACATGCTGACAGCCCACCTCAAGGGAATAATCAGGGGGAGAAGTACCAGCAAGACCTCAGAAGTATGCCAACACAGAAAACTTGAAGTTAAAGGTCAAACCATGCACTTGATCTCTCAAGTTGTCTGCTTGGCCCTCTTCCAAGTATACTTTATGTCCTTGCATTCCTGCCCCAAAACTTTTTAATAAACTTTCATTCCTTCTCTAAAACTTGCCTCAGTCTCTCACTCTGTCTTATTCCCCCATGTTTGCATTCTTTCTTCTGAGGAGGCAAGAATTGAGGTTGCTGCAGACCCTTATGGATTCATTGCTAGTAACAAAGGGAGGCTGCAAGGAAGGCCTAACTCTGCCCAAGACCAAGAAGAGAGCATGGATGGCTATCTTTGCCACATGTAGTATTTGCTTTCTAAAAAGGTAAATGCTAGTTATAATTTTAGTTTGCTGAACAAATGTGTCTATGCTATTGTAGTAGGTTGAATGTACCTCCCATCCTCAAATTCACATTCACCTCAACCTCAAAATACGACCTTATTTGGAAATAGGGTCTTTGCAGACATAACCCTAAGGTAAGGATGGAGATAAAATCATACTGGATTAGTATGGGTCACAAATCTAATGAGAGTGCCTTATAAGAGACAGAAAAACTCACACAAAGACACAGAGAAGCAAGTGATATGAAGACAGAGGCAGAGATTGGAGTGATGCTGTCCCAAGCCACGGAATGCCAGGAGCCACCAGACGCTGGAAGAGGCAAGCAAGGATCCTCCCTTAGAGCCTTCAGAGGGAGGTGCCCTGCTGGCACCTTAATTTCAGACTTCTGGGCCCTGGAACTATGAGAGAATACATTTCTGTTGTCTTTTTTTTTTTTTTTTCTTCTGAGACAGAGTCTTGCTCTGTTGCCCAGGCTGTAGTGCAGTGGCACTATCTCGGCCCACTGCAACCTCTACTTCTCTGGTTCAAGCAGTTCTCCTGTCTCAGCCTTCCAAGTAGCTGGGATTACAGGCACATGCCACCATGCCCAGCTAATTTTTGTATTTTTAATAGAGACAGGATTTCCATGTTGGCCAGGCTGGCCTGGAACTCCTGACCTCAGGTGATCTGCCTGCCTTGGCGTCCCACAGTGCTTGGATTACAGGCGTGGGCCACCACACCCGGCCCATTTCTGTTGTCTTAAGCAACCAAGTTTGTGGTCATTTGTTATGGCATTCCAGGGAAACTAATACAGATATGTTTTTTATTTTCCTTCCCTTTTTGTTTTGTTCTTGTTATTACATAAGAACTATTTCCTTTTTTTTTTTTTGAGACGGAGTCTTATACTGTCACCCAGGCTGGAGTGCAGTGGTGCTATCTCGGCTCACTGCAACCTCTGCCTCACGGATTCAAGCGATTCTCCAGCCTCAGCTTCCCGAGTAGCTGGGATTATAGGCGTGCGCCACCATGCCCGGCTAATTTTTTTGTATTTTTAGTAGAGATGGGGTTTCACCATGTTAGCTAGGCTGGTCTTGAACTTCTGACCTCGTGATTCGCCCACCTCGGCCTCCCAAAGTGCTGGGATTACAGGCGTGAGCCACTGTGCCCAGCCTACATAAGAACTATTTCTATGGAATATGTATGTGTGTGTGTGTGTGTGTGTGTGTGTGTGTACCTATATATATATATATATATATATTTTTTTTTTTTTTTGGAGACAGGGTCTGGCTCTGTCGCGCAGGCTGGAGTGCAATGGAGCAATCTCCATTGTTCACAGTAACCTCTGCCTCCTGGGCCCACCTCAGCCTCCCAAGTAGCTGGGACTATAGGTGCACACCACCATGCCTGGCTAATTTTCGTATTTTCGGTAGAGACAAAGTTTCGCCATGTTGCCCAGGCTGGTCTCCAATCCTGGGCTCAAGCGATCCTCCTGCCTCAGCTTCCCAAAGTGCTAGTATTACAGGCATGAGCCACCATGTCCAGTCTTGGAATATTATTCAGCCATAAAAAAGAAGGAAGTCCTGTTATTTGGCACAGCATGGATGAATCTGGAGGACATCATGCCAAGTGAAATAAGCCAAACACAGAAAGACAGATACTGTATGATTTCACTTACGTGTAGAATCTTTGAAATTATTTTAATTAAAAAAATTTTTTTTAGTGACAGGGTCTTACTCTGTTGCCCAGGCTGGAGTGCAGTGGGGCAGTCATAGCTTACTGCAGCCTCAAATGCCTGGGCCCAAAGCAATCCTCCTGCCTCAGCTTCCTGAGTAGCTAGGACTACAGGTGTACACCACCACACCCAGCTAAATGTGTTGAATCGTTAAAAAAAAAAGTCAAACTCATAGAAGCAGAGAGTGGATTGGTGGTTTCCAGGGGCTAGGAGGTTGGTTAAAGGGTACAAACGTTGTTATAGGAGGAGTAAGTTCTGAGAATCTAATGTACAGCATGATGATAATAGTTAATAATACTGTATTGTTTACTTGAAATTTACATTGAGAATAGATTTTAAGTGTCTTCACTACACTCACACATATAAATGGTAACTAATTGCATTAGTTAGGTGATGGATGTGTTCATTCATTTGATGTGGTAATCATCTCACAATGTATGTCATATATCAAGTCATCATATTGTATACCTTCAATATATATAATTTTAATTTGTCAATTACACCTCAGTAAAGCTGGGAAAAAATGAACTCTTTCCCTGAGTAAAAACTGGGGGACTCTGGGTGCTGCTGAGTTCAAGGCAGCCTTGGAGCAAAGGTACAGGAGGGAGTACTGCTGAAGCAGGGTGTTGAGATACTGCCACTCTGGGCCAGCACTTGTACAGCATGATGGAGCATGAACACAGGAGACGGTTTGGCACTGACAGTGGGTTCTTGTCTGAGAAGACCACTTGAATCCTTTCTTCTGTCCCTGTCTCACCTTCAAGGTTGATCTGTACCATCTTCATTTTATCTTCTCCTCCCACCCCCAATAAGGCTGCAGCAAAACACAAACCTAAGGTTTTTATAAGAGCAGTTATTGGGTCAGGCATGGTGGCTCACGCCTGTAATCTCAGCACTCTAGGAAGTTGAGGCAGGCGGATCACGGTCAGGAGTTCGAGACCAGCGTGACCAACATGGTGAAACCCCGTCTCTACTAAAAATACAAACATTAGCCGGGGTGGTGGCACACGCCTGTAATCCCAGCTACTCAGAAGGCTGAGTCAGGAGAATCACTTGAACCCAGAAAGCGGACATTGCAGTGAGCCGAGATTGCATCACTGCACTCCAGCCTAGGCGACAAGGCAAGACTCCATCTCAAAAACAAACAAACAAGAAAAACAGTACATGCGAATTTTGAATTACAGTAAATATTGCCTGATTTTCTAGGCACACTACCGTAACCTTGCTATTACTAACATCTAGGTTGGAAAGGGTCTTTTAAAAAAAAGTTTCAGGCTGGGAGTAGTGGCTCATGCCTGTAATCCCAGCACTTTGGGAGGCTGAGGTGGGCAGATCACTTGAGTCCAGGAGTTCAAGACCAGTCTGGGCAATATGGCAAAACCCCATCTCTAAAAAAAATACAAAAATTAGCCGGGTGTGGTGGTGCGCACCTGTAGTTCCAGCTACTCAGAAGGCTGAGGTGGCAGGATCACTTAAGCCCAGGAGGCAGAGGTTGCAGTGAGCTGAGATTGCGCCACTGCACTCCCGCCTGGGTGACAGAGCCAAACTTGTCTCAAAAACAATAAAAATAAAAATTTAAAAAGTTTCATATAGCAATTTGAATTTTTAGGAAGCATTTTTCTTCTGTCCTCTCCTCTCTCCCTTTCTTTCCTATCTCATTTCCGCTTGAAAGTGCTTTGTGATCACAGTGTCCCAGTATTATTTATTACTTTGTAACTTTTACAAGCAGCAATTAACCAAGAACATTATTCTTCAAGATGTATGTCTTTTTATAATTCAATGGTAAGTGCATTTTCACATTTCTATTGAACTACACCTCTTCAAACCTTCAAGATTGCCAGGATGAGTTAGGAAGAAACAGGATCTGGATCAGTTTCCTACAAAAGTGTCAATATTTGTTAAAACAAAGAGTACCCCCAATAGAATGCCATCTGTCCTTGTCTTTGAGGACCTGCCGAAAAATCTTTTCCCAGCCAAGAGACAATTATTTGGCATAACTGACACACATTCAGCAAGATGGCTTACAGATCAGAAACTGGCTTATATAGGCCGGGTGCAGTGGCTCACATCTGTAATCCCAGCACTTTGGGAGGCTGAGGCAAGTGGATCACCTGAGGTCAGGAGTTCGAGGCCAGCGTGGGCAACATGGTGAAACCCCATCTCTACAAAAAATACAAATAATTAGCCAGGTGTGGTGACGGATGCCTGTAATCCCAGCTACTCGGAAGGCTGAGGCAGAAGAATCGCTTGAACTTGGGAGGTGGAGGTTGCAATGAGCCAAGATTATAGGACAGCACTCCAGCCTGGGTGACGGAGCGAGACTCCATCTAAAATAAATAAATAAATAAAGAGTTGCTTTGTTACGTGAAAACTGGAAGTATAGTAATGTGTTGCATTTTTGAAAGTATAAATTAGAGATTGTTTACCAAAGTATTTCCCATAGGAAGCTTTTAAACAGCAGGATACCTAATTGATTTAAACATTCAATTCATTAACAAGTTATTTTGTTGTACAGCATTTTAGAAAGTAAGCAATTGATAGGTAAAACACAAGACCCTTCTCATGGTTTCATTGTTTCAACTATGCTGTCTCTGAAGCAAATAAACTCACTACTTTCTCCTATTACAGATGGAAACACAGTTTTGTTGCAGTTTTCAGGCTGAAGCATAACACAGAAAGTCTAGCACCTCAGAGTGTTGCAGTTCCCAGGTCTATGCTGGTACCTGACCCCCATCATCAATAGCCTTTCTTTTTAGGAGGCAAGCATGTTCAACATGCTTTTGAGTATGGTCAGTTATCTGACTTGAGTTCCAAAGGAGGGTCTTAGCTACCTGAATTCCTTTGGAGAAAACTCAAGATTCCTTCAAATAGGTAACCTGAAGAGTAATTCAAAAGGTCATCTGAGGTAGGAGTTGTGAAAGTTGATCAATAAATTGGATCATCTTTGTTCTACCCAACTAAAACAGTTGAGAGGCCAGTGGGAGAAGGCCCTCAGGGCACATGACATTGCTCCAAGAATGTAATTCTCTGCAAGCCTGGCTGCTGAAACTGCCTGCTGTAGCCTAAAGCCAGTTTTATCTACTAGCTACCAAAACTACCTCCTGTGACTCTAAGGATTATTTTACCCATGGCCATCATTTACCAAGCAAAACTTGCCAGCTTCCTAAAACCTTACTAGTGCCAATGAACTTTCTCAAAGAGCAATACGTAATATTTCTCCTTTTAAAGAAAACTTCTGACCTTCTCTTTGTTCTTCAGACATACTGAAGACCACCTGGTCTGTGTGTATGGCCCAAATTGCAATTCTTTCTTCCCAAATAAAACATTTTAATTTCAGAGATTTGTCTGTATATTTCATTTGAGTTCAACAGAGTGAAATTCTTCAAAACGCATTAGACAGTTTTCAGGGCCCATTTCTCCTACAGTGGATTGCTCAGTGGGATGTTTGCCACTCAGAATTTCTATCCATCTGTGTCTCTTCTAACTCTCCCTGAAAATGAATTAATTTGGAAACCTCAAACCATCTGTAGAGTCTGACTCCACAGCATTCTTTCAGCCCCCAAACACTCCATCCAGCTATGCCATTCCTTCCCAATTTATTTTCTACAGATACTGCCACCCTTTATATAGACCTTCATCGAATCTCACTTTTCCCAAGAAAAGAACAGTCATCCCAGCCTCAGCCAGGGCCCTAGGCCAGTTGTCCCTCCCTTAGGTTGGAATAGACCAGTAGTGTGGTCTTCTTCCACTGCAAGGCATTCAGCTGCTCTGCAGACATCTTAGCGCAGTTTAACTAGACACAGCTAATCTAGAGGACCTTGGCCACCATGGAAACACATAATTCCAGCCTCCAAAGATACATGGGCATGTTTACCAAATAGGTTTTTTTATGTGCTAAGTTAATTAATTAATTCAATAAATATCTCATGAGCACCTGCTATATTTAAGGCATTGATCTGAGAACATTGTTCCATGAATAAAACAAAGCCCCAGATCTAACGGAGCTTGCAATCCACTTGGGAGAGACAGATAACAGATTTTTTTTTCAGTGGATACTAAGTGCTAAGAAGAAAAATAAAACAGGAGCAAAAGAATGAAGGGGAGGAGAGTGATGGTATGTAGATGGGATCATCTACCTGTGTTACATAAGGAGGTGGGCAGGGAAAGTATGACCTGAAAGAGGGAGAAAGCCACACAGTTATTGGTGGTTGGGAAAGAGTATTTCAAGCAGTGTGAATAGCAAGTACAAAGATCCTGAGGCAGGAGAGTACCAACCATGTTTGAGGAATGGAAAGAGGCCGATGTAGGAGGAAGGAAAAGCTGTATTATGTACCAAGTCATATTGAACATCACAGGCTATGGTGAAGAATTTGTATTTCACTCTGAGAAGGGCGGGAAGCTATTAGAGGATTTTGATTTTATTTATTTATTTATTTTTATTGAGATGCAGTCTTGCTCTGCCACCCAGGCTGGAGTGCAGTGGTGTGATCTCGGCTTACTGCAAACTCTGCCTTCCAGGTTCAAGCGATTCTCCTGCCTCAGTCTCTTGAGTATCTGGGACTACAGATGTGTACCACCACAACTGGCTAATTTTATTTTTTATTTTTAGTAGAGACAGGGTTTCACCATGTTGGCCAGGCTGGTCTCAAATTCCTGACCTCAAGTGATCCTCCTGCCTGGGCCTCCCGAAATGCTAGGATTATAGGCGTGAGCCACTGTCCCCAGCCTGTTAGAGGATTTTGAACAGGAAATTAATACATACAAAACACAATATGTCACACATAGTGAGTACTGAAAAAAGCCTATCTTTAATTTTTACTTTTCCTTGACTGTAAAGGAGCTCTCTATTCTGCTTTATGAAAATGGTACTGTTGTTTTCTAATGGTATTGTCTTTTCTAAAATTGACAGAAAAGATGGAAAGCAAATATAAAAATCCTGGTCTTGTAATCTCTAGGTGAAATTTCCACATCGTACATCTACAAAAGGTTGGATTATTAGAAAATTAAGGCCCCATGTCCAAGGCTTTATGTCCTTCTCTACATTTTGCTGCTTAGCAATGTATTTTTTTTTAAAAACTTCTCCTTATGGAAAATTTCAAATTCAATACAAAATTGTAGAACAGCCATCTCCAAGCAATTATGAATTCAAGGCTATTCTTGTTTCTTCTATTCTGCCATCCATTTTCTTTCCCTTCCTTACACTGAATTATTTTGAGGCAAATCCCAGACATATCTTTTCATCCATGAATGCTTCAGTATGTATCTCTAAAAATAAAATCTTTTCTTTTTGCATTGCCACAATACCATAATCACACCTAAAAGTTTAACTATAATTTCTTAATACAATAAAAAATCCAGCCAGTTACGACATTTCCCTGGTTGTTTCATTAATGTGTTTTTAAAAATAGTTGATTTGTTTAAATCAAGATTCAAATACTGCATTTGGTTGATAGGTCTTATAAATCTAAAAAGACTAAATCTGATTATTTACCCTACCGTCCTTTTTGTTTGTTTGTTTTGAGACAAGGTCTCACTCTGTCACCTAGGCTGGAGTGCAATGGCACAACCTTGGCTCACTGCAACCTCCATCTCCTGGGTTCAAGCGATTCTTGTGTCTCAGCCTCCCGAGTAGCTGGGACTACAGGCACACACCACCACACCCAGCTAATTTTTGTATTTTTTGGTAGAGAAAGGGTTTCACCATGTTGGCCAGGCTGCCTTTTTTTTTTCTTTCTTTCTTGTCATTTATTTGTTGAAGAAATTTGTTCCTTAGATGTCCCTGATTTTGGATTTTGTTGAATGCATTCCCATGACATTGGTGAATATGTTTCACTTCCCTCTATATTTCCTAGAGATAGTAGTCAGCTCTAGAGGCATAATCAGGTGGGATTTTTTGGCAAGAAAACCTCATAGGAGGTGCTGGGAACTTCCCATTGCATCCCATCAGGAGGCATCCTGCCTCGCTGCCTCTCTTTTTGTGATGTTAGGATTGATGGGTGGGTTCAGTTGGCATCAGTCTGATTCATTTATGATTAAGTTCCCTGTGAGACTTTTCATCTAACAGCTTTAGCTGCCATTGACAGTCACTGCCTACTGCAGTAGGGTTCCTACAGTGTGCTTTTCATAGAGGTGAGGTGCTCTGACCATTTTGCTTTTAGTTAACGTTAAAGCTACTCTGTTTTGGGCAACCAAGTTCATGGGACTCTCTGAGGGGAAAAAAAATGGGGATGGAAGTGAAGGAGGGATTGGTGACCAAAAAGTGGGAAAAAGCTGCTTCTGATGGCCTCCTCTTGCCACAGACTCCAATGACACTTCCCCTGGGAAGTTCTGCAGGAAAGAAGCCCATTTAGCTTTGTTTGATTCTGTATTTTCCAAGTTCACTTGACTACGAACATTTTATTCTATGTGGAGTCCTAATAAGGGAAAGGGAATTAGGCTGGTGGGAGCAGGGGAAAGCAAAAAGAAAAAGAAGATAAGCTTTAAGGCTGCCTTTCTTCATGGTCCAGGACACGTAGCCCTCCTGAACAAATAACTCACAATCTTCCTGCACTGACTTATCACCAGATCCTCGGCTGATAGAAAAATGCAAGTTAGCTCACTGCAATCTTGATGTTATCAGTACAGCACATAGCCCTCTCTAGCACAAACACCATCTCATAAAATCCCCAGCAAACTTTTGTCTCCGCACAGTCAGCTCCTCTCTTGCTGATCTGCCCATTGCACCCTTGCAACGTATTTTCATACTTTCTTCTATAATTCTGCCTTTTTTTTTTTTTTTTTACTTACAATTGTCTTGGTAAATTCCTTTACCCATGTGCCACCAGCCCCAGCTAGTCGCTACCTGCAACATTCTTTATCATATTTTTTACTACCCATTGGAGTAAGCTTTGGGGAATACTATTTTAGTGTCCAGGTTACTTAAAATAATGCCACTTATTAATATATGCATGTGTTCCTTAGCTGTCTGGAACCAATCTGACAGTCTTTTGAAGGCTGTGTTCACTAGTGGCCATAAGCTGAATGCGTTCTTATAAAAGCCCAGGATGGCAGCATTGGCAATATTTCTGGCAAAGCTCCACCTGGAAACTCCGAATTGACATTGTATCCCTGGGAATGAATGCCCGAGGCAAAGAAGAAAATATCAATTTCACTTATCACCTCAATCTTACAGTGCTTGCTGGTAGCCCCTGTGATAAACTTTCAAGAAATGCCACATTGGGGTACACCCAGGGATGCTAGTACTAGATATAGTTACTCTCTGTCTTCATTGCTTTCCTCCACACAATCTCCAAACCACACCTAGGGGACCATTCCCCTTCTGTTTCTCTGAGTCACACTGCTGTCAACTCTGTCACCACTTGCACAGTGTGGTTAGCTGATAGCAAATGAGATATTGGAGAGGTGATATAGCAGAGGCCTTGACTGACTTTCTTTTATTTATTTATTTATTTTTTAGAAGGAGTCTCGCCCTGTCCCCCAAGCTGGGATGCAATTGTGCAGTCTCTGCTCACTGAAACCTCTGCCTTCCACGTTCAAATGATTCTCCTGCCTCAGCCTCCTGAGTAGCTGAGATTACATGTGCCCGCCACCACAACCAACTAATTTTTGTATTTTTAGTAGAGATGGGGTTTCACCATGTTGGCCAGGCTGGTCTCGCACTCCTGACCTCGTGATCTGCCTGCCTCGGCCTCCCAAAGTGCTGGGATTACAGGCATGAGTCACCGCGTCTGGCCCTTGACTGACTTTCTGAAGGCAGGGATTTCATAGTGCTCCTTTCATGTGGCCTTTAGTAAGAAGCGTCCACTCTCATTGTGTTTCATTTACCAGCTTGCTTTTAAAGAGCCAGGACCAGTCCGCTGGCTGTGCAGAATGCTGACCTCTTGGATGAGAGCCCTGCCCTCATAGGATATCTGAGCTTGTCAAATTCAGGTGGGCTCTGTAGGGAAGCAGGGCCTCGTGGGGAGTGGGAGGAAGCTAGGGAGAAGATGAGTTGACAGCAGTCCAGTGTGAGGGAAAGTGGGGATCCTGGGCCAACTTACCATTAAGAGGGTCCAGTCCTGTGACTGCTGTGAAGTAACCAGGATTCCACATAGAGATGGGACTCAAAGCCAGCCCAGGTGCAGCATGGTGGTCCCAGGTAAGAGCTTTGCTTTGATAGGACCCCAGCCAGGAGCTGGAGATACAGAGTTATGGCCAAGCCCCTGGGGAAGGGACCTGGTAAGAGCTGGGTAGGGTGCCAGGATCCCAGCCATGAGCTACCTTGGTTCTGATGGGCTCAGAAATTAGGCAGGGTTGAGTATGCTTGTGGGAGGCTTCTCTGGCTAAAATAGTAGGATCCAGCCTGGCATGGTGGCTCATGCACGTAATCCCAGCACTTTGGGAGGCCCAGATGGGCAGATCACCTGAGGTCAGGAGTTCAAGACCAGCCTGGCCAAGATGGCGAAACCCCGTCTCTACTAAAAATACAAAAATTAACCTGATGGCAGGCGCCTATAATCCCAGCTACTTGGAAGGCTGAGGCAGGAAAATCATTTGAACCCGGGAGACAGAAGTTGCAGTGACCCAAGATCACGCCACTGCATTCCAGCCTGGGCGACAGAGTGAGACGCTGTCTTAAAAAAAAAAAAAGAAAAAATAGCAGGGCCTAAACATTAACTGTCACATCCTAATATCTAACACTATACGACAGGTTGGAATTGAGAGTCAGGATAATGGAGTGATTAAAACTATAGACGCTGATGCCAGCCTTCCAGGGTTCAAATCTTAGCCCAGTTGTGTGACTTCAGGCAAGTTGCTCCACCTCCCTGTATCCCAGGCTCCCCATCTATAAAGTGAAGACAAATACTTCCCTCATAGTGTTGTTATGAGGATTAAAGGAGTTGAGATATGTAAAAGCACTTAGAACAGTGCCTGGCACAAGGTCAAATGCTGAGTGTCACCTGTTATTATTAAATTGTGGCCGTAGAGGACAGATCAGTGATTTTAGCCTGGTGCACTCTGAGGAAAGGACCATAACTTCAATAAGGTGTCGGAGAGCTGAGTGCAAGCTGAATAAGCCGTGGTAAGGAGTGGGTGCTCCAGGGCAGGTGGACAGGAGCCGAGACAGGGAGGGAGCAGACATAGCTGCCAGTGAGACAGTGAGGGAAAGCTGTGGTCCTTGTCCCCACAGACACAGCTATTTCGAGGATAAGGAGGGTCATAGGCCCCCTTCCCAGGCTCATGGGCCCAGGTCATGGTTTGCTGCTCTCTCCCGGGTATGAAGGGGGTGATGGCCAGGCTCATATCTGTGTCCCTAGGTTACTTGATTTCCCCTGGTGGCCTCCTTTCTAGAGGCCCTCATGTATCTCCCAACCTGTTCTCTTCAGGTCACTCACAAAAGTTTCAAACTTAATGTCAGGTTATAATTTTTCATTTTCTGATCACTCAGCTTGCTTTTGCTTTTTCTTTTTTACACAAGAAAAGATTTGGCTCATTCTGGAGTTTTCTTGGGATTCTGAAATACATTTTTCCTTCCTCTTGATAATAGTTCGATGAAAGTGGGGTGGGGAGAGTGCCAAGTGTCTCAAAGTCACAGGGGTTCAGAAGCTTCTGTGGCAGCCAGTTGCCTGGCCTGTCTGCACCAGGGGCTCTGTGCAATCACTGCCCCAGCTTTTCAGGGCAGGAATCCGGCCTTCTCTGCCAGCCCCATGCCAGCTGCCTAGCGCAGTGTCTCCAGCCCCACTTTCCTCCCCTCCCATGGTGATCTGGGGCTCTAATGCCAGGCCAAGCCTATTGCCCTCCTCCTGATACCATTCATTTTCATTTTTGTCTTGGAAAAATCTGGCCCCTTACACTTGTGGCTCTAGAAATATACTGATGATTTTTGTTTTAAACAAATTTTTTTTAGCTGGGCGTTGTAGCTCATGCCTGTAATCCCAGCAGTTTGGGAGGCCAAGGTGGGAGGATCACTTGAGCCCAGGAGTTTGAGACCTCATCTCTCAAAAAACTAAAAAAAAATCAGTTGGACATGGTGGTGTGCACCTGTTGTCCCAGCTACTTATGAGGCTGAGGCAGGAGGATGGCTTGAGGCCAGGAGTTCAAGGCTGCAGTGAGCTATGATTGTGCCTCTGCACTCCTTATTTTATTTTTATTTTTAGAGACAGGGTCTCACATCCTCTGGGTCATTCCTCAGCTCTATGCTTCTGCACAAAATCATCGTGGATATTGGGCTTCTAGTTCTTCCCACCTCTCACTTCTATGTCCCTCTGTCTTCTCTCAGCAGCACCTCTGGGCCAGTCCAGCCAGGTGTAGCGTGAAGCTGAGCCCTCGATTCATCCTTGGTTCCACTGTGAAGTCACACAGCAGCTTGGTGTGTTAAAGGCAAACCTCATGGGTGTCTAGTAAGCCTTGATTGTTTCTAACAGACTGCTTTGGCATTCTCTAATTAGCAGCCTCAGTCCCTGTGTCAGTCTGAGAGCTACCTCCCAATTCATAATCATTGTTAACCTTAAAAAGTAGGTACAAGTCAGACAAAGTGGTGGCACATGTCTGTGGACCCAGCTACTAGAGAGGCTGAGGCAGAAGAATTGCTTGAGCCCAGGAGTTCGAGGCTGCAGTGAGCTATGATTGCACCACTCTACTCCAGCCTGGCAACATAGCAAGACCCCTGTCTCTAAAAACAAAAAAAGTGGTATAGTATCTACTTGGTCCTGCCCATTTAGCAAGCATGAGATGCTAAAGCTCTCATTATTTGTTGCTAAGTTCTTTGTGAATCTGAGTCAGCTAGTTATTTTCCCTATTCACAGAGAAGGTATGTGCTTCTCTGTGCTTGGTAGTCTGGGTGAGGAGCAAGGTGGCGAGGTGCTACTAAGGCCAAATACAAGGCCTGCCTCCCTTCCATGACAGTCTGCAGACATGGTTTCAGGGCCAGGTTTGGGTACTGCTTGAAACAGTACTTTCTGAAGGAAAGTATCAGAAGGAAATTGCCTTGTAAGAATAAAAGGAGAACTTCAAACATGCTGTCAATATTTGATGAAGCAACCAGTTCAGGTCACGCTGGGTAGTCAACTGCTCTTGGGTTGAGAAAACCATGGCTAATGAGAGGAGGAAGCACACCTGAGCCAACTTGCTCACGAGCTGAAATATTCAAATGTGGGCACAAAGCAGTTACCTAAGTCTTGCACCTGCTGTGACTCAGTGCACACCAGAGTGTCAAATTGAGATTTAAGAGGATGCCAGTACCAGCGGCAGAAAGAGCATTTCACAATGATGCCACCCAAATGGTGCCACGGAAGGGAGGAGAAAGCCCACTGCGTCCTGCCGTCAGCTATGCAAGACTTTCTGGAGCCTTTCATCTAACAACAGGGGACGGGCTGATATCCGGCTTCCTTGGAGTAGCTTTCAAAATAAATTAGCATGGATCTGACATTTCAAATTTGCCAATTGTAGATTTTTAAAGTGTATTGAGCGCTGGGGGGTGGGGCGGGGGTTGGTTTCATGATTGCTGCTAAAAATTTTTGCCACTCACATGACTATATACAATTTTCACTGATTTAATTACTGCTTAGAAAAGAAGTTGCCAGATTGAGGTGCCCAGGAAAAGACATGAGCAGCGTGCATCACATTACTCATGGTGTCCAAGGCAGAGTCAGTATTGATCAAAATCCTTCAGCAGCCTTTAGTCTACATCCAGTGGTTTTAAAGTGACATGTAATTAGCTGACTTATTTTGTGGTCCCTTCCTCATGATCGTGCCTTGGACAAGTTCAAAAGAGATTTGCCTGCAGGTGTTTATATAAATCTTTCAATTCAGTATCTTGGGGGCTTATGGAAGTGCTTTCAAGTGCTTATGGGAGAAAATCTTGAAAAGATGGTAGACCCATTTATAGGAGAGGTGGCAAACTATGAACAGTTTAGAATATAGAAAAAAAAGATGTATGTATCTGCTTTAAGCATCGTTTTATTAGAACTCAAGGCTTACTCCGTAAGTGGTAAAACCTAAGGCTTGGCAGCATTTTTAATACTTCAGGGACTGCAGCTAATGTGAAAAGGGCTAATTTGGTTCATGGCAAGATTCAAATGAGTTCTAGAATAATCAGAAAATCCAACTCAAAATAAGTGTTGACTGAGTGGTTCCAAGACTGACAGCTGTTCCTGGCAGGTGGGGTGTCTACCACCTGGATGCTTTTGAATCATTGTCACACAGCAGGCAAGGACCTTAGCTGGCATCTCCTCCAGCTTCCCCTGCTTTTAGTCCTGCAATTGATTCTTTGACAATCTAGATGGTTGAACATGTCCAGGACCTCACAGGCAGCCTAGCTCATGGGTGCTTGCCCTGCTCGAAGTTTGTAAAGTCCTCCTGTGGCTTCTAACCATGAGGCCTGATCTCTGGAACTTCTCACAGTGAATCTCACTTCTATAAAACAGGCTTTCTAAGATTTGAAGTTAGGTCTTATGTTTCCCATACTCTCCCTTTTCCTTTTCAAGGCAGTTCTGTAGATCTGGGTGCTTCTGAAGTGGCTCACCTAATCAAAGAGGGTGAACTTCCCATAGAGCAGTGCTTCAGCCAAGCAATAGCAGTAGCTGTGCTTCTGAACCAGGCTCTCCAAAGGGCCCACATGCACTTTTCCAGACCAGCACCCCTTCCTCCCTGGCAGAGTTTCCAGACCTTTCACCATCCTGCAGGACAGTTCTCTGGGTGGCCTTGGGCTGGCCCAGTTCTCCCCCTCTTTCTTGCTTGCAGTTTTCAAGAATAACTGTAGAATGTGCTGGGAGTGCAACATCCTGAGATAGGGAGGGACTGACTGGAACAGCCTGAATTCTCTCCAGCCCCCTGCCAGAAACAGGATGTCCTTCAATGCTTTATCGCAGCAACTCATGTTCCCTGGGCTATAAAACCCAGGTAGGTTGCTTTTTGGGGGACCTTCAGCTGCTGTGCAAGTGAAGCACATGTGGAAGACTCCATCCACCTGTGCAGCTTTCCTGAGCCCTGGGGAACCAGCTCACCATGAATCCTGGGCTTCTGTTGTCTCCTGTTGCCTGTCTGAAGTAATATATCCCCTTCATGTAACTTGTGTGTGGGTGTTCAGTCTCATCCAACTCAAACAACTTAATTACCAGTGTTCTGTGAATCTGTTTACACATTCTGCAGGTCCACCATGAGATGGGCATCAATTAGCCAATGGTCTTAAAATGGATGTCCAGCAAATAAATGAAATATGGTGGGTGTAGTCTGGTCAAAGCCCCCTTTTCTGGGCAATGTAATTCTAAATGATTGGACAGGTTGAGAGATTCACCTACCTCATTTTGGCTGTATTTAACATTTCCTGAACATCTTTTACAAATTATTATTTGTATGATGTAAATTATTTAATTTAATATGACCATTTTGGAAAACAATTTGGCATAGTAAAGTTGACCCAGCAATTCCATTTGTAGTCATATACTCTGCAGAATCTCTTGCACATATGTACCAGGAGACATGCAAAGACTGTGCACGGTAGCATTGTCTGCAATAACAAAAACAAGCAAACCAAACTGGATATATCCCAAATGTCCATTGATAGGAGAATGAGTATATTGTTCATTCATTTTTTTTTCTATTTTTTTAATGTGGTAAAATATACACAACCTAAAAGTTACAATTTTAACCATTTTTAAGTGTCCAGTTTAGTGGCATTAAGTATATTCACACTGTTGTGTAACCATCACCACCATCCATTTCCAGGATGTTTTCATCTTCCCCACCTGAAACTCTGTACCCATCTATATTAGTCAGGGTTCTCTAGAGGGACAGAACTAATAGGATAGCTATATATATATAGGAGTTTATTAAGTATTAACTCACATGACCACAAGGTCCCACAATAGGCCATTTGCAAGCTGAGGAGCAAGGAGAGCCAGTCCGAATACAAAAACTGAAGAACTTGGAGTCCAATGTTTGAGGGGAGGAAGCATCCAGCATGGGAGAAAGATGTAGTCTGGGAGGCTAGGCTAGTCTAGTCTTTTCATATTTTTCTGCCTGCTTTATATTCTAGCCATGCTGGCAGCTGATTAGATGGTGCCCACCCAGATTAAGGGTGGGTCTGACTTTCCCAGCCCACTGACTCAAATGTTAATCTCCTTGGCAACACCCTCACAGACACACCCAGGATCAATACTTTGTATCCTTTCAATTCAATCAAGTTGACACTCAGTATTAACCATCACAAGTCCACCCCTTGTCAACTTGAACCCATACACATCTCCTGAGATCATACATAGTCTTCAAATAAAGACAATAATAAGGTCATAGTTATGCCTAACATAATACAACTATCCTTCATACAACCAGAAACACACCAATCCCCAATCCAAATATTATTACATAAAATTAACAATACCTAAATACTGATATGAGGTCAACAAATCTTATGTCACATGATAAAGGAAATAGGAAATAAAGTGAAATAAAATTAGTATAAGTGTATACATGCACAAACATGTTTTTAACAAAAGAAGGAGGAAATACTCATGACAATTACAGTCCTTGTTCCTGCAGCTGATCGGTCATAACTGGTATTGATGACTACCTTCTAGTACTCATTCTGTATTCCCTTTGCCTTCAGCAAGCATCTCGGAAGGTTGTGTTTTTTTTTATTTTTCCTGGTGGAGTGACCCAAACCTTCATTCCTGAAGGGTCTAGGCCATTTGTAGCCCTACCTGGCTTGGGCTGTTGTAGTTTCCCATTGACCTTAATCACAGGGCATGGTAATACTAAGAGACGCCCTAATGGATCTCCTGTATTCCATACATACTCTTCCTTACCTCTGCTGTGGAGTAGTAGACTGATTTCATCTTGATAATCGGGGTCAATAACCCCAGCCAACACTAACTCCCTTAGCCTGCTGACTTAAAGACAGGAGGATCCCAAAGTGTCCAGGTGGAACTTGTAACTTTCCAGTTTAATGGAATCGTTGTTGTATCTCCTGGTGGCAGCGTTCCTCCCTCTGGAACTAAGACTTCCAGGCCAGCAGAATGTAATGTTGTGGGAACAGGAGGCACAAATTTTGCTAGTGGATCACTTGAGGTAATGGTGAGTGGTGCCACTTCCACTTCCACCCCTTGATTCCTGGATCCACGAATCCTGGCTATGGTCGAAGCAGTACAGTATACTGGACGTTGATTCAGGGCATACATGGCCTTCTGGAGAACTTTGCCCCAGCCCTGCAAAGTATTGTCACGTAGTTGGCATTGTAATTGTGACTTCAGAAGGCCATTCCATCGTTCTATCATTCCAGCTGCTTCAGGATGACGGGGAACATGGTAAGACCGGTAAATTCCACGAGCATGAGCACACTGCTGTACTTCTTTAGCCATAAAGTGAGTGCCTTGGTCAGAAGCAATGCTGTGTGGAACACCATGATGGTGGATAAGGCATTCTGTGAGTCCATGGAATGTAGTCTTGGCAGAAGCATTGCGTGCAGAATTGGCAAACCCATATCTGGAGTAAGTATCTATTCCAGTGAAGACAAACCTCTTCCCTTTCCATGATGGAAGAGGTCGAATGTAATCAACCTGCCACCAGGTAGCTGGCTGACTACCCCGAGGAATGGTGCCATATCAAGGGCTCAGTGTTGGTCTCTGCTGCTGGCAAACTGGGCAGTCAGCAGTGGGCGTAGCCAGATCAGTCTTGGTGAGTGGAAGCCCATGTTGCTGAGCCCATGCTTAACCTCCATCCCTGTCACCATGGCCACTTTTTTCATGGGCCCATTGGGCGATGACAGGGGTGGCTGGGGAAAGCAGCTGAGTGGTGTTCACAGAACAGTCATCAATTCACTTGATTATTAAAATCCTCCTCTCCTGAGGTCACCCGTTGGTGGGCACTTACATAGGATACAAATATCTTCATAGTTTTTGACCACTCGATAAATCCATCCACACATCTCTTCCCCAAATTTCTTTGTCACCAACTTTCCAATCATGTTTCTTCCAAGTCCATGACCATCCAGCCAAACCATTGGCTACAGCCCATGAATCAGTATATAACTCGCACAACTGGTCATTTCTCCTTCCATGCAAAGTGCACAGTCAGGTGCACTGCTCAAAGTTCTGCCCACTGGGAAGATTTCCCTTCACTGCTGTCCTTCAGGGATGTCGTAGAAAGGAGCTGTAATGCTGCAGCTGTCCCCTTTCGGGTGGTGCCTGCATATCTTGCAGAACCATCTGTGAACCAGGCCCTAGTCTTCTCTTCCTCTGTCAGCTGATCATAGGGAACTCCCCATGAGGCCATCGGTGCAGGCTCGGGGAGAGAAGGCAGAGTGGCAGGAGTGGAGACCATAGGCATTTGAGCCACTTCCTCATGTAACTTACTTGTGCCTTCAGGACCTGCTCAACCCTGTATATACCACTTCCATTTGATGATGGAATGCTGCTGTGCATGACCTACTTTATGGCTAGATGGGTCAGAAAGCACCCAGTTCATGATAGAAGTTCAGGTTTACATGGTGACTTGACGACCCATAGTCAATGTTCAGTTTCCACCAAAGCTCAGTAACAGGCCAAGAGCTGTCACTCCAAAGGGGAGTAGTTATCTGCAGAAGAAAACTCTCCATTCTCCTCTTCCCCCAGCCCCTGGCAACGTCTATTCTACTTTCTGTCTCTATGAATTTGCCTATTCTAGGTACCTCATATAAAATACTTGTCCTTTTGTGACTGACTTATCTTACTTAGCATAATGTCCTCAGGTTCATCCATTTAACTTAAGGCTGAATAATATTCCATTATACACACACACACACACACATCACAATACATTTCATTTATCCATTCATCCATTGATGGACACTTGGTTTGCTCCCACCTTATGGCTATTGTGAATAATGCTATGGCGTAAGTGTACAAATATACATTCTTATCCCTGCTTTCACTTCTTTTGGGTATATACCCAGACATGGAATTGTATGGTAATTCTATGTTTAAATTTTGAAGAATCATACTATTTTCTACAGCAGCTGTACCTGTTAATTCATTTTTTGCTACATATAATTTATAGTATAAATATAATTCTTTAGATATTGCCAAACTTTTTTCTAAAGTGGTTTGCTAATATATATATAACCAACAACAGTGGATTAAGAATTCCTAGTGATCCATATTTTTGCCAATACTGAGTATTATCAGATTTCTTTATTTTTGCCAATTCAGTGGCTTTAAAATGAATATCTTATGATAGCCTTGATTTTAATTTCCTTGATTATCATTGTGATTACTCCTCATTTTATATGTTTGAAAGTTTTATTTTTCACATGGAAGTCTTTAGTCCACTTAGAATTATTATTTTTGAGATAGAGTTTCCCTCTTGTAGCCTAGGCTGGAGTGCAATGGTGCAATCTGGGCTCACTGCAACCTCCTCCTCCTGGGTTCAAGGGATTCTTCGGCCTCAGCCTTCCGAGTAGCTGGGATTACAGGTGCCAGCCACCACACCCTGCTAATTTTGTATTTTTAGTAGAGACGGGTTTCACCATGTAGGTCTCGAATTCCTGACCTCAAGTGATCTGCCCACCTCGGCCTCCCAGAGTGCTGGGGTCACAGGCGTAAACCGCAGCATCCAGCCCATTTAGAATTATTTTTTATGTATCGTGTATGATACGGGATCTAATTTCATTCCTTTGTTACACGGACCACTGAGTGTGCTGGCTCCATTCTTTTCCCAGTGCACCTCTTACATGCCAGGTTTCTGTATCTGGTGGGTCTGCCTCTGAGCTGTCCATCTGTTCCCTTAGTCAATTTGTCCACTTAGGTTAATGGCATCTCTCTCCATACTGATGGATCAAGAGGGACTGATGCTGGGTTAATCAAGCGTTTATCCCGTACTGTAATCGCACCTGCATATGGACTGTGTGGTTAGAATTGGCCCACTGGTTTAATAAAACATGGTCCATGCACTCATGGAGCTCCCAGACACATATTTAAATCCTGATGCAATGTAATAGTGTGGCAATGGAAGAATATTTGAAATGTTATGAGAAAAAAACAGTGAAGGAAACAATTAATTCTAGGAAAAGGGTGTCCAAGAAGGTAACAGTTGTGGAAGCTGACTATGTCAAACAGTAGGTATATGATATCATGGGTGAGAGCTGAGATCTAAAGGTAGACAAACTCGTATTTGAATCCAAGCACCCACACTCATTAGCTGTGTGACCCTGACAAATCCCTGAGACCTCGATGAGCCTTGACATCCTTACCTATCCCACAGGGGTAATAATAGTGCCTACCTCAGAAGGTTGTTGGGAAAATTAAAATACATCATGTGTCAGGAGCACATAGCAGTACCTGACGTATTGTTAAGTGCTCAGTAAACATAAACCTCTGAATTCATCCAATAATACTGAGTACCTACTATGTGCCAGACATGGTAATAGGCTATAAATACAAGTCTGAGCAAAGCAAATGGTCTCAGCCCTCATGTAGTTTTCAGTGGCATAGATAGGTGCTCATCAAATAATGACACAATTAGATCATGAAAGACTTTGATGAGAACTATAAAGGGAAATTATATAGTAAGCTAAGACAGAGTCGAATAGGGAAATGTGTTTTATGATTATTATTTTCACTACTTCTGAGCCGAAACTTGAAGGATGATTAGGAGTTTCTGGGGGAGTGGCAGGAGGGGAAGTTCATTCAGGCATTCTGAACTTCAGAGGAAAAGGCATGGAATGGGGAAAGCTCTTCCCAAAATCAGGGGCAAGGGTGAGGTACTCCTCACTGCCCAGAGGCTTTGGGGGAGGGTTTTCTTACCCACCTTTCCCAGGGGACAGGCAGGAAAAGGAAGCTGAGTGACTGCCTGTGGCCTCCAAAACATGTCTTGGCATTCAGTGAACTCCAGTTTTTGGTCAGTGTGAAAAATTCTCAGTGCCACTGGTCAGCTCCTTGTTAATAATAGGCTGAACATGAAAGGCAAAAATTGCTCAAATTGAATTGCAATGAAGTCTTTTCAATGTAAGTGTTGATTAGAAAAGGATTTAGGACTGACTTTAATTCAGTGCTCCAAAGCTCGAAGATTAGAAAAAAAAAGCGCTCAGAGAAAATAAAGTTGTGATTAAAGGTTTTCCTAAGACATATGTGAAGTATTTTTACAGGCTGACAGTGAACACTATTTCTCATTTAGAGTAAATGTGATTAAGAGTTATATTTGCAAGAAGGGAAAACTAGGTGAGTATGAGGGATTTTTTTCTGGAACAAGTACAATCCAATAGCTCTCAAATTTTAATGGAGCCCGCTAACAAATTTAGGCTCCTTGGCCATCCCCTAGACTCAGTGGGAGTGCTGTGGGCCCAGGGCTCTGCATTTTTAACAAGTGCCCTGTGCCACCCCACCCCCAAGCTGCCCAAGGGAATTCTGATGCTGGAAAATTCACTGTGAAAAACCTTATAGACTTCAGTCTTTAACTCTTTCCTTTCTTTGTCTTTGCTTTCAAATTCCTTTTTTAGAAGGATCTCAAGAATGGGCTCTGGCAGGGTATGGTGGCTTATGCCTGTAATCCCAGCACTTTGGGAGGCCAAGGCGGGTGGATCACCTGAGGTCAGGAGTTTGAGACCAGCCTGACCAACATAGTGAAAACCCATCTCTACTAGACAAATACAAAAATTAGCCAGGTGTGGTGGCGGCCACCTGTAATTGCAGCTACTTGGGAGACTGAGGCAGGAGAATTGCTTGAACCTGGGAGGCGGAAGTTGCAGTGAGCCAAGGTGGTGCCACTGCATTCCAGCCTGGGCAACAGAATGAGACTCTGTCTCAAAAAAAAAAAAGAATGGGCTCTTTCTTTTCCATTTCTCCTCACCTCCCTCAGTGTCAGCTGGGCACCTTAGGCAGGATTTCCTGGACAGGTAGCATGAGCACGTGAAACTGGGAGGGTGGGAAATAGGAATTAAGCTGATCGGGCAGCCAGCCTATCCCAGCCAAGTCAATCTGCTTTTCCACACATTGTTCTGGCCAAAAACACATATCTTTAAGCTTTACGCTGCTCACTGCTGCCAACTGGCCACCCAACCATGGATTCATATAAAAGTGTTGGAGTTAACAGTACAGGCTCTGGACTTGGTTGACTTCAGTTAGAGTCCTAGCTCTGCCACTTACTAACATGCAACCTTGGACAAATTACTGAACCCTTCTGAGCCCTTCCTTCCACTCTGGTGTGGAAAGGCTTCTGTGAGGATGTAACAGGGTAATAAGTGAGTGTGTCTGGCACAGGGGCTGGCATATAGTGAGCAGGCAACATGGGGCACGCTCCTACCCATCGCATGGAAGGTGGACAGTGCCAGGCAGACATCTGGTCCTGCACACAGCCCCTCTTGTTCTGACCTCTGAACTTTTGCTGTTACTTCTCCTCGGATAAACTTCTATCTCATTCTCATATTCATTTTATTTATTTACTTATTTATTTTGAGACAGGGTCTCACTCTGTCATCCAAGCTGGAGTGCAGTGGTGTGATCACAGCTCACTGCAGCCTTGACCTCCCAGGCTCAAGCAATTCTCCCACCTCAGCCTCTGCCTCCCACAGTGCTGGGATTACAGGCATAAACTACTGTGCCCGGTCATAGTTCCCATATACATTTAACTAAATTATTTTCAGAGCTCAACTGAAGTCCCACTTCTATGAAATCTTTCACTGTAGCAGTAGCTTTAGCTTCCAGAGATGTTTTCTTTCTCTAGATTACTGTTATGGCTTTAATCCACACTTGCCCCATTTAGGTTCTGGTTACATTCTGCTTTATACTGATCTTTAATCATTACATGGGCATTTTGTCATCTCATCTAAAATAAAACTCTTGGAGGTCAGGGTCAATATTTTCCTTCTAGTAACTGCAGGAAAAACCTGTATATGTGAAAAGGAGGTAGAAGTTTGCATTGCCAAGCTGGGTGTGGTGGCTGACGCCTGTAATCCCAGCACTTTGGAAGGCCAAGGTGGACAGATTTCTTGAGCCCTGGAGTTTGAGACCAGCCTGGGTAGCGTGGTGAAACTCTACAAAAACTACAAAAAATAAATCAGGCATGGTGGTTGGTGCCTGTAGTGCCAGCTACTTCAGGAAGCTGAGCCCAGGAAGTTGAGGCTACAATGAGCTGTGATTGAGCCATTGCACTCCAGCCTGGATGACAGAGTGAGACCTGTCTCAAAAAACCATCACCACAACAACAACAAAAGGAGTTTGTATTGACTAGCTTGAGGTACTCTCTTTTTCTTTTGAGATGGGGTCTTGCTCTGTTGCCCAGGTGGGAGTGCAGCGTCATGATTATACTTCACTGCAGCTGTGATCTCCTGGACTCACGCAAACCTCCCACCTCAGCCTCCTGAGTAGCTGAGACTACAGTTGTGCGCTACCTACCATGCCTGGCTAATTTTATTTTTATTTGTTATTATTATTTTTTTAGAGACAGGGTCTCACTATGTTGCCCAGGCTGGTCTTGAATTCCTGGGCTCAAGCAATTTTTCTGCCTCAGACTCCTGCATATCTGAGAGTACAGTCTCGAGCCACAATGCCCAGCTGATGTAATTTTTCTTGCTTAGTGAAGAGCGAAGGCTCTGAATTTTCATAATTCTCATATATGAATTCTTATATAATTTTCAAAGAATCATGCATTCTTTATATTCGATTATATATTCCTGTCCATTATAAATATAGAAATATGTGAAATTCATTAGCAAACTATATCTACCCCTTTCTCCTCAACACACGCACACTCCAAAGGAGGGACAATTGAAGGCCAAGATTATCATAAAAAAGATGTTGGTACTAGGATGCTAATCTCCACAGTTTCCACTGGGGGCTGGTGTCCTCTCCTCTTATGTGCACACATGCTGATGGGGGGGTTGTCATCCTCAGTCCCAACCCCTTCCTGGTTGGTTGTGAATGGGTCTGGAGGCTTCTGGTGGCTGTGCCTGCCACTGCCCCACTGTGGCTGTACTCTGAGGCAGAGGCTTTGCATCACTGCTCTTCAAATGTTTTGCTTAGACACTGTTCTCTTCCCATCCCCAGAAAGGACACCCTCTTCAAGCAAAATGCCCTCAGCCAGCAGTGGACAGTCTGCACCGAATATTATTACAGCTGCGCAGAAGCAGGTTGGCAGCTCCTGGGAGGCTGGGCTGGAGGCATTCGCATGACACATCCCTGTGTGGCAGTCTTCACTTTCGGTCTTGAAATAAAGCATGCAACCTTTGAATTTCCTCTACCTTAGTTTTGTGTCTTCTGAGGATATTGTTTCCAAAAGGGCGGCTTTCAGGGGTCTCAACCTCATGGTCTGGGAGCTTGATCTTTCATCCTCAGCTCTTTCCCTTTTCCTCCTGGGAAGCCCAACGTCTTTCCTGCAATGTGACTTCTACAGGCCTGCTGTGGCATCCCAGTGACATCCAGGAAAGGTCCCCCCTTCATCTTGACACCAAATGTAAGCATCCAAGGTAAGCATCCTGCCATGAAGTGGGTCTGGAAATGGGTGACAGAATCTTTTTAAAAAGTTACCATTTCTCTTAGAAGAAAAATCTCAGTTTAAACTCTGACAACCAGTTTCTCTGGTCAACTCCCGTTTCTCTAGTACATTTTCACATGAAGTTGGGCAGACTTGTCCTCCCACTTTTGAGAACAGAGAACACCTAATTTTCACAGTCCAGATTCCCTATTTGTATTAAAAGAACCTCTCCATATGTTTATCAAACCCTGAAGGCTTTCTTGGCTTGTATGATTTTATCCTTTACAAAACATCTTACTCAATTTAGGATGAGAAAACAAACCCATGACAAACTTTCACTGACCGTGGGTGTTTACCATAAACTCCCCTACCGCCTGCAGAGACTTTTTGTTGTGGTCCTGTAAGTTGACGAATGAAAAGAACCTACTTTTCCAACTTTCTTTGGCTTACTTTGTAGTGAGGTTTTGCAAGGTTCTCAGCAGGAGGAAATTAAGGAGGACCAGGACCAGACATCTACAGACCTGTCCGTTTCTAGAGAACAAGTACATTTTACAGGACTCTACAAAAGAGAGTTCGCAGCACTGTACTTCAGAGGGGAGTCAAAAGACCAAGTCACTTGAAGTGGCTTACAGTGAGGAGAAAAAATGACCTGATGTCTTTTAGTTATGAAGTTGCTAATATTCATCTTGAGGGAGAAATTCACATGAGTTTCACCAACACTATAAGCTTCCAATTCAATTCAAAAACACTGATGTTGCCAAATAGAAACGTACGCCCTTATTCATTCTCAAGTAGAATGAAATAAAATTGATTGTCTATAAAATATTTATCAGCTCTAGGCTAGTGTTAGAATTATAATATCTCCTACAGGCTTTAAAATGTCTTCTCTCTGCTTATTTCATTATTGAGTAGGCAGACAAAATTTTTTACTTAATGCAGTGACTATAATGTGTTTACTGGGATTAATTTACACACCCTTGAGGATTAATTTAATTCCTTTTTGATAGCAATTTTTCCTGGGATATTTTTCCCCCAAGGGGTCACATCCAAATTTATTAGACTGTTATATGGGCCACAATTATTTGGGTGTAACTGAATAATTTATGTCCATGTTTGCCAAGCCTGGCTGCCCATCAGAGTTACCTGGGCAATGTCTTAAAAATATAGATTTCCAGGTCCTTCCCCAGATCCAGTGAAGCAGAGTACAGCCCGAGAATTCTTGCATTTAAAGATGCTCCCCAGTGATTTAGGTGTAGCAGTTAGTGGACGAGGGTTTGGGAACTGATCAATATAGTTTAGTTTCATGTGATTTTAAGGTAAAATGTTATTGCTATTAGCTGTAGAATTTCCTGTTGCTAACACCACACGCCCTTGTCTCTTTTCCTCCTGCCACTCACCAGAATTGCCCAAGCTTCCCTCTCTATATTAGAAGTAGAAATAAGAGGAGGAGAACACGTGAGATGAAAAAGGTTTGGAGTGGAACTGTGTTGTCACTGATGGTGGTCACTGTGACCAGAGGAGCCAGCAGGAGCAAACAGAACAGACCCCAGATAAAGTTCTCACTCTCCTTCCTGCTGGCCTGGCCTGTCCCAAGCTTTTTGAGTCAGTGTTGCCCTATTCGACTGGGTCACTGTAAGCCCTCAAAAAAGTGAGGTTGGTCCTGGGTTACATCCCAACCTGAATTCACCTTGCTCAGTGATATGAATTGGTATCTGGGCACAGGACTTGAAAAACACTGACCAGTAAAGTTGATTGATGAGTAGACATAGTTACACCATTTCAAAGCCATCAAGTCTAAAACAACCACAACAAAAACACTAAAAAAATCCTTAGGTGTTGTTTCCATCTTCTTAATACCAGTGAGAGGCTTTTCTGTACTGCACGAAAGACATCCATCTATTTTATTTATTTATTTATTTATTTATTTATTTATTTATTTATGAGATGGAGTCTTGCTTGTTGCTCAGGCTGGAGTGCAGTGACATGATCTCAACTCACTGCAGCCTCTGCCTCCCAGGTTCAAGTGATTCTCGTGCCTCAACCTCCCGAGTAGCTGGGATTACAGGTGCCCACCACTAAGCCTGGTTAATTTTTGTATTTTTAGTAGAGATGGGGTTTTGCCATGTTGACCAGGCTGGTCTTGACCTCCTGACCTCAGGTGATCCACCCGCCTCCGTCTCCCAAAGTGCCCGGGGTTACAGGCATGAGTCCCCACTCCCAGTCTAGATCCATCTATTTTGAACTAAAAATTAATCTTCTGGTTTAATCTAGGATTTTATGAAAATAAATTTATCTGTTAGAAAAGTCTTACCTGTGCTACAAAAACATTTTAAGGCGTGCGTTTTGGGAGCACATGGCTAGTTCCAACCATACAAAAGGCATATGGTAAAAAACAAGCTCCTTCTCATCCTTTCTAGGTTTTATTCCTTAGAGACACTCACTGATACCACTCTCTTGGCTATTCTTTGAAAAATGTTTTGTACTCATATCAAATACTAGCTCATACATATATAGGCATCCCCTTATAAAACCAGTTGTTTCCAGCCTTTTTGCTGTTATAAAAAATGCTCTAATGAACATGTATACATATACATACCTGTATCTGTGTCTCTGAACCATGAAGCATTATATCTGAAGGAGAAATTTTGGGAAGTAAGGTTACAGGCTCAATGAGTTGTGATAGATAGTCCAAATTGCCCCCAAGGGCTTGTGCCAGTTTACCACTCATCAATGGTGTGAAAGTCATTTTGCTGTATGTTCTTATTGTTTCTAAAAGCATTTTGTTTTTTCTGATGGAGTTTTTCACTGTTGCCCAGCTGGAGTGCAGTGGTGTGATCTTGGCCCACTGCAACCTCCCCCTCCCAGGTTCAAGTGGTTCTCCTGCCTCAGCCTCCCAAGTAGCTGGGATTACAGGCATGCACTACCAAGCCTGGCTAATTTTTGTACTTTTAGTGGAGACGGGGTTTCACCATGTTGGCCAGGCTGGTCTCAAACTCCTGACCTCAGGTGATCCTCCTGCCTCGGCCTCCCAAAGTGCTGGGATTACAGGCATGAGCCACTGCGCCAGACCCTTTTTTTTTTTTTGAGTCAGGGTTTCACTCTGACACCCAGGATGGAGTGCAATGGTGTGATCAAGGCTTACTGTAGCCTTGAACTTCTGGGCTCAAGCAATCCTCCTACCTCAGCCTCCCAGGTAGCTGGGACTACATGTGCACGCCACCACACCCAGCTAATTTCTAAATTATTTTTAGAGATGGGGGTCTCACTATGTTGCCCAGGCTGGTCTCCAACTCCTGTCTGGAACTCCTGGGCTCAAACAATCTTCCCATTTTAGCTTCCTGAAGTACTGGGATTACAGGCATGAGCCACCACACCTGGCCCTCTAAAAGCTTTTCTGTTGATTTTGTGTGTTTTTCATGATATATAATAGTCATCTGCAGATCAAGATAATTTTACCTCCCTATTTTCCATTTTAATACCTCTATTTCTTTCTTAAATTGCTTAGTAATTCTAGAGCAATTTAACCAATAATGGTGAGAATGGGTATCTTTGTCTTTTTCCTGCCTCTAATGGAAAAGCTTCCATTATTTCCCCATTAAGCATAAAAATTAAAAAAAGAATTTTTTCTTAACTGAAATTTCTTTTTAAAAAATCAGGAATAAAATGTTAAGTTTTATCAAATGCCTTTTTGGAATCTATATAAATTATTCTATTAAAAATCATTTATTACATTAATTTAAGACTGTTCAGGAAATCTAGGACTTTTGATTGCCTTGAATCTGTCAAAAAATGTTATGGTTACATTATTTTTAATATGAAAAAACCCTAGGAACTATGAAAATGTCTCACACTAGGGAAATGGCAACATGGCAAAACCTGATCTCCACCAAAAATACAAAGATTAGCTGGGCACGGTGGTGTGAGCCTGTAATACTAGCTACTCAGGGGGCTGAGGTAGGAGGATCACATGAGTCTGGGAGGTTGAGGCTGCAGTGAGCTGTGATCAGATTTGGTGACAGAGTGAGACCCTGCCTTAAAAAAAAAAAAAAAAAAGTAATGATCAAGGTTTTTTTCGTTGTTGTTCATGTTAAAAGTTTGTATGCCAGTAACTAAAAGGGGAAAAACAAGCAATATTCAACACAACTAATTATGGGTAAAATTTTCGTTCTTTGGTGTGGCTTTCTTGTTTTGTTTTTCATTTTGTCCCTGAGGTGGGAACCTCATCCTTTCATGCTAGTGCTGGCTCTGTGATGAACCACCAGATTCTGGAATTTTCCCCCACCTTTCTGTAGTAGGAGCTTATCCCAGCTGAGCTGGCCTCACTCTTGCATCTGAAGGAGTCACATAGAGTTTTCATAGCAATTGTTCTCCGAATAGAGTTCCCAACTCAAAACTTAATAGCAAATGGAAGCTTCTTTGGTCTTGTGCTGATAAAGACTCTTTCAGCTTGGATGAACAATAGGGAAATGATTTACTAAATTAGGGCCAACAATATGCTGATATACCCTTTGTAAAAAATTGTGATTATGAAATTTATAGGAGAAATTACCTGTCATAATCATAAGTGAAAGCAGCAGATGAACAGATCACATATACATTATGAATCTAATTTTGCAGAAACAAAAGGGGGACATATTGATCAGCTAGCTTTTAGAGTGATTTGGTAAATTGGGTATTTGGGTTTTTCCCAAACATTATCTTAATTTTGGCATTACATGAATGTATTGTATTAAAAAGTTAAAAAGGAAGCAGTAAAAATTGTGAGATCCTAATATGAAAAAAGAAAATATATTTTCTTGTTTCCCTTTAATGTCCTGATATGAAGAAGGGAAGTGCCCAGGCTCAAGGTCACGCATAGCTAAGAAATTCAAGACAGGATCATAGTGCAGGGATGACTCTTTGATTGCACTTCTGGGCATACAAATGGGGATTCTGCCGTGGCAAGGTTGGGCACAACTATGAATATAAAATCCCATTATGGAGGGATTCCACTTGGAACTTCCTAATGGACGGCGGCCACCATGGTTTGAGTTTATATCAGCGTGACTGGCCCTGCTGCTCATTCATCATTTACAAGTGCTCTGCCTCACCGTGTCTTAATACAAGGTCCAATTATTCTCTAGGTTGATATAAATTATTTGTTCTTGGGGGACAATGGTTTAACAACTTAGGGAAAGCTTTAGAAAATTCTCCTTGAATGTCCAGAGAGCTTGGACTCTGGGAAATCTGATTGGTGACCATTGTTGGGAGCAGATTTGCCTCCTTTCATTCCCTTATACATTTTATCTCTCAGCTAGTATGGTAACTAGCACTGCTCTCTGCTCATTAATTGCCAGGCATATCAGGTAAGGCCCAGTCTTCCTCAATTTCTTTCTTCCTATTCTAAAATAAATAATGCCCAGGGGTTATTCTATTTCTGCCTCTTTCCAGGTGTGACTTCGTCTATGTAGGTAGATAAAGCACTATCATCCTTTTGGCTAGTGCTAAACTACCTGCTGTTTTGCTGACTGCTGCAGAAGCCTTGCCTCAACTAGAATAAATCCTCTTGTCTTGACTAGAATAAATCCTCTTGTCTCTCCTGCACAGTGTCCTTTGGGAAAATGGGGCTTTATGAGATGATGCTTGAAACCTTCCTACTTTGGTCAGTTCAGAGAATGACTAGATGGGGAGAGAAGTCACCAACTCTGAGGTTTTGTGAATTAGCAGCTGAGAGATTACTTATATTGCAGGGAAAAGTAAAACCATGAAGGTTGAATTGGAAAAAAAGCAGAACTTAGGGAAAATGTGATGTGTAGAGACATTATTTGCAACCAACTTTTAGTCACATAATCAACCTTCAGCAAAAAGCTGAGAATAGCAATAAAAGGCATCAATGGAGAAATTCCAGGAAATGATTGGCAAGGAAAAATCTCAGTAAAAGCAGTAAAGAGCACTTGTCTCAAATTTGAAAAATCTGAGCTTTCTTTTTTTTTCTTGGGAGAAAGGGATTATAAAATTAAACCAGTTAGGCAGGGCTCGGTGGCTCATGCCTGTAATCCCAGCACTTTGGGAGGCCGAGGTGGGCGGATCACATGAGGTCAGGAGTTCGAGAGCAGCCTGACCAACATGGAGAAACCCTGTCTATACTAAAAATACAAAAATTAGCCAGGCATGGTGGTATGTGCCTGTAGTCCCAGCTATTTGGGAGGCTGAGGCATGAGAATGATTTGAACTCAGGAGACGGAGGTTGCAGTGACCCAAGATTGTACCACTGCACTCCAGCCTGGGAGACAGAGCTGACTCTGTCTCCAAAAAAAAAAAAAAAAAAAAAGTTTGTGGAAAAGTGGTATTGAAAGATAAAAAATATAAACCTTATAAACTTTATTTCTCAACGTAAGCTCCATCAAATTCAAGACACCTTTGTAAGTGATGACACCAGCCATTTAGTCCATTTCTAAAGAACTGAGGGTCCTGGGAATTTAACCATTTCAATGCCTTTTTTTTTTTTACACTATCAACTGAAGAAAAATGGATGCCCTTTAAATTTTTATTTATTTAATTATTATTTTTTGAGACAGGGTCTCACTCTGTCGCTCAGGCTGGAGTGCTGTGGCATGATCTCTGCTCACTGCAACCTCTGCCTCCCGGGCTCAGATGATCCTCCCACTTCAGTCTCCTGAGTAGCTGGGACTACAGGCTCCCAACACCACACCCAGCTAATGTTTTTGGTATTTTTTGTAGAGTTGGGGTTTCACCACATTGCCCAAGCTAGTCTCGAACTCCTGGACTCAAGCAATCCACCTGCCTTGGTCTCCCAAAGTGCTGGGATTACAGCATGAGCCACCACACCTGGCCTAAATTTTTTCTTAAGATTAGAAAATTAAGAAGGTCAGAAGGAGCCAAATCAGGACTGTAAGATGGATGCCTAATGATTTCCCACTGAAACTCTAGAAAAATTGCCCTTGTTTGATGGGAGGAATGAGCAGGAGCATTGTTTTGGTGGAGAAGGACTCTCTGGTGACACTTTTCTGGGTGTTTTTCTGTGGAAGCTTTGGCTAACTTTCTCAAAATACTCTCATAGTAAGCAGATGTTATCATTCTTTGGCCCTCCAGAAAGTCAACAAGCAAAATGCTTTGAGCATCCCAAAAAACTGTTGCCATGACCTCTGCTCCTGACTGGTCTGCTTTTGCATTGACTGGGCTTTTATCTCTTGGTAGTCATTGCTTTGATCGTACTTTGTCTTCAAGATCATACTGGTAGAGCCATGTTTCATCTCCTATTACAATTCTTCAAAGAAATTCTTCAGGATCTTAGTCCCACTTGTTTAAATTTCTGTTGAAAGCTCTGCTCTTGTCTGCAGCTGATCTGGGTGCAATGGTTTTGGCATCCATTGAATGGAAAGTTTGCTCAACTTTAAGTTTTTATTTAGAATTTTCTAGGCTGAACCAGTTGAGATGTCTATAGTGTTGATTATTGTTTCTGCAGTTAATTGTCAGTCCTCTTTAATCAGGCACAAGCAAGATGAATTTTTTTTTTTTTTCAAATTGACGTGGATGGTCTGCTGCTGCGGGCTACATCTTCAACATCATCTCATCCCTTCTTAAAACAAGGCTGGGTGTCGTGGCTTGTGTTTGTAATCCCAGCACATTGGGAGACTGAGGCAAGAGGACCGCTTGAGCCCAGGAGTTCGAGACCATCCTGGCCAACATAGCGAGACCCCCCTCTCTACAAATTAAAAAACAAACAGACAAAAAAACCCAAAAAACTAAGTTACCTATTTGCAAACTGCTGATTGCTTTGGAGGCATTATTTCCATAAACTTTTTGTAAAGCATCATTGATCTCACCATTCTTCCACCCAAGCTTCACCATAAATTTGATATTTGTCCTTGCTTCAGTTTTAGCAGAATTCATGTTGCTCTGATAGAGGCTCTTTTCAAACTTATGTCTTATCCTTTTTAGTGCCTTAAACGAGATCCTGCTCAGACACATAACAAGTTAGTCCAGTTTATTTTTGAAATCTATGCACAGTTTTTTCATAATATGCATTTTTCATGAACTTTTTGCAGGGGGGAGACAGGGTCTTGCTCTGTCATCCAAGCTAGAGTGCAGTGGCATGATCATAGTTCACTGTAGCCTCAAGCTCCTTGGTTCAAGGGATCCCCCGGCCTCAGCCTCCCAAGTAGCTGAGACTACAGGCACATACCACCATGCCAGGCTAAGTTTTATATTTTTGTAGAGACAGGCCCTCCCTATGTTGCCCAGACTAGTCTCAAACTTCTGGGCTCAAGTGATCCTCCTGCCTTGACCTCCCAAACTGCTGGGATTACAGACGTGCACCACCGTGCCTGGCCTCTATGAACTTTTTGAAGACCTTTTGTGTGTATGTGTGTGTGTGTGTGTGTGTGTGTGTGTGTGGTAGAGAGAGAGGAGGTATTTTTTATTTCATTCTGGAAAAATATGTTTAAACAAAAACTTGAAATCATTAGATAAGGAGTTGAAACCACTCAAGTGCACATGAATTTTACCCCTGAAATCAATTTACTGGTCTCCAGGAAATGGAAGAATCCACCAGGTGCCCAGGGATAAATTGTGATTTGGGGTTTTGGCCATCAGGTTTCTCATTTGTCAAAGCAGCAGGCTGTTTCCGGGCATCTCTAAGGCCTTCTCAATTCTAGCCCAAGGACATTCTTTAGTTAGTTATGGTGCCAGTATGTGGCAGAAATGCCATCACCAAGCTCTGCCGGGGTTTCAACCAGTGCTCCAAGTGGTCCTGAAGGAGTGGGTGGGGGTGAGAGGCTGGCTGAGCGTGGCACCCAGTCATGCTCCTCAGTGTCTTCTCTTTCCTACCTTCCCTTCCAGAGTGCCTGGCTTCCCCCATGGCAGGTTTGAGGCTATGCCCACATTTTACAAAAGTCTTCACATTTCATGAGCCGTCTTCAAGGTCCATATAAGACAATTTAGTGACTGAATAGAGGCAAGTTTCCACTTAACATATGGGCATTTTTCATTTGTCTATTTGTCCCATAATGCTTTTGTGCAATGGCCAGACTCAGATGAGTTTTGGCACTTGTGGTGGACATCTGTTTTGGTCTGACCAACATCCCTTTCCCTGCCATCAGAAAACAGCAGCCAGCTTTTCCTTTGGGGGAACTACACTGACTCCACTGCCTGCAGTCTTGAGGGAACTGTCAATCAAGGAGCCTTGGGTAGGTGAGATCTGAGACCCACGGCAGGCCAATCAGACTCTTCAGGGGATTTGATCATGAGTGGAATGACGTCAGATCGGAAAAATAATTCAAGTCCAACAAAGCATCATTAATTCCTGTTACGCCAAGTAGCACAGTGATGAGACTGCAATGAACTGAATGTGTCCTCCTCAAATTTGTATGTTGAAAGACTAACCCACCGTGTGATGGTGTTAGGGTGGGGGCTTTGGGAGATGATTAAGTTGTTAAGGTGGAGACCTCTATTTTTGTGTTTGTTTTTTTGAGACAGAGGAACGAGACACACACACAGTTCCTGTCACACAGGCTGGAGTGCAGTAGCGTGATCTCCGCTCACTGCAACCTCCATCTCACGGGTTCAAACGATTTTCCTGCCTCAGCCTCCCAGGTAGCTGGGATTACAAGCATGCACCACCACACCTGGCTAATTTTTGTATTTTTAGTAGAGACGGGGTTTTGCCATGTTAGCCAGGTGGGTCTCGAACTCCTATACTCAGGTGATAGGTGGAGCCCTCTTGAATGGGATTAGTGCTGTTACAAAAGGGACCCCAGAGAGCTCTCTTGCTCTTTTCTGCCATGTGAAGACTCGAGAATTAACCTTGATTCTCAACCCAGAAGAGGGTCTTTGCCAGAACCTGATCATGCTGGCACCCTCATCTTGGATTTCCAGCCTCTGGAGCTATGAGAAATAAATTTCTGTTGTTTCTAAGCCACCTCGCCTGTGGTACTTTGTTAGAGCAGCCCCAGCTAAGACAGAGGCAGCGAAGCCTTTGGAGTATGGCCTGTGGAGCTGGATTGGGCTGGATTGAGCCAGAGACCCACTTACTAAAGAAACTGCCACTTACTAAATAAGCCCTGGGGCAACCTTATTAACCTCCTGTGCCTCAGTTTCCTCAGACTATAAAAGGGAATACTAGTCCTTCCTTCATAGCGTTCTTGTGACATGATTAGTGCAGGTGTATTAGCCAGGGCTCTTAAATAGGATCCATTCAGAGTATTTTAAGCAGAACCAAATTTATGCATGGAACTAGGAAAATAAAAACCAGTGAAAGGCTAGAGAAGCCGGTCTCAGGCTGCAGGAATGGGTTCTGGCAACTTCACAACTGGCCTGCTGGGAGCTGCCTCCTTTGCCATCATTGGGAAGGAAGATTGTATGTAGACCATCACAGGACGATTGACCTCAAGAATGCAATGCCATAGCTGTGATCCAGGGACCAGGAAGCCACTTGGCTGCTACTTAACCACCTCTCATCACTCAAGAAGTTGGAGACTGGGCCAGGCGTGGTGGCTCATGCCTGTGATCTTAGCACTTTGGGAGGCCGAGGCGGGATCACGTGAGGTCGGGAGCTTGAGACTAGCCTGACCAACATGGAGAAATCCCGTCTCTACTAAAAATACAAAATTAGCCAGGCATGGTGGTACATGCCTGTAATCCCAGCTACTCAGGAGGCTGAGGCAGAAGAACTGGTTGAACCCACGAGGTGGAAGTTGCAGTGAGCTGAGATTGCGCCATTGCGCTCCAGCCTGGGCAATAAGAGCGAAACTCCATCTCAAAAAAAAAAAAAAAAAAAGAAGTTGGAGGCTGGACAGTGGATAGTACTCTTCCCAAAATCATCAAGATTATGGGGACTCACTGGTTAGTGCTGAAACAATGGTAAAAGTGCTTGCATTTGTAAACAAGTGATGCAACTTCCAGGGAGTGATCTAACTCTGAGGACCCTCTCAGCTTTATAATTTTATAATTCCCAAGTCACATGCAAAAGTCAGTTGCATTAACTTGTAATTATGCATCATATCTTTTGTGATTATAAAGAGGGAGGATTGCAATTCATGGGCCCTCCAGCAGACTAGAAGCATTTATTACCTGCATCTTACTGACACCCTTTCAAGGAGTTACTGCCTCATTTCGATGCAGTTATAATAGTGTAATTCACTTTTGTGATACTGGCCTGGTGAACTGGAGTTGGCACCAGGCAGTTGGCAGTGTGATCACATATGCTGTTGAGGCTGTCACTGAGCCAAAGGAGAAGCATCTGAACCCCAGCAACAAGAGTCTGGCAGGGAGAAGGGAGAGAAGGAAGATGAGGTGCTGATTGGGACCTCACAGTCAAGCGTCAGCTGTGAGACAGAGTTAGGAAACTCACCTGCCCTGTAGAAGGCTGGAGGTCGGAGCGGAGTGGGGTGGGATGAGGAATACTTTAGGTTAAAAGATGGCAATGTCAGCTGCAACTCCAGCTTCAATTCCTACCAGGAGAGCTGACCTAACAGCAGAACACTTCACAGAAAAACTAGGCATTGGGAATGCTCAGGGGCTTGACAAGTGGAGATGAATTCAGGAGTCTCGGTTCTTACCCAATAGGCCTTCCCTACTGAGGAGGGCATGCTGGGCTGTGAGCAGAGGATCAGAAGAGTTTACAGAGCTAAACCAGGCATTGGAGACACTTCCTACTTCACATCACCACTGGGATTTAGAATGGGTCCCAGCCGGGCACGGTGGCTAACGCCTGTAATCCCAGCACTTTGGGATGCCGAGGTGGGTGGATTGCTTGAGCCCAGGAGTTTGAGATCAGCCTGGCCACCATGGTGAAAACCCTTTTCTACAAAAAATACAAAAATTAGCCGGGCCTGGTGGTGCACACCTGTAGTCCCAGCTACTTGGGAGGCTGAGGTGGGAAAGACTGCTTGAGATCAAAGCTGCAGTGAGCTGTGATTGCACCACTGCATTCCAGCCTCGGCAACAAGAGTGAGACCCTGTCTCAAAAACAAACAAACAAAAACAAAACAAAACAAAACAAAAAAACAACATCAAAACAAAGAACAGATCCCAGTTACTCTGAGCAGAAATTCTACTAAAACAGCGTTTCTTTCACTTGAATAGTACATAGATCTTTCTTTTTCTTAAATCAGAAAAGAAATTCTTACAAGCCAAATATTGGATTAAGCAGTTTTTATAACTACTTAAATATGTAAAAAATATGTTAAAAATAGAAAATGGAATCATATCATTTAATATATAAAGTGATAAATATAATCATATATATATAAAGATATAATGATAAAACAGTACAGTGTTGCATTAAGAACACAATTTTTGGAGCAAGACCCACTTGGGTCTTAAATCGAAGACCTGTCACTTACATGTCTTAAATTACCTGTCACTTACAGGTCTTAAATCCTAGACCTGTCACTTACATGGTATGTAACCTCAGGCAAGTTAATTTCTCTGTGCCTCAGTTTACTGACTGGTAAGACACAGGAAATAGTATCTATCTCATAGGATTGTTTTGAGGATTAAAGAGTCAATCTATGAAAAAGGCTTAGCACAGTGCCTGGCATGTGGCAAGCACTAATTAGTACTAGCTATTATTATAAAAACAAAGCTGATGTATGAATGAAGCCCAAACACAACTGCAAAACCAGTATTGTATAAGTAAAGCAACGTTAGTTTAATATGACAGATGATGCTCTTGTCCTGAAACTAATGGTATAGTTATTGTCTTTGGCCTTTGGGTTCAGTGCTAATGCAGAGAATACCTGTTAGCTTTGCCTTGTTTTCTAGCTCAGAATAATCCGACCTCATAGTTAATTAAAACTCTGCCCTTGAGCATTCCTGAAATGCCAATTTTAATGAAAGGCCACTTGATCACTCTGAGGAACTGTCTTGTTCACTCAAAAGTAAAGTTAGCATTGCCACATGCTGGAAATCTGCCTTTAAGAAGTGTCTAATTGCATAATTGCTAGAATGAGCAACAGAAAGATTTTTCATTGTTCATACACTGCCACATTCATAACAAACTTTTACAAGATGGTAGGTACAAAATGGGGTCCATGAACACAAGAATGTTGCTTTGATTGCTACAAGTTTCCTTTGAGCTTGGACAACAAAACGCTGGGCACTTTATTTAAATCATTTTGGATCCTTCATGGTTCATCACCACATGATATCATTTGGCCTTCACTTGAAGAGAATGTTTATGAATATAAATATAGACTGTAAATTATATGGCAGAGGCTGGGTGTGGTGGTTCATGCCTGTAATCCTAGCACTTTGGGAGGCCGAGGTGGGAGGATCACCTGAGGTCAGGAGTTTGAGACAGGCTTGGCCAACATGGTGAAATCCCATCTCTACTAAAAATATAAAAAATTAGCCAGGTGTGGTGGTGGGCACCTGTAATCCCAGCTACTCAGGAGGCTGAGGCAGGGAGAATTATTTGAACCTGGGAGGCAGAGGTTGCAGTGAGCCGAGATTGTGCCACTGCACTCCAGCCTGGGTGACAGAGCGAGACTCCATCTCAAAAATTAAAAAAAAAAATTATATGGCAGAATATCAATTTTTTAAAAAAAGATTACCATTGGGCTGGGCGCAGTGGCTCACGCCTGTAATCCCAGCACTCTGGGAGGGCGAGGCAGGCAGATCACGAGGTCAGGAGATCGAGATCATCCTGGCTAACATGGTGAAACCCCGTCTCTACTAAAAATACAAAAAATTAGCCAGGCGTGGTGGCGGGCGCATGTAGTCCCAGCTACTCGGGAGGCTGAGGCAGGAGAATGGTGTGAACCTGGGAGGTGGAGCTTGTAGTGAGCCGAGATCATGCCACTGCACTCCAGCCTGGGCAACAGAGTGAGACTCCGTCTCAAAAAAAAAAGATTACCATCAAAGTGAAAAAACCAAACCAAATCAATACTCTTGTGGAGAAATGGAGACCCCCAGGAATTCAAATCCTCTCTCACTTTGGTAACCCAGTGCCTGGCATATATACAGTGGGTGCTCAGTACATATTTGTTTCTGAATGAGGGAAAGACTCGAATGAGGGAAGTGAAGGCAGTCTCCCATTCCTGTGTGTTAGGTCAGTATGGTCGGGGCAGGTGAGATGCTGGGATCTAGAGGTATTGTGGACCCCCAGGGCTCACCACGGCACTTCAGCTCTGGGGCACCTTCAGGGAACAATTAGGAGCAGGGATGGTTGGGCCTGGGATGTCAAGTCTGAAAAGGATGACCTAATTATCAGCACAGTAGGTAGAGGGTAGGGCTGAGATTCCTGCCATTGGGATTGTACCAGAAACTGGGACTGCCCAGCCCTGCGGCTGGCCCTGTAGGTAAAAACAGATCTGGGCAAACCGGTCCAGTGTGGAGGCAGGGAATGAGATAACCTCCACCTGAAAAATGGGACGAATCACACCAGATACATTCATATGAATACTGTCACTGCCTCTATTTTGCTCAATTGGGGGAAAAATTAATTTTAACCTGAAATTTAAGGCAAACAGTACCCAATCCAATAACAAGTTTCTCCAATAGAACAAGGCGACCCACAGGTACAGCCATGTAGCCCAGTGTTATACAGATTCCTGGGCCCCAGGCCCAAGAGGTTAGGATTAAGTCTCTTTCAGAGCCCTGGTATCTGTATTTTCAACAAGCCCCAAATCCCCCACCCCCACCAGGTGATTCTGATGCAGGAGGGCTGCAGCCCTGCCTTAACACTGATCCAGTTTCTTTAAAGGCTCAACAGACCTGGCTGAGCTAAATAAGCTGCTGAGTTAATTAACGAAACAGCCAGACAATCTTTATTGATTTCCTCCCACGTGCAGGACTCTGTGCTGGGTCTTAGCAAGAGAGGCAATTGTCTCCCTTCCTCCCTCACTTTCTGCCCCACATTCACTACCTGCTACCTTTTTCCGGTAATTAAACCTTCCTCTTGTGCCCCAGTTTTACTCACTGGGCACCTGTATCATTCCCCTCTGACAGAATCTGCGTTGGTATTTGTCTCTTTGTTCCTCTGGAATCAGACTTCCAGGCTGCACCCAGGACTTGGGACTCATCTGAGCTCTGCCCGTTTCCTGCTGTCGTACTTCCTGAAGCTGCAGGGGTCACGCGGGCTGGTGGCCCCTGCCTACCCTCGGCCCCACTGTCTAAGCAGCCACGCTGGGTCCCTGGGGCACCATTCCTCTCCCCACCCTCGGCTGATTGGATAAGTTTGACCCCAAAACATCCCGCCCTGGTCAGGCTAGAGGTGTTTGTTGCTGGGAGAGAGGAGCTGGTTCCTTCCTTGGGAATTCGGAAATTTGGAGTCCAGCGATGGGTACTGAAAAAGCATGAGGAACTTAGGTGCTAGTTTCATAGTTTTGTTGGATTTATTACACAGTTGTTAAAAATTAAGTTCCCGTAACAAGTAGTTTAAAGGAACATAATAAAAAGTACAGACAGCAGAAAAGAGAATGGCCAGTTCTCAACTACATCAGTTCTGCTTTCCTGAGATGGAGCTGTTTAGCTTAGCCTGGGATTCTGAGCCTGTGGTCGTTTCCTTAGGTCTTGTTTTTCCAAGGCGGCAGGTCCTGGCTAGAACAGCTCAACTGCCTGTCTCCACACACTGTGTCCCTCCACACCTGCCTGGATGACCCCTCGCCCCTGCCAGCACACTCCATATCATGTCATTTCTCTTACTGGGATGGAGTTTCCTCCCCTGTGTAGGATGTGGCCCCAGGGGCTTGGGCACCCTGGTTTGGGCATGAGCCCATCCCATGGCTAGCCATGCTCATGATGTGGCCTAATTTTATGCTTGTAAAAAGTTAAGTTTTAATGTCTTAATTTTAAAAATACATTTTAAATGTCATTTTGAAGAGATTGGGAGGTCTCACTATATTGCCCAGGCTGGTGTTGAACTCCCGGACTCAAGTGATCCTCCCGCCTCCACCTCCCAGAGTGCTGGGATTACAGGCATGAACTATTGCAGTGGGCCCCTTAAGTTTTAATTTCTGATCTGTTCTTATATTTCGGAAAAGCAATTTCACTTCCTAATTTTTTAAAAGACTGGGAACCATAAATATGAAACTTCTCCATTTCTGTCCTTTTAACAAATTTCAGAATTACCCATGGAAATAAGTGTGATTTAAGAAGAAATGACATTTTTCCTTTTCAGGATGCAGAAATTTTTACTTGAAGTCCTGATTATATGGAAATTACTGCATAACTTTTGGTGGCGGGGCAGAGTAGAAAACAAAAGGGTTCCCTAATAGATTTGTGATGTAAAAATTGCTAACCTTTATTCTTTCTATACCCTGCCATTATAGAGTGACAATCCATAAAATTATACTTCCTGTCAATGTGCAGGCAGTGCCTGTCATATTTCACCCTCCTAGAAGTCATTAGCCGGGTGCAGTGGCTCATGCCTGTAATCCCAGCACTTTGGGAGGCCGAGGCAGGTGGATCACGAGGTCAGGAGTTTGAGACCAGTCTGGCCAATATGGTGAAACCCTGTTTCTACTAAAAATACAAAAATTAGCCAGGCATGGTGGTACGTGCCTGTAGTCCCAGCTACTTGGGAGGCTGAGGCAGGAGAATCACTTGAACCCAGGAGGCAGAGGTTGAAGTGAGCCGAGATTGTGCCACTGCACTCCAGCCTGGGTGATAGAGTGAGACTCAGTCTCAAAAACAAAAGCAAAAACAAAAACAGGAAGTCATTGTTGGTGTGTGATTAGTGCGTACCTGTTTTTCATTCTAGGATCTATCTTTTCCTTCTTTTTTCTCCTTTGCTTTTCCCTTGTGTGTTCATCTCTTCAGCAGTTGAACTAGGTTGTTCTTGAACAGCATCTTTTTTTTTTTTTCTTTTTCTTTTTTCCTTTTTTTTTTTCTTGAGACAGAGTCTCACTCTGTAGCCCAGGCTGGAGTGCAGTGGTGCGATCTCAGCTCACTGCAACCTCTGCCTCCCGGGTTCAAGCGATTCTCCTACCTCAGCCTCCTGAGTAGCTGGGACTACAGGCGTGCACCATCATGCCCAGCTAATTTTTTTTTGTATTTTTTAGTAGACACGGGGTTTCACCATATTAGTCAGTCTGGTCTCGAACTCCTGACCTTGTGATCCGCCCGCCTCAGCCTCCCAAAGTGCTGGGATTACAGGCCTGAGCCACCACACCCGGCTGAAACAGCATCTTACCTCAGGGTCAGACTTTGTTTCTGCAGTGGCTGCTGTTGCATCCCTGTGGTGTTTACTGGGCTGAGTTCTCTCCAGTTGAAAGGCAAAATTGTTCAAGAGCCCATGCTCTTGCTGTCTGGGACAACCATCCAGCCCTGGGACTTCTGCTTTTGCTGGAGCTGGAAGATGGCACCAATGATGATGTTTGAGTGTGTTCTTGTTGGTACGTTGGAATATAAGACACATTTCCTGGCTGGGCATATGGCTCGTGCCTGTAATCCTAGCACTTTGGAAGGCTGAGGCAGGAGGATCGCTTGAGGCCAGGAGTTTGAGACCAGCCTGGGCAACATAGGGAGACCCTGTGTCTACAAAAAATAAAAATGATTAGCTGGGCATGGTGGCACACACCTGTAGTCCCAGCTACTTGGGAGGCTGAGGCAGGCACATTGATTTAGCCTGGGAGGTCGAGGCTGCAGAGAGCTGTAATTGTGCCACAGCACTCCAGCCTGAGTGACAAGTGAGACTGTCTCAAAAAAAAAAAAAAAAAAAGAGAGAGATAAGAAACATTTATTGACAGTGACCTAACTGTCAGACTCTGTGCTGGGTGCTATAAATAGGTGAAGGACAACTTTTCCTTACAATAATAAAAGAGAAAAACAATTTATAAAAATAATATAACCCAATGCCCAGTGAAGGAAGTCCCACGCACTCTAGTTACCAAATCTCATGACATGTATAAGAGAAAAAATTATTAGGATGACTTCTGTAGGATACAAAATTCTAGAGCTGGTAGAAAGTTTGGAGATTGTTCCATATATGGACTTTGCAACCCGCACTAAGCACTAGATTTTACACTGAGACCCAGTACACATGGACATAGATATGTAGCTGAAATATATTTTACAAACAATATTTCCTTGCCACGTGCAATGCCCTCTCACATATTCTATTTTATTCTATTATTTTAAAATGCTGTTTGCAAGCCACTACAAAATCAAACTGTTGCCTGGAGTTTGAAAACACTGATTTGGTGCAGCTCTTCACCTACGAATTATATCTCTGAGGCCCAGGAAGGCAGTGTGGCATAGCTCAAGCTTCACACCACAGTGGGGGCCCAGAACTTACCGTCATTTTCTTCTCTTACCATGTTGGGTCACAAGCTTGGGAAAGTTCTTGGAGGTGAACACCAGCCAAGTAGAACAAAATGACCTAATGGCTGATGTCTGGATTGCTGGCTTCCATTCTCGAAGGGCAGCTGAAATATATCTTATGGCCTCATGTGGGCTTCCTTTTCCTCTGACCAATGGTTTGTTCTGGTTTGCCTGGAACTGAGAGGTTTCCTGGGATGTGGGGCTGCCAGTGCTAAAACCAGGACAGTTCCATGCAAACTGGGACAGTTAGAAGACATTTATGCCCTACTACCCATGGTAAATGAGGGAACACCATTTGACCTCCATGTGCAAACAGCCATAGGCACAAACAGCTATGATTTTGATCTTTGGTATGTGTTTTGACAACCACTGGGGAATGAATTGTCTCTGCAAGACAATACAAGCCCAGTGACATAGACTCTTTCCTGTGTGTACCACTCTTCCCTGTGCTACCAGAAAAGCCCACTTCGACCCTTCTCTACAATATTTTCCAGAATTGGCTTAGAAGTATTGGCCTAGGAATCCTTGTGTTTGCTTCTGGTTGTCTTAATAGGTTGTAGATATTCTCCCTCCTCCTCTCAACCCCAAGGTTGTAGATATTCTCCCTCTTCCCCTACCCAGGTTCAGTAACTTGCCCAAGGTTGTAGATATTCTGATGCAATGAATGAGTCTAGTGAAAAGGACTGGTTGTAAGAAATGTTAAGAAATGATGACTCAGCCAGGCACGGTGGCTCACGTCTGTAATCCCAGCACTTTGGGAGGCTGAGGCGGGTGGATCATGAGGTCAGGAGTTGGAGATCAGCCTGGCCAACATGATGAAACCCCATCTCCACTAAAAAATACAAAAATTAGCTGGGTGTGGTGACAGGTGCCTGTAATACCAGCTACTCGGGAGGCTGAGGCAGAAGAATTGCTTTAGCCTGGGAGGCAGAGGTTGCAGTGAGCTGAGATCGCACCATTGCACTCCAGCCTGGGTGACAGAACAAGACTCTGTCTCAAAAAAAAAAAAAAAAAAAAAAAAAAGAAATGACTCTAAGGGTAACAACAAAGAACAAAGATATTTGATTTGGATTTAAGATCTCACATTTCTTGTGGCCTTTTAACTTCCTGTTTTCCTCCTTTGCTCTGCTGGTTTAGCCTTTGTATGTGATGAGGAGGTTTCACTCACTACAATGTCACCTAGTTGAAAGATGACTTCTCTGTTCCTAATACAATAAAGGAATATTGATACATTTTTATTATTGACTATTTAAAAATATATCAATTATAGAGTGCTACAAAAAAACTGTATTTTTTTTTTTTTTGAGACAAAGTCTTGCTCTGTTGCCCATGTTGGAGTGCAGTGGCACGATCTTGGCTCATTGCAAACTCTGCCTTGTAGGTTCAAGCATTTTCTCTGCCTCAGCCTCCTGAATGGCTGGGATTACAGGTGTGCACCACCATGCCTGGCTAATTTTTGTATTTTTCGTAGAGAGGGAGTTTCACCATGTTGGCCAGGCTGGTTTCCCAAAATGCTGGGATTACAGGTGTGAGCCACCAGGCCCAGCCCTCAGTATTGTATTTTGTAGATACCTTTGAGGTTATTTGAACCATGGGTCAGGCCAAGGTGGGGGCAGATGTGAACGTAAATGAGGCACTATTATGCTAGATACATTGTAAATGTGGACCCTAATGTACAGATGTTAGATGTAATGATGCTTATGATACGTTCTTCTTGCTTGTTTTGTCCCCTCTGTGGAGTGGATAGATTTACTAAATCAACCCTCAAAAATCACTTCTGGAACTATTTCTCTGGATTTGCTTTAGAGCCAATGTAAAAGCCATGTAAGAAAATAAATTCTTATTACGTGGCAATCACATTTCCCTTTTGGTTTATAATCTAGGATTCTCAATCACCAACCAGTTCCTAATGCCCTTTTGTTATCTACAAGAATCAAATTTACCCTCCAAATATGAAGATTTGCCACTACAGCAGATATTAAAAAGAACAGGCCGCTGGCTCTGTGTAGTGTTTCTAAAGAGGAATTTTAAAATGCATTGAACAATGATATAATTGTTGGAATAAAGATGTAGCCTCCTGAGGTTTGTACTAATGAGGATGTGTAAGTTCTGATGTATTTGTTTAAAAATCTGTCACAGAACTTTAGAGTTTCTCTCTCTACAGACGCAATACTGCAAATAACTTGAACTGTGTGTCAGTTTGCTGTTGTTTGCATGCATAGCCTGTGGAAATATGTGAGTGGCTTTCTAAATGATTCTTAATGGAGCATGAACAATTTTCATAACTCAAAATCATGTCATGTGTTTCATTGGATTCTTCATCTTTTTGTGATACGAAAGTGTGTTATGTCAATCTTTTTCTTTCTTTCTTTCTTTTTTTTTTTTTTTTTTATTGAGATGGAGTCTTGCTCTGTCACCCAGGCTGGAGTGCAGCAGCATGATTTCGGCTCACTAGAACCTCTGCCTCCTGGGTTCAAGCGATTCTCCCGCCTGAGCCTCCCGAGTAGCTGGGACTATAGGCGCACACCATCAGGCCCAGCTGATTTTTGTATTTTTAGTAGAGACGGGGTTTCACCATGTTGGCCAGGATTGTCTCGATCTCTTGACCTCGTGATCTGCCTGCCTGGGCTTCCCAAAATCCTGGGATTACAGGTGTGAGCCAGCGCGCCCAGCTATGTCAATCTTTGGACCTGTTTCTGGACATTGGGCCAGATTTGAGCAAATAATTTATTGGGCTATGGAATAAATCTTTCCTGAGTACTTACTATGTGCTTGGCTATATGGAAAAAATGATTTGAACGTCGCCATGGTTCTAATGAGTTAGATTTTCCTTTGTGTTTGAGGATTTCCTCTAACGTCAAGCATGGAAAGAAATTCAAACATTGTGAACACCACTCAAAAGAGAACAAAAAAATCCCCACAAGTCCTCTGTAAAGTGAAACCTTGCTTCTCCCAGCAAGCAGGATCATTCTCAGATGACATGGGGTATACTTTTCTTCCTTGAACTCCAAAGCATTAACTCATCTTGAACAAGCTTTACCTGGTTCAAATGCCTTTCATCTCAGATGCCGAGGCTCTCCATAAACAGCAATTATGTTTCATAATGTCCTCGTTAGTCCCACTTGATGGAGAAGAAAAGCGAGCTGGAGCAAGAGTCCACGACTTCCGGAGGAGCCACCAAGGAGGAATGATGCCCGTGGCCTGCTGAGCCAAGTTGCTCAGTCGGCTCCAGTGTAACAGCTTGGTGAATAAAATACTCTAGTTTCGTGATTTGATTTTCTGGCCACCTGGGTTCACAAAGTGAGCTTTTTAACACCCATCTTAGAGAACAGTAGGGAACTGTTATGAGGTCCTGGAAATCTTTCCCTAAACATTCCCTTTCTGTTTGTATGTAAGATTTTGAAAAATTGCTCTGGCCTCTTTCGAAATGAGAATAGAAAGACACATAGACCATATTTTCAGAACCCCAAATTGGGACACCTAGTGTGAAAAATTATACATTAATTTATAGGAACAATGAAAGAGAAAGTCAAGATTAAGATTGTAGTGGAGAATCCTGAACACTCAGCAACCCTGGGCACAGGAGTGTAGGTGTCTTTAAGAGGGTTATAATAATAGATAATATTTTAGATCTACTGATGTGAACAATACTGCATCCAGCAAAAGTTGGTGGTGATATGGGACAGGGAATAGAAACATGGTGACCTTCAAAATTTAGACAAAGAGAGACAATTTGAATACAAATTCATGATACTCAATGATGGAAATGAGAGGGAGGTTGGATAATCAGTCTGCATATGCAAGGACTTTAAGCAAGTATACATAGTAAGCTCATTGTTTGCTGTGGATGATTAAAGATTTTCTGAGTTTCATGTATCATCAATGCTCAAACATAATTTAAGCATCACTTTTTCTTCAGTTTTGGGTGTTTTGGAAGCCACTGTGATCATATAGAAATACATACTTTTGGAAAGAGCATTTCATTTGGCTCCCCTTTCTTGGAGGCCCTCTGGTTTCTTCTTTAACTGAGGTGGTCTCGCTGTAGACTACCACATTTCCCAGAAGAAAACAACCAAGATGCTTTGGGGCGAGGAGTTGGGGGGAATGGGTAAAGAAAGGTGGAGGAAGAAAGGCAGAGAAAGAAAGGGGAATGGTGAAGAGGGGGTCTAGGGGAGAACTGTAGGATCAGCACAGCCATCATTAATTGCTCCTTTAGGGGAAGCAACTACAGATCCTCCTAAGAATATGTTGGGAGGTGCTCTCCTAATATGCCCAAGAGAACAGAGCTGCTTCGGGTGATCTGAATTATTGTAGTCATAACAATGATGATGGTAAGGTAATAACTCTCATAGTAATATCTACCTTTTTTTTTTTTTTTTGAGATGGAGTCTCACTCTGTCACCCAGGCTGGAATGCAGTGGCTTGAACCCGGGAAGCAGAGGTTGCAGTGACCCGAGATTGCACCACTGCACTCCAGCCTGGGCGACAGAGCAAGACTCCAAAAACAAACAAACAAACAAACAACACACACACACACACACACACACACACACACAACAAAACAAAAAAACACAGTACTTGGCCTTGGAGGAAGTACATTGAAGGGAATCTTATTTAAATAGACTTCTAAAAAAACATACAATGGAATATATATATATATACACATATACAATGGTATATATTTTTTAAAAAACATACAATGGAATATTGTATAACAATGAGTAGGAATAATCTATTGCTTCTCACAACATGGATATTTCTCAGAGAAAATATCATGCTGGGTAAAAAAAGCCAGACACAAGGAGTACATACTGTAAGATTCCATTTAGATCAAGTTCAAAATGAGGCAAAACTAGTCTATCATGTTAAGTGTCAGGATATGGTTACTCTTGGGAGGGAATGAGGTGCTGGTTACATTGTTTCTTAATCTGGGTGTGTTTGCTGTGAAAATCTATAGTTAGTTTATAATTTGTATACATATATATAGACAAGACATTTAGTAAAAAATGCATGCATTTACTATTTGTAGAAAAGTATCCCCATTATACCAGCATGATGGATTTTGTTATTGCCATTTGATAAATGAAGAAACTGAGATCTAAGAGTTTAAGTGACTTGTTGAAGGCCACATAGTAACAGGTGACAGAGCCAGGCTCTAAGCAGGCCTGTCTGGCCACCAGGACCATGGCTTCGCACTCTCCCCCTGGGCTCTGACAGCTCCTCCCTGCCAGGTCTCCAATTCCTCTTCTCTTTGGCCACAAGTGGAGTTTTCCATGGAGAAACTTTTGTTTTTTGATAGGACAGCTGCAGAGCTAGAAGGCCTTCCTCCCACCTAGATTACAGCTGGGGAGGATCTGCGGTGCAAAGTTTTTATAGGCCTGATCTAACACTGTGAGCAGCTCTATCGCGTTAGCTGTGGCCTTCTCTGTTGTTGGCAACTTCAGCTCCAAATTCCTCTGAAAGCTTCTGTAAGGGGAGCAACATTCGAATAGTTGGATGGTGTTCACCTGTCAGAATCTAGCTAAAAATAAAAAAGAGGTTTTAATGAGATGCCACTGGTGGCATAATATTAGCTGATTGACACGTTCTGGTTATTTCCACTGAAAAGAAACATTTAAAGCATAGCTGGCCCTGTTGTCCAACACGGCAGTAAATTCTGGTCACTCATTAGTACAGTTCGAGCCAGAACAGGGGGTTATGCAAGGAAATAACACTTATGGCAGCTTCTACCTTGAATACAAAGGAAAGTGATATACAGTGATTACGTGAAATCTAGACATACTTAGCACTGGAGAATTAGATCAGCGCTGCATTAAGGCTGATGCTCTCTCTCATACACAGGAGACGTTAGTATGAGAGTCAGGCCAACATTCAGCTGGAAAAACACCAGAGCTATGTTTGGGCTGAGATCCCTAATGTGCCCTCCATTTGAAAATGCATTTTTCAATGTAAGTTGATTCGTTGAACTGAAATAGAATTTTAAGTGCAATATTGAGATCTTCTGAATAAATTTACTGGAAGTTCTTGAGGTTTTATTTCTCTTACGGTCAGTCTATTCCTAAAGTGCTCCTTTTCATGTGTACGTGTGTTTTTGAGTGTGAAATAGAAATCGATGAGTTTGGCTTAGTGGTCAGGATGTAAAAAGGTGTTGCCATAGAAACCTGAATCTTGACAAGAACACTTTGCCTGGGGCAAGGTTTTAGTTTTTGGCACTTCCTGTTTGGAAGTTCTAGACAAGAAAGTTTCCCTGTCTCCTGAGGGTCCTGCTGGCTGAAAAGGGTTCCTACAGGACTAGGCATGCTTTGACACAGGGGAGGCATTTCTCAAGGGTCACATGGATTGACTGAAAATGGGGCTCTAATTTGCTTAGGGAGAAAAAAACTCAGCAAATATTAATTAGTATTTTCTACTTAATTTTTAAATTCAGAGTTATTGAGGGGAAAAGGCATAACAGGAAGAAAGTAACAGAGCCTCTGGATCATACACGGTAGAGATATTTTAAATGAAAAATGACTTCCATCATAAGGTTAAATTCTTTTTCAGCATCTCTTCTATCACAAAAACTTCCAAAAGGAGATGTTCCATCTCCACTCAAGATGGACTTATTTATTCACAAAAGGTGGTCCATTAATAAACTTTGAGAGCACAGAATTTAAACTTTTATCGAAATCTACTTTCCTTAAGCTAATTTTGCCAATTAATGAGTGGAATTTACAGTAAGGACTAAAGTTGAGGGTAACATATTCTTTGGTGTAAGGCTGGCTTTTTTTTCCCTCAATTTTTTTTTATTGTGATAAAATACACAAATGTAAAATTTACCATCTTATCCATTTCTAGTGTACGGTTAGTGGTAGTAAATACATTCATAATATTGTGCAACTATCACCACCATCAATCTCTACTCTTCATCTTATAAAATGGAAACTCTGTATCCATTAAATAATAACTCTCCATTCCTTTCTTCCTCCAGCCCCTGGTAACTACCAGTATAAGCTTGGTTTTATAAGATTTACAAGAAATGGGTATATGAGACTTGAATGCTGATTTTTAGGAGAATGAGAAACTATTCCATTACATTTCTCCATTTTAGAAATTAAGGAGGAATAAAATTCTTTGCTTTTAAGCCTGTTGGGATCTCTGGGGACAATCTGAGAAAGGGTTTTGTTCAATTGGGTCTGAAATGGAGTGGCTGAGAACAGAGGGAGCCCTATTCGTTTAGGCAAAACAGAGACATCTGCTGGTGGATTGGCAGACTTACTTTTCCACAACTTTCAAAGACCCCTGAGAGGGTAGTATTTGCAAGACAGGGACAAATCTGTCACCGTTTTTGCTGTCTCGATTTTTAAAGAGCTGTTGTCTAATCCTGGAATAAGAATGTTCATAAAAGAGAAGAAAATGTACATATGCAATTTACTAAGCTATGTTGCTTTGGTAAAACTTTTCTTGACTACTTTCTTTTCTTGACTATACCTGCATTGAAGAGCCAGAATTCTTTCAGAAAAGGATCACCAAGCTGTGGATTAAAAGGTGAACTTTTGCCTACACCTTTCAACGCACAGCTTGTGGCAAAAGGGCCCTCAACTCAAGAGCAGTTCCGTGAGAAGGGCTCACTTATTCCTAGACGAGCCAAACCGCACCCCGCTGTGTATGGCTTCTTGGGTAGGAAGTGTCTGGCTGGAGTCTAGCTCAGTTTCTCGGTGGGCTAGCTACTTAATGCTCAGCATGTTACTTTTATTTTTTTTTCTTGAGATGGAGTCTCGCTTTGTCACCCAGGCTGGAGTGCAATGGTACAATCTCGGCTCACTGCAACCTCTGCCTCCCGAGTTTAAGTGATTCTCCTGCCTCAGCCTCTCGAGTAGCTGGGATTACAGGCACCCACCACAACACCCAGCTAATTTTTGTATTTTTAGTAGAGACAGGTTTTTGCCATGTTGGTCAGTCTGGTCTCAAACTCCTGACCTCAGGTAACTGATCTGCCTCGGCCTCCCAAAGTGCTGGGATTATAGGCGTGAGCCACCGTGCCCGGCCCAGCATGTTAGCTTTCAAAGGGCCTAAGCAATACCCATTTTATATGGATTAAATGAGATTTGAGATGCAAAGGTCAAGGATGGTCGATAAGGGCCAGTTTCTTCCCTTCTCACACAGCCTTCCTAGCCACAGTCAGTATCTCTCAGTTGGGCAGGCTCCTCTAATCTCAGAGATGATGCTGTGAGAATGCTGGTTAGGATTCTCAACTCCCTGAACCAGCGTGTCCCTCTGTTAGCTCAGACACAACAAATGCCAAACAGAATTCATCACCTCTGTATCAGTTCGTTTTTGCGCTGCTGATAAAGGCACACCCGAAACTGGGACTGAAAAGAGGTTTAATTGTGCTTACAGTTCCACATGGCTGGGGAGGCTTCAGAATCATGGTGGAGGTGAAAGTCACTTTTTACGTGGTGGGAGCAAGAGAAAAATGAGGAAGAAGCCAAAGCGGAAACCCTGATAAACCCATCAGATCTCGTGAGACTTACTCACTATCACAAGAACAGCACAGGAAAGACCGGCCCCCATGATTCAGTTACTTCCCCCGGGTCCCTCCCACAACATGTGGGAATTCTGGGAGAAACAATTCAAGTTGAGATTTGGGTGGGGACACAGCCAAACCATATCAACCTCCAACTACCTCCCTGACCTCAAATGGCTTTGAAGAAGCAAAAAGGAGCTATTCTTGATAAGAAATTGAGGCATCTAATGCATTGCCAGAGCCTGTTTATGTCACTAGAAGCATAGGTGGTGAAGTTGGGGCCTTGGTTTTCTTTTCTTTAGGATGGGGACAGTCACACCCCTTCTCCCAGGTTTGCGGTGAGGATGCAGCGAGGTGAGCTCACAGGCTTGATCTCGAGGTTACCTCGTAGGTATGCTTACCTCATAGCCCCAACTGGTGAGCTTACCTTGTTGCATCCTCTAGGGCCTGGCCCGGAGGAGGTACTCAGCATGGCTACTTAATTTGTAATAATATATTCTGACAGCTGTGTCTTTTCTCCATTTCTGCTGTCTCCAGGCCTGGATTAATGCAGCCTCTGCCATATTGGTCTCCAGGACTTCAAGCCGCTGCCCTCTCCCACTGTTCTTACAGGCTGTTGGCCAAGCTGATGCCCCTTAAGTTCACTTCTTGTTGGGCTATTTCCTAGTCAAGAAACCAGACAGGCTTGTTAAACAACCAGCTAAGCTCCCTAGCCTGTGTCTAAGCCCTCTGTACTCCGACTCTACCCCACAGTATCCAAATTTACGTCTTGCTAATCCCTGAGGCACAGTTTCCATTCCAGGCAGAAGGTCTCTGGGCACACCTTCTATATTTTGGTCCCAGGCCTTTTTTATGCTGTTTCCCTTATCCTTCAGTCTTGCCTCTATCTTCAGAAGTAGCTCAAATCCCAACTCCACCGTGACCTTTTCTCTAATTCTACAGCCTAGGATGATTTTTCCCACAGGCTAATTCCTATTGCTTTAATACATCCAAATTCCTATTTGGATAATACATCCCATGCTGCACCCATCAGTTAGAATTTAATTGTCCCAGAATTTTTCTTATAAGCGTTGTGAAGTAAGGCTCTGTGCTGCTTTACCTCTCTGTGCCTCAGTTTCCTCTTCTGTGAAATGGTGATAATCATAGTTCCTGTTTCATAGGATTGTTATAAAGATTAAGTCAACGTATGTAAAGCAAGTGCCTGGCCCCTAGTAAGTGTTTAATAGTGTTAGCTATTATTATTGTTCTGGGAACATAAAAAGGGAATCAATACAGCTTGTTTGATTATCAGGCATGTTTTGTGGGGGAAGCCATCAGGTGCTGGACAGCCATCTGACCCAATATTGTGTATCTTTTAAACAGCACATTAATTCATCTGACAAATATTTATTGAGTGCCTACCATGTTCCAGGTAATACTGTACTGTAGGTGCTGGTCTTAGCTTTGTTTATTTTTGTATATGTGGCCAGCTAGCTATTCATATCTTGAAAAAACAGTGTAGGTCAACTATGGTCATCAAAGGGGCTTTAAGTCCAAGTCTTGGCTCCATCTGTGTGGCCTGGAGCACATAATTGACCACATCTGGGCTTTAATCTCCGCTGCATAATGAGCGCTGAAGTTCAGTTCTCCATCTTAATATTTGTCAAAAGAACTAACGATGCTTTAAGTCACACATTAGCCAGGCAGAGATGGGTCCTCTCTCTGTTCTTGTTCCCAGCAGGCCTGGATATGGGATCTGCTTGTCTGGACCTGCACTCAACATGCTTGTTCTGTGACTATTAGTTAATCACCTTCTGTTTAAGGAAGGGCCTCTGAGGAACTCCCTGGCCTCATTCACATTACTACCCTTTTTGTTATTTTAGATGAATAGAAGAGAACATGATTTTGCTCCCCAAATGTTATGAGAGAAGGGACGTGTCTACCTTCATCTATTTGTCATCTCCCCCTTTTATTTGCCTATTTTCTTGCCCTTTCGTAATTAAATTACACACATGCAAGCATATACACACAGCTCACTTACATGCTCCTTAACAGAAGGCCCTAAGATATATTTTTAAAAAATCCAAAACATTCCTGGCAGCGCCTAGCACACTCCTAGTCCCATATGCTTGCCTAATACATACTTGCTGAGAGATGGAAACTGCCCTAGTTGCCATCATGGAAATGGAATGCTTTGTTTTTTTCCAGTGATTTCCAAGTGTGGGTTGGTTGTGAACTCTACCATCTCCTTCTCTCCCCTTCCCAACTGAGTCAGAATTTCTGGAGCCAGGACCAGGAACCCGGATGTTTGACAAGTATCCAGGTGAAGTATCCAGCATACTGAAGTCGGAGGCCCAGGGAGCCTGGCCCACCTGTGTCAAATTCAAATCAACTACAGCTGCCCATGAGCTAGATGAGGTCTCATTGACTGTTGGCTCAGAACTGCAGCTTCACAGAAAGAGGCAGCAGATGCCATTTAGCTCTGGCTTGTCTGGCCTGGGTTGCCAGTGCCTGCTCCCTGTTGCTCAGTCCTGAAGCCTGGTGTTCCCATGCACTCCCTCAGTGGCCTCAGTCACCAATGGCTCCTTTCCCTTCAATTGTCAACCTTCGTCATGTGTGGCTTCCTGAATGAAGTTCAATTTCCCTTGAATATGTGATTTGCAAACCTGGGCACGATCTAGTTGCTTGGATTTTTCAGGACTAGATTGCTATATTCTGGGGAGTAACATATTCTAGAGCAGCAGATTTAAAACTTTCTGGACCATGACTTAGTTTAAGAACTCCATTTTACTCTGAGACTCGAGCTATATACAGATACACACACACACACACACACACACACACACACACACACACACACATAAATATGCCCAGTGGCCAGGCACGGTGGCTCACGCTTGTAATCCCAGCACTTTGGGAGGCCGAGGCAGGCAGATAACTTGAGGTCAGGAGTTTGAGACCAGTTTGGCCAACATGATGAAACCCCATCTCTACTAAAAATACAAAAAAATTAGCTGGGTATGGTGGAGCATGCCTGTAATTCCAACTACTCAGGAGGCTGAGGTAGGAGAATTGCTTGAACCCAAGGCAGAGGTTGCAGTGAGCCGAAATCACACCACTGCACTCCAGCCTGGGCAACAGAGCGAGACTCTGCCTCAATAAATAAATATATATGCCCAGTGAACAAATATATCCATCATAAGTTTGTGCTTTGACATTTTCTATTTCATCAAGAAGACAGTCTTTAGGTGCAAAATCCAAATCTAGAGTCTCTGTAGAGAATGTGATGGAAGCTGTAGCTCTACCCCCATCATTTTCAAATGATTTCAGGGGCTTCCATTGTTGTGCCAAATCCCTATTAACCTCCGTAGGGAAGGCACCAGGCTCAAGAGGCCAAAGAAGAGACCCAGAGCCAGCAAATGACACACGGGGTTTTATTAAGGGATTACATACAGGGGAGAGAGTCCAGTGGCAGTGAGCTGGGCAGGAAAACCACTGCCGCTTGCAAACAGCTTGCAGAGTATATACCATTTCACTCAACACCCTACCCCCGAGGACCTCCACCTGGCAACCTGCATCTAACCCAAAACTCGGGGCTTCAGTCCCTGCACAGCCGGTGTTCCATGGGAGAGGCTGAAGGCTCAGATGTTCCTCAAAGACAAGGAATGAATCTCTGGCTTGGTCACGCCCAGATTCCCTAGTTCAGAACACACATTCAGGTGCGTCTGCAATACAGGGTCATCCTCAGGGTATGCTGAAGTTATTGCTCTCAGGTGCGTTTACCATGCAGCATCTTCCTAATCCATCTATAGACTCCAGCTGATAATGTACTTTCTTGTCCACTCTGGAAAGCACACCACCCTGCTAGTGAAGAAGGGTGACATTAGGACAGACTTTTTAGAAGTAGACGTGGAATTATTTTCAAAATATGCTGCTTCCCGTCTCATACACTTTCAGAATGTCTGGGACAGGGTGGGGGTTCTCAGCCCCTGGAAGAGTAGTTGAAAGCATTTCAAGTGGATTTTCTAACCTCCCCACTGGCCCTGGGGGTGGGCGAGGCACAAACCCTCTGAAAATACCTGTAGCTGGGACCTACTTCCCTAATAGCAGCAGAGCCACCCTTAACATTTTAAAAGTGGACAAAAAGCTGAGAATCTTTCTGCTATTTATAGCAAAGTACTTGTAATATATTCCACAACCAACAGTGTGTGGTCACACCGTGGCTCCTTCAACCCTTAATAAGATTTTTTTTTTTTTTTTTGAGACGAAGTCTCGCTCTTGTCCCCTAGTCTGGAGTGCAATGGCACAATCTCAGCTCACTGCAACCTCTGCCTCCCGGGTTCAAGTAATTCTCCCTCCTCAGCCTCCTGAGTACCTGGGATTACAGGTGCATACCACCACACCCAGCTGATTTATTTTATTTTAAGTAGAGATGGGGTTTCACCATGTTGGCCAGGCTGGTCTCGAACTCCTGACCTCAGGTGATTCACCCGTCTCGGCCTCCCAAAGAGCTGGGATTACAGGCGTGAGCCACCACGCCTGGCTCTTAATAAGATTTTTTAGAGACCTTTCTGCATCCACATATGTAAAGCTGAAACTTGAATCAGACTACCCAGTGTCATCTGAAGCATCTTTGAGGGACGCCTGCAAAGCTGGTTCCACTTGACCTGGCTACATCTTCCTCATGGGCCTTCCAAACACATCTCCCAGCTGCTGGCTTTCCTTTCCTCATGCCATTCCTTTTCCACCCGGGCTTCCCAACTTCCTTTCTGAACAGTTCTCACCTTCCAAGATTTCTTTACCAGAACCCCACGGACACTGTACTGCACAACTCTCTGCTTGCATGATTGAAATTAGGCCTACTCATCTTAACTCCAGATGAATGGAGGGGAAGGACTAGGTCTTGCTCCTCTTTGGGTTTACCTCCATGCCCTAAGAAGAGCAGAAGCTCAATGAGAATTCCCCCTTGAAGCTCATACTCTGAGTTTAGCACCAGTGCCTTCTGTTAACCTCCCCACAGGCATCCAGAGGCGATGTAGCAAAAAGGTTGGGGGTGCCCAGAGGTGACATAGCAAAATGGTTATCAGCACAGTTTTGGTAATGGGTAGTCTGAATCAAGTTTCAGCTTTACAATGCAGATGCAGAAGGGTCTCTAAAAAATCTTACTAAGGGTTGAGGGGGAGAAACAAGTTACAGGACAGTGTATTTTGCTACCACTTGTGAGTGAAAGAGCATGTACACACATGTTTGTTAATGCATGGAATTTCTTTGGATGAATCCAAGAGAAACTAGTAGTAGCGACTTCCTCCATGGAGAGAGAAAAGGAGATTTATTTGCTTATTTTTCACTAGAGACCTTTTGAGTTTAGTAATGTGTGCATGTATTGTCTAGTTTAAAACTTTGCATTTTAAAAATTCCAGCTTTTGGCAGCTGGGCGTGGTGGCTCATGCCTGTCATCCCAGCACTTTGGGAGGCCGAGGCAGGCGGATCACCTGAGGTCAGGAGTTCGAGACCAGCTTGGCTAACATGGCGAAACCCCGTCTCTGCTGAAAACATAAAAATTAGTCGGGTGTGGTGGTGGGGGCCTGTAATCCCAGCTACTCAGGAGGCTGAAGCAGGAGAATCGCTGGAACCCGGGAGGCAGATGTTGCAGTGAGCCGAGATCACACCACTGCACTCCAGGCTGGGCGATAGAGAAAGACACCATCTCAAAAGTAATAATAATAAAATAAATAAATAAAAAATTACAGCTTTTGTGCTCACTAGCCGTGTAAATTGTAGAAAGTTATTTGATTTTCCTAATCCTCAATTTCCCATCTGTAAAATGGAGCTAAGAAAGCCTATGTAACTGGATTGGGTAAAGCATGCATGCAAATTATTTAGCAGACTGCCTGGCTCATTTATTGTATGAATTCATGAGATGGTAGCTATTATTATTTTGTTGGCCAACCCAGGTACTTAGAATTCTGTTTCTTGCCTTCTTATTTTAACCCAAAGCCTAGAAGCTTGGAAAACAATGATCATTACCTTGTGTTTCTCACATGTTGTAGCATTTGGTGACCTGCGCCAGGTCAGCGTCTGGTTGAGGGCAGTATAACCACACGGCCTGTGCTAGGAGCTGACCCTTCCCTTCATTTCGTCTGCTCCATCATCCTCCCTTTCCCTTTTTACCCTTAAGGCACTCTAATCTTTGTTCCTTCCAATGATTATTCTGTAACTTAATCCCTCAAAGACCCTCAGATGACACTAATGAGCACCTTAAAAAACTGGAAATTCTTGAATCAAAGCACAAGATTCTACCCAAGGTACTTAACTTCCAGTTGGTTGCTTTTGCCACAGTGAGAGAGCTCTACAAGCAGTGATTCATTTCAGTTCCTGTTGCCTGAGCCTATGTAACTTTATCAGAATTATTTTGAGTCACATCAACTCTCTGCCTTAATTAACTTTTTCTGCTAAATTGGTTTTAAGATAATGTACTTGCTTTTACTTAAATCACGGGAAACAGACCTTCTAGAGGTTACAGCTTGATGCAAAATGATTGTCAACTCTTGCTATTTAATATTTTTCTGAAATCTTTTGGTAGTCGTGGCCATACCAAAGTGGATTACTTTCCAGTCTTATTCAGGAACAAGATGTATTATTCTAACTTGTAATGGGGGACAGGGAAGTGTGGAAGAATAAGATTATGTGTCAGTGTCTAATCACATTAAAACATAACAACAGCTATATTTATTGAACACTTACTATGCACCAGACCCTGTGCCAAACATTTATTTATTCAAACACTTATTTAGTTCTCACCCTAGTTCTACAAGGACTTATCCTCATTTTACAGATGAAGAAATTAAGGGACTTGCCTGAGGAGTTAAGTGGCACAGCTTCCACCCAGAACACTGGCCACAAAGCACATCTTCTTAACCAATATCTAGATCATGGATTCAGATGCTTTTTCTGTAAAGGGCCAGGCAGTAAATATTTTAGGCTTTGTGGAAATATCTTACAGCAGAAGGCAACTATAGACAATATGTAAAAGAATGGGCATGACTGTGTTCCCACAAAACTTTGCTTATGGGCAGTGAGATGTGAATTTCACACAATTTTTTTATGTCATTATATATTATTTTTCTTTTGATTTCCCATTATTTAAAAAGGTAAAAACCATTTTTAGCTTATAGGTACAAAACAGATGCTGGACCAGACTTGGCTGCAGGCCATAGATTGCCAAGCTCTGATCTAGATCATTGAGAATAGGACAAATTATGCGAGACTGAAATAATCACTGTAAAAAGACTCCCCATCCTATTCTAGATCCTTCTGGACGTTAGCCAGGGTCTAAGTCTCATGCTGGATGTTCCTTTTTTAAGAAATCACTTTCCACTGAATCTCCTCTTCAACCTCAGAGTCAGCCTGCTCTCCTGGGTTGCTCAGTGCCTCTCCTGGACCCCTACTTAGACTGTCCCTTCCTAGGCAGTTTTCCTTCCTGCCTCTTCCCCCAGCCTCCTATCTCCTTAGAGAACTGGTATAAGCTAAAGTGCTTTTTCAAAATCTCTATTATGTGTATTTGCATTTTAAAGGAGGTTTCTGGATAGGGCAATTCAAAGATAGAACTCTGGAGCATTTAGCCTGGGAAGATGGGTGTGGTGCATTTGGGGGTTGTGGGAGAAGGAACTTTTGTGCAGAGAGATTCTTATCACCCTTACAGTCATACTGAACAGAGCCTGGGAGGCTGGCCCTGACCAAGAGCCCCAGGGCCTCCAAGACCTCTGGACTAGGCTTGGCTGTGGATAGGGAAAGGCTATTGCTACACTGTGGGAACCCCTAGGGGCTCTTTACCTAACAGCTGTGATTAATGAGTTGAATGGAGGAGGGGATGACTTCCTTCCTTGGCCCACTCAGAGTTCCCCGGAGGTGACAGCCACTCCAGGCACTCATCTCTGTGGCAGGAACCCCGCGGGAAGAGGTTGCATCAGCTCCAAGGTCTTTTCAGTTGTATCAGGTGGTCCTTAAGAACTGTATGTGGTTGAGACTCTGAGCTCCCGGACACAGCAGAGAAGCAGAAAGTCGCCTTCTCAAAGGGGCACGTGCTCCCTGAGCTGTTTTATGTCCCTGAGCTTTCCTGTGTCTTATGATTGTTTTCCCTCTGCCCCCTCCCCAAATATCCATTACGGACACTTAATCTTGTGTTAATTATGTACATGTTTCTGAGCCTACCAAATTCATCTGCATGTAGAAGTTTACTTTTATCCCATGTCATAGTTGTGGGGGCTAAGGCTCTTGGTTCTGTAAAGGTTTGCTGAAAATCACTGAGATGAGGCAGGTTGATTAATTGGAGAAAAGGCATATACATTTATTTAACATGCATTCACAGAAGCCTTCAGCATGAAGACTCAAAGATACAGGGGAAATTGTCCATTTTTATGCTTAGGTTCAACAAAGTATGGACAGCCATGTGGGAATATGATTGGAGGAAAAGGGTAGATCTAAGGCTAATAGAATGAGCGGGGAAGCTCAGCAAGAGCTGTCTGTCTAGATTCTCCCTGGCCTCTCTGAGCGCACATTTCTTCCTTCTGGGTGTGGGGCAGGACCCTCTCTGGAATGGGGGTCTTATGACCTACTATCAAACAGGGTAGGTCGGATAATTTATTTATGGCCAGTTTTAATTTTTATTATTTATTTATTTGAAACAGAGCCGTGCTCTGTTGCCCAGCCTGGAGTGCAGTGGTACGATCTCAGCTCACTGCAACCTCCACCTCCCGGGTTCAAGCAATTCTCCTGCCTCAACCTCCTCAGTAGCTGGGACTATAGGCGTGAGCCACAACGCCTGGCTAATTTTTCTGTTTTTAGTAGAGATGGGGTTTCACCATGTTGGCCAGGCTGGTCTTGAACTCCTGACCTCAAGTGATCCTCCCGCCTTGGCCTCCCAAAGTGCTGGGATCACAGGCATGAGCCACCGTGCCCAGCCCATATGGCCAGTTTTTATACAGATAGGGTGGAGGGAAAGTTAAACTAATATTTTTAGGTTTTATGGCTGGCTTTGGAAAAGGCTTCTGGTTTCTATGGCTAGCCTCTGAGGAGAATGGGACTGAGAGACAGGAAGACAAGAGAAGGTCAGAGAAAATCATTTGCTTCTGAGGCTGCTGCTGAGGGCTTCATTTTGGGGTGTTGTTTTCTGAGCCCCAGCACAGTCTTTCTGGGAAGGTGGGAGGGTACCTGACTCCGTTTATTGTAGATCCAACTAAGACTCCATGGCTGTCCAGAGCTTTCTCTGTGGTTTTCTCATGGTAACTGCAAATGGTGAAAGGAGGATATTTAGCAGGCCTGTGCTCAAGGAATAGCAAGATAGAAGAAATGCCTGACTACTGTCCTCCCAGAGGTAGAATATTCCCAGGGAAATGCCTTTCTTTGTCAGTCTCTTTTCCTCTTTCTTTCTTTGTTTCTCTTTCTTTCTCTTTCTTTCTTTCTTTTCTTTCCTTCTTTCTTTCTTTGTTTTTCTTTCTTTCTTTCTTTCTCTTTTTTCTCTTTCTTTCTTTCCTTCTTTCTTTCTTTCTTCATTCCTTCCTTCCTTCCTTCCTCCCTCCCTCCCTCCCTTCCTTCCTTTTCTTTTTTTTGCCAGCTGAGTATATGCATGTACTTTTGGACCTGGAGAAACAATAGAATGTACTGTTGTATTTTTATTCTCTTTGATTTTCTAAATTCCAAAATTTTCCTTTTCCTTTTTTGGGGAGGAAAAAAAGTAAAATAGTTAAACTGTGATATGATTTGACATTCCCCTGTAGCTTCAGAAAGGAAATTTATATAATAAATATCTGTCTTTGGCCCTTTTCTTCCTCCAAGGTCAAGTTTGGTTTTTAGATGTGGCTTATAATATCTTTATATTGTTAGAGGGTTTGAAACTCATCAATATTTGAACAACATCCTGAATTGGATGGTGTGTGGGTTGTGTTATATTTGGCCTCTGTGTCTGCCTCAGAGGTGGGGGTTTTAGGATGGATTAACACGGAATGTTAAGCCTAATAATGAAATTGTGGATGGTTCTGAGCTTGGAGCTCTCTATTCAGACTTTCTGCCACAGTGTGGTGGCTCCATTCACCCCATGCTGCTTTTTCTAGACTCGTCTTCACTTACTGCACTCACAGATTCCAATTTCTATTCTTGCCTGAACAGAGGAAGGGAGCCTTGAATACACAGGCAGGATTAGGCACATGAGTGGATAACCCACTTACAGTAGCCCACTTCCAGACAGCCCAAATTCTAGAAGAGCATCTAAAGAGGGATGGGTATTATTTAAATTTGTTCCCATTTAATTCTCTGCATCCTTGGTCTAAGTACAGCTGTGTCACTGTGGTGATGTCCCTTGCCTATTTGGGATGATGATTGGAGCTGGGATGGCATATGGTAATAACAGATACCATTTATTATTGAGCATCGACAGCAGAACTAAGAAGATGTATATGGGTTATCTCTTTAGTCCTCACAGTAACTCTGCAAGGTGGCATTTTCTTCATGCGGCAGATGGGAAAACCGAGGCCAAGAAGGATTACTCAACTTGTCCCAAACCACACAGCTTGAGTAGCAGGGCTACTCCAGCTAACTCCAGCTGTCTGCGCGCTTTCAACTCTGTTACCCCGCTACACCTGATCCCGCGGGCACAGGGCATGCGCGGGCGGTGTGGGCGCTTCGGCTCCTTCTCCTTTTGTCTGCAGCGAGTGATCCGCGCGCCCCCTGCCTGAGCCATCCCGACTTTGCTTTGTTGCATTGTTGGCGAGCCCTCTACTGCCCGAGTAGTTTGTTCAGTGCACAGTGAAGAGCTCTTTAGTTTTATTGAAATTATGTTTATGTTAAAATTATGTTATCCAAAATCTTGGATTACAGAGCAGCAGAACTGTTTGCAAGGACTACTGTTTAGTGAGTTGTTACAGAAACACCTTGTAAAATAATGAGTTATGTGAGCTGGAAGAATCAAAGACGTGGAACTGGGCAATGTAAACACTTTATTCCTTATTCCCACCAGTAACAGCTGTAAAATGATGATAGCGCAAGTCTCTTGACTTTATTCCCTTACTCTGATTTTTATTTTACACTACATTCACTTCTAGATCTTGTTGCTAGTTTTTTAAAAAATTTTAATTTTTTTTTTTTTTTGAGACAGGATCTTGCTCTGTTGCCCTGGCTGGAGTGCAATGGTGAGATCACAGATCACTGCAGCCTGGAACTCCCTGGCTCCAGCAAGCCTCCCACCTTAGCCTCCCAAGTAACTAGGACTGCAGGTGTGTGTGCCACTATGCCCAGCTACTTTTTTTTTTAGTTGAGATTGGGGGGAGGTGGGGAGGGTCTACCTATGTTGCCCAGGCTGGTCTTGAACTCCTGATCGCAATGGATCCTCCCACCTCGGCCTCCTGGTGTTAGAACTACAGGTGTGAGCCACTGCTCCTGGCCATAGATCTTTTCGCTTTTTTTTTTTTTAATACCTCACTCAATTTTTTAGAATTTTTTTTTTAATCAAACATGATGGATTTCACATTGTTTTAAAAAGTAATTGGGAAGGAATACTGTTTCAGAGGACAGCTTACAGAAATCTCTACTATATGACAGAGTTTCTTGTTGGTAAACACCATTAAAAAAGTTCAGAAGATTCCATGAGAACTTATAAATTACTCATGGTCTATTTAGAATCCTAAACAAATACACAGTGATTTACAGTGAATTGAGAGAGGAAGATCGAGGAAGAAGAAATTTTAAATTTGCTTGGCTCTTTTCTTTTCTTTTCCTTTCTTTTCTGAGACAGAGTCTCACTCTGTCACCCAGGCTGGAATGCAGTGGTGCTATCTTGGTTCACTGTAACCTCTGCCTCCCAGGCTGAAGCAATCCTCATGCCACAGCCTCCCAAGTAGCTGGGATTACAGGCGTGCACCACTAAGCCTGGCTGATTTTCTTTGTATTTTTTGTAGAGACGAGGTTTCACCCTGTTGTCCAGGCTGCTTTCAAACTCTTGGGCTCCAGCGATCTGCCTGCCTCGGCCTCTCAAAGGGCTGGGATTACAGCTCTGAGCCATTGTGCCCGGCCCCCGATTTTATTTTCAAAAATACATTTAGTGACAAAACATCACTTTCTACCTACATACTTAATTTTGGTTTCTCTCAGTTTTATTTTGTTTTTGACACATTTAAATTCCCTAAATACTGTAATAAAAACATTCTAAATACATTCTAAATATTTTAAGCCATTTTTTCCCTCTCTCCCTCCTTCCCTCCCTTCCTCCTTCCTTCCCTTCCTTTCTTTCTTCTTCCTTTGTTCCATCTTTCCTTCTCCCTTTCCCTCTCTTCTTCTTCCTTTTAATCACAAGGTGCCTTCCCCTGTTAGGAATGAGAAAATCATTTTGTAAACATATTAATTTAAAAAATTTGTTTAGAGATGTCCTTTGAAATGAAGCTTCCATACTTTTCATACTTTGGAATTTTTCAAAAATATTCGTCTTGAAGGAAGTCTTGTTAAAATCTAAAGGACTGAGAAACATATTTTAGTTCTAAGGTGTTTTTATAGAGACTCTGATAGCAAATGAATTGAAAGAAATACTGCTTTACACACTATGGAAATGCAATGATTATCCTGCTGCCAACGTAACCTGGAGTGATATATAACCACCTCTCCCTGGCCTGGGAGATTAATGAAATGACTCTAATTTTGGCAACCCTTCGCACCAAGAGTGGGTAACATAACTCTAAGTTGATTTGAGCAAAGGGCAGAGCAGACTTTAAACAGAGCATCATGGCTTCTACTCACTTTGGTGACATTCGGAGTGCTATTTCAGCCGTATATGATGAAGGTTGTCTGGGACCTCCTCAGCCTGTTTCCATGCCTGCACCAAGATGACACTGTGACTGCAGTCCAACTTGCCTCCTCTGTCAGATGACATGCCCTTCAGATGATTGCATTTGCCAGTTAATAAACAGTCACTTTTTGAAATGGAATCTTTCTCTGTTGCCCAGGCTGGAGTGGTATGATCTCGGCTCACTGCAACCTTCTCCTTCCAGGTTCAAGCAATTCTTCTGCCTCAGCCTCCTATGTAGCTGGGACTACAGGCACCTGCCACCACACCCAGCTAATTTTTGTATTTTTAGTAGAGACAGGGTTAAGCTGTGTTGGCCAGGCTGGTCTCCAACTCCTGACCACAGGTGATCCACCTGCCTCGGCCTCCCAAAGTGCTGGGATTACAAGCATGAGCCACCGCGTCTGACTCACTTGATGTTTTGATCAATCTTATAGAAATGTATACCTTGTGTTTTAAGATTCAACCATTTTTTTGGTTACTGCTTCACTTCTACCTCTTTCAGTTATTCATGCTACCTAAGTCAAAAGGGGCTTCTCCTTTGCAGCCGGCCCATGAGACTCTCAAGGCGATCTGCTTCTGTGGTAGCTAAGAGAATGAGCTTTGGAGGCTCACGGGCTGGGTTCAAATCCACTCCCATCAGCACCTCATGAGGGTGTTATAATGATTAAATGAGGCGCTATGTGCAGGAAAACACAGTGCCTGGAACAGAGAAAAACGATTTTAGTGTTTTTTTTTTTTAAACAAAACCTTCTGAATGTTTGGTTCAATGGTTTTCTTCTAACAGCTTATATTATCAGAGCCCATTGATCATAATGGCCAATAACATCATGAAAGGAGACATGGCACTTCTGGTGGAGGAACATGACCCCTCCAATAAAGCTGTCCTGTCAAAACATCAAGCCCATATCTATTCAAGCCTCCGTGTAACTACCACTTCTCAGAAAATAATAGAGCACAGGCGGCACAGCCCAGAACATGGGAACCCCTAGAACAAATGACTCAATGTCTTCAATAAGGGAACAGGCAGAAAAAGTGTGTGGGGAGGGAACCTCGGACTAAAAAAATGTCAGTGGGATGGCAGCCAACTGCCACATGTGGACAGGTCCATTTAGGAGACAATTGGGAAAAGTAAACATTGACTGGACACTTGATACAATTAAAGACTTATGGTTAATTTTTAGTAGTTTTTTTTTTTTTGAGACAGGACCTCACTCTGTTGCCCAGGATGGTCTTTGCTCAGGCAATCTGCTTGCCATGGCCTCCCAAAGTGCGGTGATTACAGGCATGAGCCACCACACCTGGTCAATTTTTTTAGTAGTGATAATGATTTTGGATTGGTTTTTAAAAGGTCTTTATTTTTAGAAATGTATACGTAAATATTTTAGAAATATGCACTTAAATATTTATTTCAAATTTACGGATGAAATGATATCATGTCTGAGTATAGAGGGAACAAGAGTGGCACTGCCTTGGTAATTGTTGGAGCTCCACGGTCAGTAGATGGTGGCTTATCATGTTGTTCTGTCTACTTTTACGTATGTTGAGATTTTTCATGAGATGAACTAAAAATGATCAAAACAAAGCAAAATAACTACAACAAAAACAACCATGCCAAAATCTAGTGGACCCTCAATATAAAGAAGCACATTCCCGCACTTCCTCCACCTGCTTTCTGCTCAAATCATGGTGCCTGTTTCTAGGTCATTGATTACAAGAGGCTTCCTTACTAGGGCAGGTGATTTCTCCCATCATGGTTTATTATCCTTAACAGAATTTGAGAAAATGGCTGTTTCAGGTTGGTTGCTGTCACCTGCCTCTGAGGTCAAATACTGCTATCAGGAGTTGACAGTTGCTATTTGGCTCCAAGTACTTGAGGTCATGGTCATTCCATTATCTTTCTAAGACTGCAATTTTTGAACGTGCCTTTACTGGATATCAGGTGCTCGGTTGGTTGTCTTTTTATAGATGGCATCAATATCAAGTGGCATATAAAAGCTTTCCCAAACCATGATTGCCTTATTAATCAATTCATAAAACTGATCAGAAAAGTGTTAGGGTATCTATTAATGTAGTAGTTAGGAAATAAATCTAAACCCTACCTTTGTCTGATAAGTAGGTTTTAAAAAAGGAATGAGGATGAAGTTCAAACAAACAAATGCATCTTATTATTTAATTTGCTCTTCTCTCTCTTGACCTATAATTTTTGCTCCATACAATGTCTTCAGTTAGCAACTAAAAATATTTCTCTTTTCTGAGTGCAGATAGCCATAATTCGACAGTGTGGGCTCCTTTTGTTATTGCCTTCATCTTGGAGAAACTGGGCATAGATTTTGGGGTTATTAAAATAAATTTTGAGCTATCAGATTAGATATTTTTGAATTAAAAAAATCAATTCAAATGGCCAGGTGCAGTGGCTCACACCTCTAATCTCAGCACTTTGGGAGGCTGAGGCGGGCAGATCGCATGAGCCCAGGAGTTCAAGACCAGCCTGACCAACATGGTGAAATCTCATCTATACTAAAAATACAAAAATCATCCGGGCATAGTGGTGTGCGCTTGTAATCCCAGTTATTGGGGAGGCTGAGGCATGAGAGTCACTTGAACCCAAGAGGTGGAGGTTGTAGTCCTGGGTGATGGAATGAGACTGTGTCTCAAAAACAACACAACACAAACAAAACAACAATTCTTTTGGCTTAAATAAAATTCTGCCTTCATGCTATCACATTTAATCAAGATGGGCAGCATGCATCTTTCAGAAACACTGATCAGTTTATCAGGACTCTGGACTAAAACATTTACTGTTTAAGTCAAATAAAATACTTATTAAAATCACTACGTTGGCTGGGCACGGTGGCTCACTCCTGTAAACCCAGTGTTTTTGGAGGCTGAGGAGGGAGGAGTGCTTGAGGCCAGGAATTTGAGACCGTCCTGGGCACACAGTGAGACCCCATCTCTACAAACAATTTTTAAACATTAGCCAAGTGTGGTGGCACATGCCTGTACTAGCTACTTGGGAGGCAGAGGTGGGAGGGTCACTTGAGCCCAGCAGTTCAAGGCTATGATTGCACCACTGCACTCCAGCCTGGGTGACAGGAGGAGACCCTGTTTTTATAAAATAAGTAAATAAAAATAAAATCACTATATTGGAGATTATTTATTAAAATTCATGGGCATGCTAAAAGTTAATATTATATTTGATTAGTAAATGACACATTCTATCAGAGAAAGAAGTATAATTGTTATAATTCATTAACAATTCCACATATTTTATGATGGATACTAAATTTCAAGAATTTAAGAGTTTCTGATCCCTACCAGCCTTGGAAGTTTCTAGACCCACAGAACATTCTGTCACTCTCCTCCACAAGCTTGACTGTATGTGTGTTTCCGGTTCCTGATATCAAACCCAATGCATGCTGGTGATTTTCCTCTCCTTCTCACGGTGGGCTCAGGGGCAGTTTGGTTCTACATCTGGGTGGACTAGAAGCTTCTTTCTGTTTCTCTAATTCTTCCACATTCTGTAAGAGCTGGTTTAAATGTTATTTCTTCTGTGAAGTTTTCTACTTTGTTACCACAGCCCCCACCCCGCAGCTGAATTAAGCTCACCCTCAGCACTTCATCTGTTGTGTAAACACTGCAGATTTAGAGTTTAGATCATCCTCACACTCAGCCCTGGGCATCCCAGGACTTGGTGGCTTGCCCCTCTTGGCAACCCTAGGGCCCAGCAGGGTTCCAGGGCCGCCATAAATGTCTGTTGAATGACGGTGTTTCCTGCTTCGGCTTTGACCTCCATTTTGTCTTCTGAAGCTTTGCCCTATGCTTTCGAAAGGGCTCTCCTTTCAATTATCCCCTTAACACCTCCTACCAGCCCTGAGATGTGGCTAAAGGAGCTCTAACAACTCTGAGTTGTTAGAGGCAGGCAATTTACCTTACCAAGTCCTACAATCAGTTTCTGGAAGAAATCTGACTACTACCAGGTCTCTCTACTCTCCTAAGACAGGTGCTTTGTTCTGTTTTTTGTTTGTACCAAGCAGTTGTCAAAATAACTTAAATATTAACATTGCTTACATATCCTTCACTCCTGAGAGACAGACAAGAACTGAACCATCGCTCATTCCTCTATGGCAATCCTAGGGCTGACTTTGGGACTATATCCAAAACCTCAGGGAGGCGCCTGGTCTCAACTCTCTCCATAGGATTCTGAGGCTCTGGAAAGGGGGCAGCAACCTGACCTGAGTTGGGTGAATCACCCTGGGCTCTCTGAGTTTTCAGGTACTATGTGCTACCTTGATGAGGGGAGTATTTGAACTGAGGAAAGGAAACTATGTCACAATGTCTTACATTTCTTTTTCTGACTGCTGTCATTTTTCCCTAAAGTGTATCACTCAAATATGACAGATGGAGCATCTCCATTTCATAAGTTGAAGTGCTGAGACCTGGGCATGGTGGCCATGCCCTTTATGAAGGAGAGCGTTGCTCAAAGCCTGACAGTCACTGATGCAGGTCTGAAATCCCCAGCCTGCCCTGCCTTTTGGGGTACCAATGGGACTGATGTTTCAAGGCTGAAGTTTTAGATGCATTTCCTATGAACATGCTCCCATCCAGCTAAAAAGAATTAGAGCAAGGACTCTGTGTGTAATTCACACCTGACTCTGCATACCAGTTTATAATAATTGTGTAATAAAAATGGCTTAGCTGAGAGTTGCTATGCAGCACCGTTTAGCAGCTTGCTTCCAATATTGCATTTACAAAAATTACATATTTCATATAATCAGGCCTGTCTCTTACTTAATCATCCCACATATCATATAAATCTTTAAAATGGACAGGTCTATAAATCACTAGAATTTTTCATTTACCACTTATTCTAAGCCAGGCAGTTTCTTATTTAAATTGCCATACGAATAAATCTAATAATCCTTATTCACTTACATCATCTCAAACTTTAAATCTTATTCTAGCTGAGGTCATAAGTGAAATCAGTATTGAGGGCAGAACTAGCAGCTGTAACAACTATAATAGCTTGCCAAATTATATTAAAGGGCCTAAACAACATTAAAAAAATGAGGAAAAATTGAATTACATGATTAAAGTGTGATGTGCTGAATCAGGCAAATGTGGGGCCTAAACAGAGCTTCTGCCTGGGGTGTCGCTTCCATGCGGGATTGGTGCCAACTGGAAGAGAGAGCCACTTGCCTAAATCCTCTTATCTGCAAACCTTGATTAAAATCTAGATCAGGGTTTCTCAACCTTGGCACTATTGACTTTTTAAAAAGAGATGGAGTCTTGCTTTGTTACCCAGGGTAGCCCCAAACTCTCTGGGCTAAAGTGATCCTCTCACTTCAACCTCTCAAGTAGCTGGGACTATAGGCGCCCCAGCACTATTCACATTTGGGGTCAGACAGCTCTTTGTTATGGGGCCTGTTCTGTGCATAGTAGGATGTTTAGCAGAATCCCTGGTTTCCATCCGCTAGATGCCAGTAATGCCCTCTACTCCCAGTTGTAGCAGCTAAAAATGTCTTCAGACATTGCAAATGTTTACTGAAGGACAGTCACCACCACTGATAACTACTGGTCTGGATAATGAGACAGGATTGGATTTGGGCCTCTCCCAGGGATGTTGGGACATCTCTGGGTCTTCCAGGGAGACATATTCTGCACTGTGCCCCTTTCTTTAGCCTTGGTTTTGTGGCGTTAGAGGACAAACAAGGAGTTCAGTGTGTATCTCATTCAAAGAGTGGTCCAGGAGAAGAAGCAAAGGAGAAGGAACCATAATAAGGAGAGCAGGGAGAACATTCAGTGGACAGGACAACTCTGAACTCAGGGCAAAGCGTCTCTGATGTTGAGGACAGATCATTTCCTTACCCTTTCCCATTGAATTCTCAGCCCGCTCTATGCCCTTTATGAGAATATAGGGGCATCACAGACCTGACATTCACAGCAGCTCACGGCATGACTGTAGAGTAAAAATGATTTTTGTATGCACCATAAGTAGTTCAGAAAGGTGATGTGATTTTTGTAGTGATCAAAGGAAAATGGTGAATGTTTGTATAGGGGACATTTAAATCTCAATAATTGGCTTTTGAGAAACTTAGCATTATTAGGCATGTACCAATGTTGAGAATGAGGGATCTGGTTTCCTCTCTTCTTATGGCTGGTAGATTGTATCTTATGATGGCTGGCAGAGATGCCAATAGTTCACCTCCAAGCTGGGGAAGGAACTGGCTGCAATTAGTTTCCCAGAAGGATTCTGCCAGGTCTTTGACAGACTAAGGAGTTATTCCCCATATAAATCATTCTTGCTCTGCCATCTTAAATGCACATGCTATTTTAGAAGGGCATCCATCCTACATCACCTAAGACCAAATAAAGCAAATAGTGCCATTACAATTTGGAGATGAAACTCACTGACAGCTCAATGTAACAGAATGCCGGGGGGAGGCATTTGTAATTATAGGTTGGCAGTACCTCATGCCTAACTAATGGGAATGGTGACATCATTTATACCGAGGATCAGAAAGACAGAACCAGGAAACAAAATTAGAATGAAATTTGTTGTGTCCAGGAAATCTGCTTTTTGAAAGGTTTTTGATCAGCATTGAGAATGGCAAAGTCGTTCCATTGTCTTAAACCTATGGTGACTTCTGACTCATTGAGCTGTCAAACCGATTCACTTTGTATAGGAAAGAGACCATTAATCCAGCTCAATTTTATGTGTAATTTTTGGGACCTCATTCCATCTTTCCCCTTTATTTCTCCATATAAAATATTATTTTCATTCATATTCTTTAAAGATGAACTTAAAGCTCCCAGCTATTTCATTTAGTCGTCCTACAGAAGATGCAGATGATGACTTCTGGTATCTTCCCACCTAATTAAAATGCTGCAGGATGCCTGATATTTAAGATAGCATTATTACTCCAACAGTAAAGAGTACAATTTTTCCTCACAGCCAATTTTCTGTATCTCCTTGAGTAAATAGAGACAGGATGAGAAGCCAAGGAATAGCCAATGCTTTCCTGGTGTAGCTGGTTCCCACTGCCAGGGTGAAGTCATTATCTCAATTTCCACTTTATCTTTCTATTAGCTATGAATATTAGCAGTAATTGGCGTTGGTGGTTTGGAGTAATTTCTACATGTTAGGCACGCGAATGTGTTTTTTGGGTTCCAGAACTAATATTTGGCGACTCCAAGACCAGGGATAAAAATGAAGAGATGGAGAGACAAGATTTCCTGGCCTCTAACTGGCAGCACCCGTGGACTCTGCTCGTGACCAGACTCATGAACGCTTCATCCAAGGTTTCATGTCATCAGTATGAGGAACCTCTCCGATTTGAGAAAATCTTTCTTAAAATGGGCTTCTAGTGGTAAAGCCATTGTCTTTTTAGGAAATCATCAAATACCTTAAAACTAGACACGCAATCAGCTGTATAACTGACACACTCACTAAATCAATCCTTTATCAAGTAAGATGATGGAGTCAGTGCCTGTTTTATTGACAGATCATTTTGTATCTTACATAAAATATTTTGCATTTTTAAGGACCCCTTTTATTCTGGGAGAACAAACACTTATAGGCCAACGTTACCCTATTTTTCTTGGTCGCCATTGATGCTGATGGTTGATATGCATACTCTGAAGTTGGTCACCTGTATCAATATGGAGGGATAAAGACTGCTAGAAGGTTCACACTAGAGGCCCACGGAATGGGTCATTGCTAAAAAACAAACGGGCTATGGTGATTTGACTGGTTGCTACTTGGCAGTAGAGTCTACATCTTTTCTGTTACCCATGTCCACACAGGGCCTGTTACATATAATAACAATAATAACTTGCATTAAGCACCATGACGTGCCGGCGGGGAGTGCTCAGCACCACATGTGTAACCCATTTAAATCTCATGACAGCCCGGTGAGGTCATGAGCTGGTGATTTGCTCATTTGCTCTCAGGTCCATTCTCTGCCCTTTTCCTGCTCTGCTCCGTACCGCAGCCATCAACATTTCCCAGGCTCCCTGGCTTCTCTTTAGGTTCAGCCAATAAGAGGTGCTGGCAGAGGCTGGAGGGCAGGAAGAGGGAAGAAGTGAGGGGATTTATCCCTTTCCTGTGCTGATTCCAGTGCTGACTCCAGGAGCAGCTGTGTCTCCCCTATGGCCCCAGTGCCCAGTAGCCCTGGCTTTTGGGCTCTGCTTCACCACCTGCTCTGGTTGTCCCTGCAGCCCTATGGATGGTGGTGGCTTCCTGCTGCAGCTCGTATCCAGGTCATCTCACCATCCCATTTAGCTTCCTCACTCTTCCCTCACCTAGGGAACCAATTCCACGTATTAAATGCCCTCTTTGAAATGCCTAGAGTGGTTTCTTTTTTCCAGGTTGAAACCTGACTGATATAGATGTTAATAAATTACCTAAATTCTACATATGAGAAAACTAAGGCTCAGAGAGGTTAAGAAACATACACAGGCCTGGTCATTCAGCCCATGCCTCTTAACCATGAAGCAATCTTGCCTCAAAATACAAATAAAGGCTTGGTGCGGTGGCTCACACCTGTAATCCCAGCACTTTGGGAGGCCGAGGTGGGAGGATTGCTTGAGCCCAGGAGTTCGAGACCAGCATAACCAATTTTTTGTAGAGACATGGTGAAATCCTCTCTCTGCAAAAAATACAAAAATTAGCTGGGTGTGGTTTGGTGCACCTGTAGTCTCAGCTACTCAGGAGGCTGAGGTTGGAGGATCACTTGAGACTGCGAGGTGGAGGGTGCAGTGAGTAGACATTGTGCCACTGCACTGCAGCCTGGGCAACAAAGCAAGACTCTGTCTCAAAAAACAAACACACAAACAAACCAAAACAACCCCCAAAAACAAAAAAAGTGTCAAGTTGTCAAGTAACTAATGAAGCAACTCAAATTTAGATACATCAGACTTGGAGACATTGGGCTAAGAAAACTTTTACTATACTTGCATCTTTGCTAGAAGATATGTTTTAGCAAGTAGTGTGTGTGTCCTTCCCTCCCTCCCTCCCTCCCTCCCTCCCTTCCTTCCTTCCTTCTTTCCTTCATTTCCCACCCCCCACCTCTCTTTCTTTTCTTTCTTTCTTTTTTGAGACAGAGTCTCCCTCTCTTGCCCAGGCTGGAGTGCAGTAGCACGATCTCAGCTCACCTGCAACCTCTGTCTCATGGGTTCAAGTGATTCTCCTGCCTCAGCCTCCTGAGTAGGTGGGATTACAGGAGGGTGCTACCACGCCTGGCTAATTTTTTTTTTTTTTTTTTTTTTTTTTGCATTTTTACTAGAGACAGGGTTTCACCATGTTGGCCAAGTTGGTTTTGAACTCCTGACCTCAATGATCCACTCGCCTCGGCCTCTCAAAGTGCTGTGATTACAGGTGTGAGCCACTGTACCTGGCCAAGTTGTGCGTCTTTGTTTAACCATCATAAAACTGCCTTAATTACCTCACAGGATGATTCTAATATAAAATACAAGGCAAATACAAAGCAAGACTTAGCCACTTGGGTTCTCCCAAGAAACCATGCCCTGGAGGTGGAGTCTCAATTGTGCCATAAAGTTTATGTGGGAGTACCCATATAGGGGATTCTATATATCTCATTTTGGTTCAACCACAAGTTTGACAAATATTTTTGAAAGCTTGCCATGTGCTAGGCACTATTCTAGGCCCACAGATTTAGCTGTGAACAAAATAGACAAAAAAAAAAAAAAAAAAAATTACCCTCAGACGCAGCCCACTTTCTGTATTGTTTTGTTTTAAACATCTATATTATTAAAAATGCTATTTCTTAGGAATCTCAATGTAGAGATAGAGTCTTAAACATCAACTGCACTTTAAAAAGTGTCATATGATTGTTCTCCAAGAGCATTCTTTCTAGAGTTTAAAAACCAGGAAATACGGAACTTACCTGTGGGTTGAAGAGGGGAAAAGAAGGTGGAATGTTTGTCCTTGCAGGAGGTGATACAGTGAACAGGTTAAGAGCATGGCCTTGGAGTCACACTGTCCAGGTTCGAAGATCCATGGCTCCGCTTACCAGCTGTGCCCCCTTGGGCAAGTCACTTAAGTTCTCTAGGCCTCAGTTTCCTCATCTGTAAAATGGGGATGGCAGTACTGGCAAACTTAACACACAGAGTTCTTGAGAGGGTCAAATGAGGATACATGTAAAGTCCTTAGAATGGTGAGCTAATAGCTAACATGTATTATTTTCACTTTGCAAGGATTAATTGAGATAGCAAATTTCATGGTGGTCCCTCAGGCCAATTCTTGAAGCTTTAAACCGCATAGTTCCATTAATGTGGATAATCGATCATTTTCCTTAGACTCCCCACCTTTGGATTCCTTTCTTCTCATTGTTAAAAATTGTCCCTGTCTTTCTTTCTCTTCCTTGTCACTCTCATATCCTTGCGCTGAATAATGAATAATGTCCCTTCTTCTGAAGTATTTGCATCAATGAATATGCTTTTTTATTTGGGCTTCCACCAATGAGGTTTTATTGTAGTTTAATTCAGTCCAAAGAGTTTTTCTTAAGTATCTACCATGGGCAACTGGATCACTGAGACATTCACTGAGGTGATAGGAAGAGGACTCCAACTTAGTCATAATTTACACAGAGCCAAACTGTCTGTAGCCATCTTTATCATCTATATTTACTGATTGTTTCATTTACTTCATTCGTGATCCACCTTGCACCAGTTTTTAAATCATTTATTCAACAATCAAGCACTTTCTTTGTGTTCAGGCACTTTGCTGGTTTCTTGGGGTACAGAGGTAAACAAACAGGCATGACCGCTGCCTTTCCAAGCATCTGAGGGGTTGGAAAGTGCATTTGGTTGCATGAAAGAACATTTTTTTACTTAAGCAGTGAATTTCCCCTGCCCCACCCCCATAGGCTATGGGAAGGTCCACTGGGCATATGGAGAGATATTTCAACACTGGGAAGGCTAGAAAGACAGCGCAATGTGAAAATGAACTTTGCAAGCATCATCTCCACAGTGTCTCAGGATCCTCAGAGCTGCTTCTTTCTTGGGAGAAGTGGGATGGGCTTTTGCACCCTGGCCATGGACAGTGCTGATGGGTTAGAGAATGGTATCCCTCCTTGTGCTGGAATCCAATCAGATACATTAATCTCCTTGGGGGACAAATCAAATTAATCCTCTCTCCAGATGGCAGCAAAGTGACAAGAGTGCAGAGATTAAAAGAGATTGTGAGGTTATACAGTGACAGCACCATCAATCGGGTTAGGAAACCCAGCACTCTATTTTCACCAAAGGTAAATGGCACCATCTCATTTTTTGCAAGTCTGATAGGTTTGGGGTTCTGGAGAAAAGCCCATTCCTATTCACTTCCCTCAATTTGACCCTTTCAATTTCAGAATTTCTATTTCTAAGGAACTATTTTCATTTATCTGTTAAATACTATTTCTTTGTGTTTTCTTTCTCCCTTCCCTCCTCCCTCCCTCCCTCCCTCTCTCTCTCTCTTTCTCCCTTTCTTCTTTCTTCCTTCCTTCCTTCCTTCCTTCCTTCCTTCCTTTCTTTCTTTCTTTCTTTCTTTCTTTCTTTCTTTCTTTCTTTCTTTCTTTCTTTCCTCTTTCTTTCTTTCCTCTTTCTTTCTTTCTTTTTTTCTTCTTTTTTTTCCCATAGTGTTGCTCTATTGCCCAGGCTGGAGTGCAGTGGGCGATCTCAGCTCACTGTAACCTTTGCCTCCTGGGTTCAAGTGATCCTTGTGCCTCAGTCTCCCAAGTAGCTAAGATTACAGGCATGCACCACCACTCCTGGCTAATTTTTGTAATTTAGTAGAGATGGGGGTTTCACCATGTTGGCCAGGCTGGTCTCGAACTTCTGAACTCAAGTGATCCACGTGCCTCAGCCTCCCAAATTGCTAGGATTACAAGCATGAACCACTGCACCCGGCCTGTTAAATGCTACATTGATCTCTTTGTGCCAAAACTCTTCCCTGATATTATCATTTTTATTTGTATTGAATTTTCTAATACATTGTGGCCTCTGGGTTCCTGGAGAAGCAGACCCCGACTCAGACATTGGCATTGCTGCTTAAAGTGTCCTGGGGGTCTTTTCTTCTCATTGGCGTCAACGCTGTGTGGGGAAGGGGAGGCTGGCGGCAGTGCAGTCACAGTGTGTTGTGACTCAGCTGTAGCTGACTCCATGGCTCTAAACCTGGAATGGCCCTTTTGAGTTGTCCACCTTTTTGGGAAGAAACTGGGCTTTTATACCCCGAAGTCAACCAGCCATTGGTGCAGGCTGCCCCAGGATGCAGGCACGACCTTGGGCAAAATGGCTTTCCTCAGCCGAGCAGCTGGGAGCTGTCAGCTTACAACCCTCCCCGGGGGGACAGCACCTTGGGTCCTGATGGAGAAATCTGGGTGGTACAGCACAGCATTCATGACAAACATTTAGCAGAGACCCTTAGGATAAGCTACACTTGAGAAACTCTTTCTTGATGCCATCAATGACATTTTTTTTTTTTTTTTTTTTCCTTGAGACAGAGTCTGGCTCTGTCACCCAGGCTGGAGTGCAGTAACTTGATCTCAGCTCACTGCAACCTCCGCCTCCCAGGTTCAAGAGATTCTCCTGCCTCAGCCTCCCAAGTAGCTGGGATTATAGGTGGGCACCATCACACTCTGCTAATTTTTATAGTTTTAGTAGAGACAGTGTTTCACTGTATTGGCCAGGCTGGTCTTGAATTCTTGACCTCAGGTGATCCACCTGCCTCGGCCTTGCAAAGTGCTGGGATGGATTATAGGCATGAGCCACCTGCCTGGCCCATCAATGACTTCTTAATGATCTCCTCCAAAGGCATCCTTAGTTATCCTTTATCTCTTAGTACTGTTTGACTATATTTGAAATATTCCATCTTTCTCAATATTTTTGCTAAAATAACATGTCTCTTCCTGACGTTCTGATGCTTTCCTCTCTTTGGCCTTTCTTTTTTCTTTTTTCTTTTTTGAGATAGAATCTCACTCTGCTGCCCAGGCTGGAGTGCAGTGGCGTGATCTCGGCTTACCGCAATGTCCACTTCCCAGGTTCAAGCAATTCTCCTGCTTCTGCCTCCCTAGTAGCTGGGATTACAGGCACCCGCCACCATACCCGGCTAATTTTTGTATTTTTTTTTTTTAGTAGAAGTGGAGTTTCATCATGTTGGCCAGGCTGATATTGAACTCTTCACCTCAGGTGACCCGCCTGCCTCGGCCTCCCAAAGTGCTGGGATTACAGGCATGAGCCACCATGACCAGCTTCTTCAGCCTCTTTTCTAATCCATAACTATGGTCATGTCTCCTGAATTTCATTCTTAGAGCTCTTTTTTCCAGCCACTTCTGTCTTAGTTATCTGTCATCTCCATGGCTTCAAAGATAGCCCCCAAAGGAAGAGGTTCCAATCCATAGGGATACCGTTGATCTCTCTTCTGAGCCCTAGTCTGACATTTCTAATCACTTGTCCACTTCAAACTCAGTATGCCTGAAATCCAACCTGCCCTGCCTCTCAAACCAATTTCCTGTCCTGAATTCTCTTTTTCTCTCCTTTCTACTGTTTTCCTAGTCATTATGCTTGAGCTCTCATGTTCATCTTGAACCCCTTTGTATGCTTCATTTACCATCTTGTTGTCATCAAACCTTCTAAGTTAACCTTCCAGAAATACTGCCCCTTTTATTGTGTTTCCACAACTGATATTTAAGTCACTATCACACCACATCTGACCTACTGCAGTAATAATGATTTTGGAGACATTTCTTCCTTTTGAGTAGTTTTGGTAAATTACCTAACACTGATGTAAGCACCTTCTATACGACATTGACACACATTTATTCCTCATACCAACCCTATAAGGAAGGTCCTATTATTAGATCCATTCTACAGGTCATAAAACTGAGGCACAGAGAAAACCAAGGCACATGCCAGAGGTCACACAGCTAGTAAATGACACCAGAATTATGAACCCCAGCAGCCTGGCTCTAGTGCTTGTGCTCTTAACCATTAAGCTAAACTGCCTCAAGCTGGTGCTTGGCTGCTAGTGACACCACCTTTTTCATCTTCATTATTATTGCTCTTGTGTACAAGCCAGAACAATCCTTCACTGTCTCTTGTAAGTTTAATTTGAAGTGTGCCTGTCTTATTTTCCCAAGTTGATTGAAAGCTCTCTGAGGGCAGAGACCAAGATATCTTATTCTTCTCTGAACCTTGTTGTAAACAGCAGGGATTTCAGTTTGGTGAAATTCATTGATTGAATTGTTTGAAATATGATGTCAGTAGCCTCCAAAATGGGCCTCTCAGATTTCACACTCGCAGTTAATTCTTGTTGCACACAGAATGGTCTATTTAAAATGGAAAGCAAATTTAGTTAATTCTCTGTTCAAACCTCTCCAGTGGATTACTGTGAAATCCAAAATTCTTACCATGTAAGGCTCCGCCTCATTGGGCTCGGCTCATTTTTAAGCTTCGGTTCATTGCTCAGTTACCCGGGCCTTCTGCACTGCTAACTGCTCTGTGCACCTCCTGACCCCTGCCCAGCTCTCACACTTGCTCCGCCCCTTTCCTGGAAGCTCCTCCTACCAATTTCCCGCGCTTCTTCATTTATTTATTCAGTTCAATATTCAGTCTTCTGTCTAAAAATACATTCTCCTCCCATCACTCTTTACTTCCTCTCCCTGCTCTGCTGTGATTCATAGCTTATCTGATAGTATCAATTTCTATGTGACATTATAGTTTATAGTTATTTGGTTTTCTTTTCCTTTTTTTTTGAGATGAAGTCTTGCTCTGTCACCCAGGGTGCAATGGCATGATCTTGGCTCACTGCAACCTCCGCCTCCTGGGGTTCAAGTGACTCTCCTGCCTCAGCCTCCCGTGTAGCTGGGACTAAGGGTGTGCACCATCACACCCGGCTAATTTTTTGTATTTTTAGTAGAGATGGGGTTTTGCAGTGCTAGCCAGTCTGGTCTCGAGCTCCTGACCCCAGGTGATCCATCCACCTCGGCCTCCCAAAGTGTTGGGATTACAGGCGTGAGCCACCGCTTCCGACCATTTGAATTCTTTTTTTGCAGTGTAAACTCCAGTAAGGCAAAGACCTGTATGTTTTGTTGAACAGATTATCTCCAGAGCCTAGAACAGTGCCTGGCACAGAGCAAGCCTCAACGAATATTTGCTGCATGAATGAATGAATTGGGGGAAAATGAGGAGTTTGAAATGATGGCCATTGGGTCCATTCAGGTCTCTTCCTCCTTCAGCCAGCAGGGGGCTCTAGGCTCTAGAATTCAGAGGCGTAGACAGGCACCTTCACAGTGGTTTACCTGAAATCCCGCCTCCTAAAGCCAGAAAAATCCGCCTCCTTTTTCCCCTCCAAGTAGGATTGTGCCAACCCAGGCAAATATTGAACCTTGCGTTAACAAAGTTTTTTTTATAGGTGGTCCTTCAAGGATTTCTTGGTTTTGGGTTTTGAAATGTGTGAGGTTTGCTGCTAGCAACTCCACATTTTTTTATTCACTCACAAAGACACATGGTCATAAATAAAATGCATGGAACCAGCGAGAATAGCACAGCAATAATGTCATTTTATGTAAGTACTTAAACACCGCAAATTAAACGGCTGACTGAATGAAGCCCATCAATTATATTTTGTGTTTACATCCTTTTGAAAGGAATACATCTCTGTTTTTGTTTATGTTTGTTTTGTTCTGACACCTTCTCAATTACCTGGCACTATAATATTTCTTGTTGCGAACAGATGTCGGAAATACATTGGTAAATATAACATCTTCTTTTGGAAAATAAATCTCCCAGTCCCTACTTAAAATAGGTGGTTTTAAAGTTTGTATCAACTTAGAAATTGAAAAATCCCTGCTGGAAGAAATCACTAGTGCATTTGAATGGACTTATTGTCTCTGGTTCATTTCCTTTAGAGTAGATTCTGGCAGGAGTGCCAGCCTTATTGCCAAGACAAAAAGAACTATATATTACAGCTCCTGTTCTGCCAACACTAAGTAAAGCTAGTTTGGCAACACTTAACCATTGTTGAGAAGGCCCAAGTATAGTCATAAAAACATTAATATGGCTTATATTCTGTTACTTATGTCTGTTTCTGCACAAATGGTCCTCAATTTTATACTCAGAAAATTTGCCTCCCTCATCAGGCAGCAGTTTCCTGGAAAAACCACAGTAACCTTCTGTACATGAACCAGAGTAGATGGATTCCTGTAGCGGAAGGAGCAAAGAGGAGCCCATGGGAAAGGACGGCTCACCTCTGCGGAGAAGGCTGCCTATCAGTGTTTGTAACAAATAGACCGCTCATTGCATTAGTTTCCAAACAGGGAAATCTATTTCAGTCCAGATACTTTTATTTCTTTCTGGAAAAGAAATAATTGAAATTGCCAACTCTGGGCAGGAGAGAATGCATTGTATGGCTCATAGGGACTGAAGAAGCAGATAAGAAAAGGAGTGTGCTGAGTCTGGTGACCTAACCCAGCAGCTTTTGGCTAAAGGGATTCCTTGGAATTCAGGGCTTCCTATCTAATTGTGTTAAAATAAAATGATACGCTTAGTCAATAGTTAATGTTTGCCCAGTGTGGGCAGACTTCCTTACAAGGTAGTGTGTGTGGGTAACAATAACATCAACAGAATAGGCACAAGTCCTGCCCTCAGAGAGCTTATGAAACTGTGCATATATTAGGTTGATGCAAAAGTAATTGCGGTTTTTGCCTTTAAAAAAAAAAATGGCAAAAACCGCAATTACTTTTGCATCAACCTAATAGAATATCACACACTTGAAAGAGGCTTAAGGTCATTATGAAGCATGATACTAATGACTGTGACCCCAGACTCAACTTCTTTAGGAAGGCGTGAGTCTTGATCTCGTTTTTTTTTGAAACAGTCTCACTCTGTCACCCAGGCTGGAGTTCAGTGATATAATCTCGGCTCAATGCAACCTCTGCCTCCCAAGTTGAAGCCACTCTTGTGCCTCAGCCTCCTGAGTAGCTGGGATTACAGGCATGCACCACCACACCCAGCTAATTTTTGTATTTTTAGTAGAGATGGGGTTTCACCATTTTGGACAGGCTGGTCTCGAACTCCTGACCTCAGGTCATCCGACCCCCCAAGGCCTCTCAAAATGCTGGGATCACAGGCATGCACCATCACATCTGGCCCTCTTGATCCTGTTTTTAAAAACTGAAATTGGGCTGAAGCTTGGGTATATCTGGTCTCTAGAAAACATACCAGAATTCTGTGTATTCCAAAGTATTTAGGAACATGGCAGCCCTCCTGAGCACAAAGGCACTGCTCCCCAAGTGAGATCTGGAGGGGAGAGTGTAGGTTTGGTCTGGTATTTTAATAGGTATTAAACAGCCATTCACTCATTTTCCGAGGTGTTTACTGAGTACTTAGTATATATGAGCCAAAATGCGAGGGCCTTCGAGTTACTTCTGATTGAAAAGAGGATAAACTGCTAAAATTGAATGGACACAGGGATGAGGGTCTCGAGGGAGGCATGTGTAAAATGGTGAGGAGTTGGGGCAGGGTGGATGACTCATAGATGAGAAGCCTGGGGAGGGTGTCAATGGCAGGTGCATCTTTTTTTTTTTTTTTTTTTTTTTGAGGTGGATTCTCACTCTGTCACCCAGGCTGGAGTGCAGTGGTGTGATCTCAGCTCACTGCAACCTCTGCCTCCCGGGTTCAAGTGATTCTCCTGCCTCAGCCTCCCAAGTAGCTGGGATTACAGGCGCCCGCCACCACGCCCAGCTAATTTTCGTATTTTTAGTAGAGACAGGGTTTCACTGTGTTGGCCAGGCTGGTGTTGAACTCCTGACCTCGTGATCTGTCTGCCTTGGCTCCCCAAAGTCTGGGATTACAAGTGTGAGCCACTGCTCCCGGCCAGCAGGTGCTTCTTATAGGACAAATAGGACTTGACCGCTTTGGAGATCGGCATGAGCCTGGGCCAAGTCCAAAGCTGTAACAGGCTGTGAAGCTTTGTTCCTTTGTCTTTGAGTATCAGATGCCCAGCTAGAACTCCATATTAATAAATTAAACACAGGACATCGGTTGAACCTTCAGTCAAGCATCTTCCCACATTCCTAATCCTCTGCCTATCTAACTTCAGGAATATTTCTTCACATTATTTTAGTTCAAGGGCTCAAAACTCATTTCTTCTAGTAGGAGCTGGTGAATAAATGGTGTCTATTTCCCAGATTCTTTTGTATCCTCCTTATAGACCATGACCACTCATGCTCACATGATCACGGGCCTTTCCCCAGATGCAGCTTGGCCCTGTTGTGAATGGAATGATGGCCAAGGAGCTTTATGCTTCTGCACCGCCAGCTCACACGGTGGTCCTTGTATTGCCCCGTGGAAAACCGGAGATGGAAAGCTGTCTCCACGTTCTGCTGCTGAAGCAGCAAGCTGATTCACACATCTTGAAGGCACAGTGGAACATGGAAGGGAGCATATGAGACTTGATTTTGGGGATGAAACTTCCTGTCTGAATCGCTAAGTCTCCCAGCAGGGGTGTTAATGTCCCTGTGAGATGCAGGCTTCCCACAGACACACCCAGGTTGTGAGTGGGTTCAACATGGTCACAGGAGCTTCAAATGGTAAGAAGGCAAGATCTGGTAGCATACTGAGACCACCAACCAGGAATGGAGGCTTGCTCCCAAGTAACTAAACATGGACTTGTCTCTGACACGGAAACAATGTGATACACAGAGGGCTTTTGAGATTCAGAGGCACTCTGACAATGATACTTGAAAACCAGAACAGAGTTTGACACAGATGGATGCTTTCCAAATGTCATGTCATTTTTTTATATGTCAAGGGCGACCCAATGTTTGCTTCCTGTTCCCTAGGTGGGTTTTCCATGGGTACTGCTTCTAACCCCCAATCCCCCCACACTCCACCTAGGCTGAAACTGCTGCCTCTTTTCCAATATATAGAAAGAAATGTGGCTCCACCCTGCATTTCCGTAAGACTCAGCTAGTTACAAATTTAGAGCCTTGGAAACAATGATAAAACATTCTTCAAGAGAAAATAATCTCCAGGTTTTGTTTCATTATCTGTGAGACTATTCAGTGCTACATCTGCTGAAGGGCATAAAATCCATATTTTTGTTTTAAAAATGGGTCTACTTTGATGCAGCACCCAAATTTAATTACTCTTAAAGCTTTTTAGGATCCCAGATGAAAGATGCTACTGCAGTGTAAAGTTCTAATATTATTTATTTCCCTAGTCATCAACATTAGTTGATTTCTCCTTTCTTGAAACCTATTTATCATTTGTATAAATATAGTATTTGGGGAGCTTCCTGTATTAGATCATCTCCTGTCCTTTCAGTGCCCTTGATGTTCATTACACTTTCCTGGTGAGGCTTGCTGAGATATTAATGCAGTGGCCTCTCCCATTTTAATATTGCTAGAAGGGCTTTAATGTTACTTATTGCTATTGAGATGAGATTTGACAATTATTTTTCTTGTTTTTGCCTCATGTAAAATACAATCTTCTTTCTTATTAGGATGACCAGACTTTTCTCCCAATGTCAATATTGTCATTCACAAACATTTGTTATTTCCTCCTATAACGCTAAACATTGACTAGGTTCTGGGGCTGCCAAGCAGTTCCAGGGCTCTTAACCTTCTTCAAAAGCCAGCTCAGATTGTGTCTCCTCTGAGAAGTTACATCTGGCATGTCCTCCCCAGCCACCCACCTTGCCTAGTATGGTGGACAGTCTCTAAGGCACTCCCATGACCCTGTCTCCTGGCATTCACCCTTCATCTCCTCCCCTTAAGTGTAAGCAGCATGTGTGACTTGCTTCACATTAATAAAACATGGCAAAGGAGATGTCACTTCCATGGTTACATAAGACTCTAATATCTATCTTGCTGAGAAACTCCCTTGCTGGCTTTGATGAGCAAGCAGTCATGCTGGGGAGGCCCATGTGGCAGGGAATTTGACACCAGCAAGAAGAAACTGAGGCTCTCAGTCCACCACCAACAAGGAATTAAATGCATCCAACAACCTTGTAAGCTTAGAAGCAGATTCTTCCACAGTTAAGCCTTCAGATAAGGACCCAGCCCTGGCCAATACCTTGATTGAAGCCTTACAGAGGACCCAGCTATGTGGATACCTACCCCCCGTGGATACCTACCCCCCGTGGATACCTACTCCCCGTGGATACCTGCAACTGTGGATAGTACTGTACCCCGTACATACTATGCTTTTTTGACCTGATAACCAAGACAGCTACTAAGTGCCTAGCAGATGGGAAGTATATATGGTGTGGATACACTGGAAAAAGGAATGATTCATGTCCTGGGCAGGATGCAGTGGCATGGTGCAAGATTTCATTATGTTATTCAGAATGGTGCATAATTGAAAACTTATGAATTATTTCTGAAATTTTCCATTTAATATTTTTGAACCACAGTTGACTATGAGTAACTGAAACCATGGAAAGTAAAACTGTGGATAAGTAAAACTGTATTGGTTTAAGCTGCTAAGTTTGTGGTAATATTGTTATACAGCAATATAAAACTAATATATGAAGCTAATTTCTGCCTTTTCTATGGGCTGTATGTGTATTGTATATAGCTCAGTTACTGTATTTAGATTGTACTATAATCTTTTTTTGCATGTTCAGACTTCCCATATACAATGAGGACCATAATAATAACTATTGAAGCAGAGTAGAGATGTACATAGAATCTCTCAAATATGCAAAAAGAAAAAGGTAGTTTGCTTTTATTTTCTCTAACTACTCTCATCTTAGTCTCAAGGCCCCATTTTCATGAGGGCTGTGTGTGTGGGGAGGAGCTGTTTCTCTTCTTTAAAAGCCTTTCTCTTATCCTTTCTCTAGAGGCATAGGGAAGGTTTACACATCCTCATGGCAGTAGAGGAGGATGGCTGGTTCAGGTGATGGTCCTTGTGCTGTTGTCTGTGTTCATGCTGGCCTCCTCAGAATTGTGAATTAATCATCTCATTTCCAGGCATCCTGCTGGCATCTGCTGTTGAAGGCTGCAGCTGACATAACTCATGGCCTATCCTTTGGCCTGATCAGGAGCTGGTAGGCTTCTTTTTGCTGATTGAGCTCCACATTGACCCTTGCTGGCTGTGCAGATGCTCTAATCCTCTTCCATATTCTCCATCCAATTCTGGCCTGGAATGTCCATTCTGTAGTCTCTGCTATGGATCGCTTTCACACTAGCCTTGCCAGCCATATGGCAGTCCTCTTGGCCCTCAGTGGTCAACTAGCTTCTGTGTCACTCAGTGGGAGAGCCCACTAGACCATCTGAATCCCCTTCGTTCTACAAAGGAACTGGGAGAGATGTGGAACTCTTTGTGTCACATCTTGACAAAGGAATACCCTGTGAGATGGTCTTGTTCCACAGTTTCAGAGAAGTGGCACAAGCCCCATTCACTTTCAGCTTCTCTCTTATTTTGGATTATGTTCTTCTGGCCAGTGTAATGCCCAAGGAGGAGGCAGTGCTTAGTCTCTGAGAGACTCAGGTAGTGTCTTCTTTTTGCCTCCTTCTCTGCAAATCTCTCTATTACCACCACCTCTCCTGGAAGGGCTTCAGATTCCTCATTCTCCCTGGTGGGAACTCACCCTTATGTCATTTCCTTCTGCTTTCTTTCCCTACCCTAGACGGGACTTGCCCTTTCTTCCCTGGGACACTAAGCCTCATGGCTTAGCCTTGATGATATGCAGGCTTCAGGAAAAAAATTGCTTAACAATTAAGAGAGATGCATCAGAAGTGAATTGAAAAATATTTTCATTAAAAAATTATGTCATAAAGGAAAAGATGAATATATTTTACTCCACTGACTTTAAGAACTTATGTTCATCAAAAGATTCCATAAAGAGATTGAAAAGACGGGCCACAAATTGGGAAACGGTACTTGCACATGTACAGCTGACAAAAGGTTAGTTTCCAGAATACACAGAGTATGCCTAAGAATAGAGCCGAAAAAGACAAATGACCCAATAGAAAATTAGTTACAGGACACAAATAGGAATTCTCCAAAAGCATGAATGGCCAATAGACATATAAGAAGATTTTCAACCTTATTAGTAATCAGGGAGATGGAAGTTAAAATCACAGTGAGATACTATTTATACCCATAGAATTGGCAAAACCTGTAGTCTGATATCTAGTGTTGGGCACAATGCAGACTCTCATATATGGGATTTGGAGTACAAATTAGTACAACCACATCAGAAAACAAGTTGTCATTACCTAGGCAAAGCTGAATGTGGGCACATCCAGTAATTCCAGTCAGAGATCCCGAGAAACTCTTGCATCGAAACACCGGGAGACCTGCAGAATAATGTTCACAGCAAAGATTTGGAAACAATTGAAATGACCATCAACATGAGAATGAATTAATAATTAAATTGTGGTATATTTATGCCATACAATGCCATTCACCAGTGAAAGAAAACGAATGAACTACAGCTGCACAGTCAATATGGATGAATCTCAAAAATGCTTTGAGTGAACAAAGGAAAGTCACAGCATGAGGGAGAAAAAGCAAGCATGAGTCCTTTTATCTAAAGATTGAAAGCAGGCAAAAGCAAGCAATATTTTCTTTCTTTCTTTCTTTCTTTTTTTTTAATTGAGACAGGGTCTCGTTCTGTTGGCCTGGTTGGAGTGTAGTGGTGTGATCTCAGCTCACTGCAACCTCTGCCTCCCGGGCTCAAACCATCCTCCCACCTGAGCTTCCTGAGTAGCTAGGACCACAGGTGCCCACCACCACACCGGGCTAATTTTTTGTATTTTTCATACAAAATGGGGTTTCATACAAAATGGGGTTTCACCATGATCACCAGGCTGATCTAGAACTCCTGGGCTCAAGCCATCCACCTGCCTTGGCCTCCCAGAGTGCTGGGATTACAGGCATGAGCCACCATGCCTGGCCCAAGCAATATTTTCTTTAGGATACAAGAAAAAGAACGTAATAAGATATGATAAAGATTACCTCTTTGTAGGAGAGAAAGGAGGGAGAGGCAATTAGGAATGGACAACCCAAGGCTTCAAAGGTCATGATAACTTTCCATTTCTTAAGTCAGTCTATTTTATGTCTTCATTGTACAAGGTGCCATAGTGGTGCTGTACATAATTATTTTTAATTTCAGCAATATTCATGAAAGCTAGGCTCTTTTTATTTCTCTGATGAGATCAGGTGCATTCAGGGTGGTATGGCTATAGACTTTTTAAATTCCTTTGAGATGATGAAACTAAGCTGCATGAGACTTAAGTGTTTTGAACAAGGGTCCACAGGAAGTAAGAACAGACTAGAGAGGTTGAACCCAGGTCTGTCCCAAGCCCACATTCTATACATTTGATCATTCTGTGTCCCTGAAATACAACCTATATTTTACTAATCTCTGCACTCCTGTGCCCAGCTCAGAGTCTGGCATGTAGAAGGCATTCCTTAAACATTAGCAATATGCTGTTTCTTCATCCCTTGTTTTCTCTTTTAGATAATTTTAACCATTTTACTTAGATAGAAATTATTATAAATGAGTGTCTTAGTCCAGTTGTGTTGCTATGACAGAATACTACAAGGTAGATAATTTATAAAGAAAAGAAATGTATTTGGCTCACAGCTCTGGAGGCTGGGAAGTCCAAGGACATGGTGCCATAATCTGCTTGGCATCTGCTGAGGCTCTTGTTACTGTGACATTCCATGGTGGAAGGCATAATGGCGAGAGAGCTCAAGAGTGAACAAGAGGGGGCCAAACTTGCTTTTATAGCAAAGCCACTCTCATGATGACTAACCCACTCTCACCATAATGACATCAATCCACTCCTGAGAGCAGATCCCTCATTGCCTAATCACCTCTTGATGGTGCCACCTCCCAATACCACTACAATGACAATTTAAATTAAATTTAACAATTAAATTTCAACATGAGTTTTTGAAGGGATATTCAAACCATAGCAATAAGACTGGGCTTTTGGTATTTTTTTTTTTTCCTGCATGTCTCAGTGGAGTTCTGGTTGTCAGATACCCAAATGTCTCTGGCTAATTCAAGAAAAAAGGAATTTTTGCAAACATGTTGAAAACCTGTGCAGATAGAGTTGAATCATCAGGTCTTGGGTAGAAGCAGGCAGCAGGAATGAAAGAATATTCTCTTTGTGGCTCTTTCATTAGAGTGACTCATTCCTATCATTTTTGCCTCTGTGTTTCCTTGTTTCTGGGAGGGTGAGTGGTTGACCTCTCTGGGTTACATGCTCATCCTTTGGATGAGAAGAGACACTGTGACTGGCCATCCTACCAAGACCACATGGGATGGGGGAAGGACTAGTTCTCCAAAGGTAAGGTAGTTGCCTATTACCCCTGAAAAGAGAAACTCCTATTTCCCTGCTCACAGGACAGGCCATTGAGAGTTAGAAGAAGAAACATTAATTCTTCACCATCGCTCTTGGAGGAGGGGCTTAGAGCATCGGCAGCAGCATCTTCATGCTGGAAAAATACTTAGAAAGTTTTTTTTTTTAAATTAATAGACTTTATTTTTTAGGACAGATTTAGATTCAAGAAAAAATTGAGCAGATAGTACAGACAGATCCCATGAAGCTCCACCATCCACTAGTTTCCCCTGTTATTAACATCTCACATTAGTGTGGTACATTTGTTAAAATTGACAAACCAATATTAACACATTATTATTAATTAAAATCCATAGTTTACATAAAGTTTTGCTCTTTGTGTTGAACAATTCTACGGGTTTTGACAAAAGCATAATTCTTGTATCCTACAGAATAGTTTCATACCCTAAAAATCCTCTGTGCTTCACCTATTCATCTCTTTCCCTATCCCACTTAGTACATTCAGACAATGGAATATTATTCAGTGCTAAAAAGAAATGAGCTACTAAGGAGGTAAAAGTTCTTCTCTATGATGAAAACTAAAAAGCACTGATGAAAGAAATCAAAGAGGGCACCAAAAATGAAAAGATATCTCATGCTTGTGGATTAAAATAAATAATATTGTTAAAATGGCCCTACTACTCAAAGCAATATACAGATTTAATGTAATCACTATCAAAATACCAATACCAATGACATTTTTTCATAGAAATAGAAAAAAAATTCTAAAATTTATATGGAACCACAAAAGATCCCAAATAGCCAAAGCTATCTGAGCAAAAAGAAAGCTGGAAGCATCACACTGCTTGTCTTCAAAAATATACTACAAAGCTATAGTAACCAAAATAGCATGGTATTGGCATAAAAGCAGGCAAACAGAGCAGTAGAACAGAATAGAGAATCTAGAAATAAATGCATCTATTTACATATCACAGATTTTTGACAAAGGAGTCAAGAACACACACTGGGGGAAAGAAAATCCTCTTCAATAAATGGTGCTGGGAAAACTATATATCTATATGCAGAAGAATGAAACGAGACCCCTATCTGTCACCATGTACAAAAATCAACTCAAAATGGATTAAAGACGTAAATGTAAGACCTAAAACTATAAAATGACTAGAAGAAAACATGGGGGAAATGCTTCAGGACATTGATCTAAGCAAAGATTTTATGGGTGACACTTCATAAGCACAGGCAACAAAAACAGATATAGACAAATGGGATTATGTCAAGTTAAAAAGCTTCCGCACAGCGTAGGAAACAATTGATAGAAAGAAGAAACAAACCTGTAGAGTGGGAGAAAATATTTGCAAACTATTAAGCTCACAAGGCACTAATATCCAGAATATACAAGGAAATCAAACAACTCAACAGGAAAAAAGAAACAAATAATTCAATTTAAAAAGTGGGCAAAGGATCTGAAGAGACATTTTGCAAAAGACTTACAAATGGCCAACTAGTGTGTGAAAAACTTGCTCAACATCACTAATCATTAGGGAAATGCAAACCAAAACCACAATGAGATGTCATTTCACCCCAGTTAGAATGGCTACTATCAAAAAGACAAAAATAACAAATGCTGGTGAGGATGCAGAGAAAAGGGAACTTTTATACACTGTTGGTGGGAATGTAAATTAGTACAGCTATTATGGAAAACAGTATGGAGACTTCTCAAAAAATTAAAAATAGAACTACCATATGATTCAGTAATCCCATTGCTGGGAATTTATCCAAAGGAAAGGAAATCAGTACACCAAAGAGATATCTACACCCCATGTTTATAGCACAACTATTCGTAATAGCCAAGATATGGAATCGACCTAAATGTCTATCAACAGATGAATAAGTAGGGAGAATGTGGTATATATACACAATGGAATACTATTTAGCCATAAACATGAATAAAATCCTGTCATTTGAGGCAACATGGATAAACCTGGAGGACATTATGTTAAGTGAAATAAGTCAGGCACAGAAATATAAATAATGCATGTTCTCACTTATATACGGGAGCTAAAAAAGTTGAGCTCATGAAAGTAGAGTAGAATTGTGATTATTAGAGGTTGGAAAAGGTAGTGGGGAGGGGAGGATAGGGAGAGGTTGGTTAATGAATACAAAATTACAGCTAGATAGGAGAAATAAGTTCTAGTGTTCTGTAGCCCTGTAGGATGAATACAGCTAACAGCAATTTATTGTATATTTTCAAAACACTGGCAGAGAAGGTTTTGAATGTTCCCAACACAAATAAATGATACATATTTGAGGTGATGTATATGTGAATTACCTGGATTTGATCATTACACCTTGTATACATGTATTGGAGTATCACTTTGTATCCCATAAATACGTACAAATACATGTGTCAACCAAAAATAAAAGGAAAAAAGTTAATAAAAAAAGAACAGAAAAAAGAGAATGAGCTATCAAACCATAAAAATACATGGAAAAGCCTTAAATGGACATTGCTAAGTGAAAGAAGCCAATCTGAAGAGGCTACATACTGTATGAGTCCAACTGTATGGCATCAGGAAAAGGCACAACTATAGGACAGTAAAAGATCAGTGGTTGCTAGGGGTTGGGGGGAGAGGGATGAATGGGTAGAGCACCGGGCATGTGCAGGGCAGCAAAACCACTCTGTACAAGTAGTTTGTGCATTTGTCAAAATTGCATATGGAGAATTTGGAAAGAATCAGAGTGAAAAAGAAAATAAATCTTAAAGTGCACAGTATTTTGCTTCATTTCTATATGCTGAGGAAGACAGAAAGAACATTCTGAAGGGTCGTGGGGAGAGAGATTAGTGACATGCTTGTGCCTTCTTCATGAGCTCACCAATTATATCTCTGTATCTCAAGGTAGTTTACTAATATCACCTATTATATTACACTAATATAATTATATTCTAGTATAGAACTTATTAGTAAATGATATAATGGTTTAGTAGATGAAAATTTCAGACATAGATGTGGGGATACATAGATTTGACAAAGACTAGATTATGTTTAAATAAACAAGAGCTGGGTATAAAATGGAGAGTAGCTTGAATCTTTAGGATAATGATATTGTTAACTCTAATACATTCAATATTGAGAGTAATTTTTGAAAAGACAATACATATAATAAACAAAAATATCCAAGAGAAGAATAACTGAAGGTCACAAGATTTGCTGAATGCCAAATAGGAGAGGGTCTGGGTGCAATAATGCACAATGATAATGGGTTCAATAAGGTGTTGTCTTCAGCAACAATACAAAAGCAAATTCAAATAGCTGAAGATGATCTACTTTGAAAAAAGAAACCTAAACCCAAAGTACATGATTTAAAATATTAGAAGTCTTACTGCTCTCAAGGAATGGAAAAGGAAGAGAAAGTTAATCATAAATGTGGCACTGAGTCATGCTGGTGGCCCACAGCCTGAAATCCTGTCCCTGCAGTGACTCTGAGGGGTGTTTTGTGTCAGGTCAGGCCTGGCCCTGGGCTCCCAGATTACACAGTTATTGACTTATTATTTATGAAATGATATAAATGTCAATTATTTATATTTTCACCTTGTGTCAGCTTTGGTCTAATGCTTTCTACTGATAATATCTTATATTGTACCTAAAGCTAGTATTTTCAAACTTTAAATAATGTCTTCTCATTTTAGAGTCCTGGAACTTAAAGAACAGATCTCTGTTCCCTGCATGTGTTTCTTCTATGGTTTTGAGATTAAAGAGTAAACTTTAGTCTTAAATACTCTCAACTTTAAAATCCAAGCCCTCTCTCTCTGTCCCATGTATAGAAATCGCACCACCCGTTTAGACTGTTGTGGTTTCTTCTGCCTGAATCTTTTTCATGCCTTTTGCATCTTTCTTGAGGTCTAACCACAGAACTCATACAGTTTGTCAGGTAAAGACGCATGATGACTTTGAATAAGGGTGGGCTAATGCTACTGTTAAAAGTTTAATTCAGGGACTTAGTGTTCTGCAGCACTAACTGCGGGTCAGATGGATTGGACTCTGTTACCGAGGTGGTCTTTGACAGCAGGGTGACCTTAGGCAAGTCATTTGACCTCCTTTGAGCCTCAGTTTCTTCTCCTGTTTTACATACCTCCCAGGGTAATCACAGGACCAAATGAGACAAAGTATAGATCAGAGTAAAGACACATATCTTTATTTTTTTCTGATTTAAAATTAGTATGTGTGCCAGGTGTCGTGGTTCACACCTATAATTCCAGCGCTTTGGGAGGCCAAGGCAGAAGGATCACTTGAGCCCGGGAGTTAGAGACTAGCCTGGGGAACATAGGGAGATTCTCTCTACAAAAAAAATTAAAAAAACTAGCCAGACATGGTGACACATGCCTGTAGTCTTAGCTACTTTGAAGACCGAGGTGGGGGGATCACTTGAGTCCGAGAGGTTGAGGCTGCAGTGAGTCATGATCACCTCACTGCACTCTAGCTTAGACAACAGAATGAGAGCCTGTCTCAATTTTTCTTAAATTAATATGTGCTTGTAAAAAAACAAAGTATAAAAGGAATATGAAATGAAAGGAAAATTTCTAAAGATAATGAGTAAGGGGCCGGGTACAGTGGCTCACAACTATAATCCCAGCACATTGGGAGGCCAAGGTAGGTGGATCACTTGAGCCCAGGAGTTTGAGACCAGCCTGCACAACATGGTGAAACCGCATCTCTACTAAAAATACAAAAATTAGCTGGGCGTGGTAGCTTGTGCCTATAGTCTCAGCTACTCATGTGGCTGAGGAATGAGAATTGCCTAAACCTGGGAGGCGGAGGTTGTAGTGAGCCAAGATCACACCATTGAACTCCAGCCTGGGTGACAAAGTAAGACTCTGTCTCAAAAAAAGAAAAGAAATAATAATGACTAGGACTAGCTTGGTTATACACAGATTTTTTTCTCTCAGACTAATAACATGTAATATGATTATTATTTATTTCTTACAAAAACAAGGTCATTCAATTTTTTTCTTCTTTCATTTCATACATTGTGACGTCTTTCCAGGTCAGTGCATAGAGAGCTACACATTATTTCCATGCCTCCATAGGACCCTAATTTGCATGGGTGCTCCATAAATTATTTAACCAATTTCATGGTGGTAGCTATTTGAGCTTGTCTCCAATTTTTTACCATTGGAAACAATGCTGCAACAAACAGTGTTGCGCTACAATATTTTTATATACTTGAGTGATTATTTCTATATATTCCTAGGAAAGAAATTGCTGGGTCAAATGTATGTGCATTTAAATTTTGAAGGATATTGCTAACTTGGACAAGTGTTTTAAAGCCGTGGGGGCTCTCCGGAAATACTAATTATTCAACTGGATTCCAGAAAGCAAGCAGTGAGTACAGGTCAGAGAATGAGACTCGCAACAGAGACTGGGAACAGAGTAGGTGCAGGCACAAGTCACTTATCCTATCTGTGACTCAGTTTCTTCATCTGTAAAGTAGAGATAAAAATAGTTTGCATCTGGTAGGATTGTTGTGAGGATTAAATGAGATAATATATGGTAAGTGCTAAGAATCCTGAGCAGCATAGAGAAAGCACTATATAATGAGAGATGTTGTTATTAGGTTTATTTTGGGCCAGAACTGTAACCCTGACATAGGCTGTTCATTGCCTCCCAGAGCAGGGCTGAACTCAGCAGGTAGCCAGGCACCCTGGAGAGTCCTCCTGGCATGAACTCTCCACCTACCTTCTTTATTATTACTTATTTTGTTTTATTTATTTTATTTTTTTGAGACAGAATCTTGCTCTGTTGCCCAAGCTGGAGTGCAGTGGCGTGATCTCAGCTCATTGCAACCTCCGCCTCTAGGATTCAAACGATTCTCATGCTTCAGCCTCCCAAGTCACCTGTCTTCTTTAGACATGATCTGATTCATTTCTTCCTCTTCCATGACCCTCTGAAATCATTTTACAGTTTATCTGTGAGCTTGGCATGCGGGGAGCCAGAAAACCTTCTGTCATTGACCTCTTTCAGACCCTTTAAAGATGAGACCAGCTCTGATCCCCATGAAGGGAGAAGCAAACTACTTTTTACTGAAACCCTGCCATGTACTAGACTTTATCACACTTACAAAAATATATATATATACATGACTTCCTTGAATCCTCACTCTACCCCACGATGTCAGTATGACTATCACCATTTTAGAGAGGAGTAATTGGAGGTATAATGATCTTAAGGAACTTGCCAAAGCCACACAGTTAATATGTGGCAGAACTGGAATTTGGGCCAGAACTGGCCTCAAAGTCCCTACTTGTTCCATGGTGCCTACGAACTCTGAGCCCAGAGATGTCCTTAGCCATATCCATACTCTGGATCCTGACTCAGAACCACTTCTGTGTCTATAACTTTTAATAGCCTTTGGTGGAGAATCTTGTTTCATATCCTTTAAAGTTGAAACGACCTTCATAGCTGGCTTGGGGTTGTTAACAAATCTATTTATTCCAGAGGATCACAGAAGCCTTAGTGTGATTGGCCCAATGGGCCCTTTCTTTTTCTTTTCTTTTTTTTTTTGAGATGGAGTCTTGCTCTGTCGCCCAGGCTGGAGTGCAGCGGCGCAATCTCGGCTCACTGCGACCTCTGCCTCCCGGGTTCAAGCAATTCTCCTGCGTCAGCCTCCTGAGTAGCTGGGACTACAGGTGTGCGGCACCATGCCTGGCTAATGTATTTTTAGTAGAGACAGAGTTTCCCCACGTTGGCCAGGCTAGTCACGATCCCCTTGCCTTGGCCTCCCAAAGTGCTGGGATTACAGGCGTGAGCCACCGCGCCTGCCCCCAGTGGGCCCTTTCATAAGCATTCAAGGGTCTCAACTGTTTTCATGTACAGCACCATGCAGAAGGGAATGGTAGTGTGGCTGCCCCAGTCTTCTCTGCACAAATGACCTTTGTCCTTTGTCATGGTGATCATTGTTGGAGTTGTTTACTTCCACCTATTTGGATATAGGACTGTTCCACTTTCTTCTTAAGATCAAAGCAGAAAATTCAGAATCCACTCTTCTTTATGTTACCCTGGGCAATTTTTTTACATTGTGATGATCAAATGGCATCGATGCCTATCTCAGCTGTTAGGTGTCTTTGGTGCATTTAAAGGATTATTTTGTATCTTCTTCAATTCTCCTTTGCCCTTGAAGGAGCACACTTCCCCTTGCTTCCTCGGGATGAATTTCAATTGTTAAGCTGCCTGCCCCCTGGTCTTAGCAGCCTAATATAACTCTTTAGTCAAATGAGTCATGACTGGTCTTTGCATTGGGGAGTTTGGGTCTGATGATCTGCACAACTCTCTTTTCAGATCTTTTAATAAGTAATGTTAATATAAGCTCAAAATTTTCTGACGATTCTTTTTCAAACTCCTTCTTTTGGAGTATCTAAGGAAGTACTTGGATATTCTTGATATTTCTCTCAACTGGAGTGAGGGCCTGGTGGTTTTTTTCCCTTTCCTTTTCTATCCTGAATGGCGACTCCGATGTTCCTTTCATACTGAACTTCCCGCAGGCTTTCCTGTCTGTTACTTGGAACTGTGTCTAGGGTATTTTCTTTCTTTGTAGTTTCTAAAGCTACCTGTACTTGGAAGCTATCATTTATGTCTTTCTTTTACATAGGACTGGCTGGCCTTGCCCATTGAGGGAACTGACTGCAGTGATAGGTATAATTTGAAAGGGGCTGAGAAGGACTTCTCCCCCAAACCTTCTATCATGGGTTTTCATTCATTCGATAAATATTAATTAAGCATGTTCTGTGTGCTTAATATAAACTGAGATGTAGTAATGAACAAGACAGACCAGATCCTTGCTTGCATGGAGCCTCCATTCCCGAGGATGTTTATTGGAGGGTGGGGAATGCGGGGAGATGGATAAGCAAGCAAGGGGGTCTAAAGGGTGCCAAGTGTGATGAAGTCAATGAAAAGGGAGCTGTGGCAGGGCATGATGGGGAGGAAAAGCCTCTCTGAGGAGGTGATCTTTGTCTGACATTTAAATGATACAAAGAAGCCAGAACCTTTGGCAAGCCCAGGCAAAGGAAACAGCAAGTGCAAATGCCCTGAGGCAGGACAAGTTTGGTTGATTCAGAGAGCTGAAAGGAAAACAGGGTGGCTGGAGCAGAGTCAGCAAGGGCAGGAAAGACAAGAAATGAGAGCAGGGAGGTCGGGGGGGCCAGATTGTGTAGCCACCTTGGGGTCAAGACGAGAAGTTCAGATTTTATGTCCACCATGCAATGCAAAGTCATTAGAGGAGAGTGCCATGATTTAATTTATGTTTCTGAGAGGCTTCTCTGGCTGCTGTGTAGAGAATAGATTATAAAAGGACAAGCTGGAAATCAGAGCCCAGTTGGGAGGATATTTCCATTCCTAATGTGAGATGATGGTGGCTTAGACTAGAAGATGGAGAGAGGCGTCTGGGTTTGGGAGATATTTTGGAGGCAGAGCAGTCTTACTGATGGATTAGACATGGAGGGGAAGTCGAGGGAAGAATCATAACCATCACCTTGGCTTTTGGTTTGAGGCTGAATGGACAGTGGATTTTACTTACTGAAATGGGGAACACGGGAGGAGGAACTGGTTGTATGTGTGTGGGGAGGGTGAGAGCTTTGTTTAGGTCGGAAATCTCAAGCAGGCATCAGGCTGGAAGAGCCTGCAGCTGAGAAGAGAAGCTCTGTGGATGCCTCACTTTATGTTCCCCCATACTGGGAGTAGGACTCTATTTAGAGTCTGCAGCAAGAGAGAAGAGGGATCATGGCAGATGAGAAGCAGGACTAGATTGAAGCTCCCACATGGATGGACAGAGCAGTGTGTGGAGACTTGCATCGTGGTTTTTTGCTCCAGAACTACTGCAGGAATAAACCAGGAAGGCTGAGAGGACCCACGAACTCTCTGAAGGAAGTGGATTACTCCTGCAGGACCTGGGAGACACCCCAAATACTGTGCTGATATCCACGGCTGAGAGACCTGCAGACAGTTCACATCACAGGACTGTGCACACAACTCCCAGTGCCAACCCCTGGAGCCTGGTAGACCTGCTGGGTGGCTAGTTCCAGAAGAGAGATAACAATCACTACAGCTCCCAGGAAGCCACATCCTTAGGAAAAGGGGGAGAGTACTGCACCAAGGGAATACTCCGTGGGACAAAATAATCTGAACAGCAGCCTTGAGCCTTAGCTCTTCCCTCTGACATAAAGTCCGCAGCAGGAACACGAGGCCTGGACATGAAGATACTTCCTAAGTGCTTAATGGATTGAGTTGTTCTCATTAAAACATAAAGATGCTCCCAAAGTGATAACTCATTGCATGTCTTTAGTCATCTCAATTAGTATGAATTTATGTGTTTATTTTATGACAGCTATTTGAAAGCTGATGTTTAAGGAGGGGTAACAGAAAGACTTTAGCAGCACTGGGCACCTTTGAGAGACAAGCTGAGCCTTATGAGTATCCCAGGAAGGAGAGGAAGGATGATAAAGGGGAGTCAAGAAAAAACTGCAGCAAATGTAACTTTGCCTAGGGCTACTGTAATTCCTTCATTTCCAGGAATTATACATTTTTCAAATGTATACATTGAAATTATTCATTTTTCAAATGTATAATTACTGCCTGCCTTGTTTTTTAAAAAAACGAAGACTAAAAACAACAACAAATGACTAATTTTGCAGAACATTTCCAGTTCATTTTGTTTATTCTAGTCAGGCGTTCTATTGCATAAGTTGTATTATGATGTGTTTATAATGTATAGAATTTCTGCCTACAGACAGATTCATAAAATGCTTTGCTATTTGGGGACGTTTTTGTATAATACTACAGTTAAAACCTGACGAACTAGTCTTCTGTGAGCTGGCGGTATATTCCATTTTTGAGAAAATAATCTCTGATAATCACCGAATACTCACTTTGTGACAGATGTTGCATTCAGCGCTCATTTCTGAGTTCCTTGGGGATAGCAACTGACCTGGATCTCAAAGTCTGTCCGGGCTGGCCTTGTGGAGACTCAGTGAAGTTTTGAATGAAAAAAATATATTTAAATTAAGGCCAATAACAATGAATGAAACTGTTCTTTGTAGTTTTGTTCTTTTGAATCAAAACGAAATAAAATAGCCTATAATTCCAGCACACTGGGAGGCCGAGGTGGGAGGATCACTTGAGCTCAAGAGTTCAAGATCAGCCTGGACAATATAGTGAGACCTCGTCTCTACCAAAAATAAAAAAAAAATTAGCCAGGCGTGGTGGCACATGCCTGCAGTCCCAGCCACTCTGGAGGTTGAGGCAGGAGGATTGCTTGAACCCAGCAGATTGAGGCTACAGTGAGCTATGATTGCACCACTGCATTCCAGCCTGGGTGACAGAGCAAGACTATCTCAAAAACAAACAAACAAACAAACAAGCAGAAAAATAAAATAAAACAAACCAGAGGCTTCCACGTTAGGCTTTTGGGTAACTCTACCCATTGGGCTGACTTCTTCCCGTGGTGGGAGTGAGTTTTCCTTCTCTACGTTGGGTGCAATCACTGTTACATTGCTTTGATTTTCTAAGTAGAATGAAATCCAACTCTGTGTTTCTGTGATAAGGAAGTAAAGAGAAGGAAGTTTAATCTTGATGATGTTTTGAGGAGCCCTTTGATTTGTTCAAGGACAATTTAAAAATAAATGTAAAATCATGATTTTCAAATACATATAAAAATGAACAATATGAAAGATTTTACTTAACTCATTAATGAGGAAACAGGAAGATGTCACTACTGGCTCAAAGGAGAATTCAAACCATACACCATATCGGCCATCAGGAATGCTGAAATGAACTTACAAATAGGCGCAAATCTGGTCAATATCCATAGGTCAATAATCAACTGTGTTCCACCAGACAAAATTCATTTGCATTTCAGTGGGCAAGAATCATCCACGTTACTACCTGTATCAGTTTCCTAGGGCTGCTGTAACCAAGTACCACAAACTAGGGGGCTTAAACAACAGAGAAGAATTGTCTCCTGGTTCTGGATGCTGGAAGTTCGAAATCAAGGTGTCACCAGGGCCATGCTCCCTATGTGATCTGGGGAGGATCCTTCCTTGTCTCTTCTGGCTTCTGGTGGTTGCCTGTAAACCCTGGCGTTCCTTGGTGTGCAGCTGTGGCACTTTCGCCCCTGCCTCCATTGTCACCCGGTGCTCTCCTGTCATGTCTCTGTATCTCCTCTTCTTCTTCTCCTTTTTTTTTTTTTTTCCTGAGACGGAGTCTCACTTTGTCACCCAGGCTGGAGTGCAGTGGCATGATCTTGGCTCACTGAAACCTCCACCTCCTGAGTTCAAGCAATTCTCCTATCTCAGCCTCCTAAGTAGCTGGGATTACAGGCACCTGTCACCATGCCTGGCTAATTTTTGTATTTTTGGTAGAGACGGGGTTTCACCTTGTTGACCAGGCTAATCTTGAACTCCTGACCTCAAGTGATCTGCCCGCCTTGGCCTCCCAAAGTGCTGTGATTACAGGCCTCCCAAAGTGCTGTGATTACAGGCCTCCCAAAGTGCTGTGATTACAGGCATGAGCCACCACACCCGGCCTTCTTCTCTTCTTATAAGGACACCAGTCATGTTGAATTAAGGGTCCACTATACTCCAGTATGCCCTCCTCTTAACTAATTATACCTGCAATGACCCTATTCAAATAAAGTCACTTTCTGAAGTACTGGGTGTTAGGACTTGGACATATCTTTTGGGGACACAATTCAACTCACAACACTACCTATTTTCTTTTTCTTTTTTTCTTTTCTTTTCTTTTCTTTTTTTTTTTTTTTTTTTGAGACAGAGTCTTGCTCTGTCGCCCAGGCTGGAGTGCAGTGGTGCAATCTCGGCTCACTGCAATCTCCGCCTCCTGGGTTCAAGTGATTCTCCTGCTTCAGCCTCCCAAGTAGCTGGGACTACAGGCGCACACCATCATGCACAGCTAATTTTTTGCATTTTAGTAGAGATGGGGTTTCACCGTGTTGCCCAGGCTGGTCGCGAACTCCTGAGCTCAGGCAATCTGCCTGCCTCGACCTCCCAAAAGTGCTGGGATTATAGGAGTCAGCCACCACACCCGGCCAACACTACCTATTTTGTACAACTACAAAATATTAATAGTAAAATAGCTCAAAGGTCAGGAAAGATGTGACAGACAAGATACCCAGTACCATTTTTTTTTCCACTTCAGTCTTTTAACACTTTTCCTGACATTCTTCCTAGGGTTGCCCCCAAATTTGGTGATCTTTAATCCACACTGGTCCCCAATGATATGCTTGCGAAAAGGCAAGAAGGTTTACTGCTCTGGGCTAGCTGGGCATGGAGATGTGGCCAAGGCTCAAGGCCCCTGTGTTAAATTCAGGTGCTGACTCAAACTTGCCAGGTAACTAGGCACATGTTTCTGAGGTGCTGCCCCAGCCCAGGGTGCTGTGTGGGTAAAGCAAGTGTTTGGTCTTCTCTAAATGGCCAAATTTCGCTCCCGTCTCAGCCTCAGGGGCATCTACTGCCTGCTCCACCCTTCCAAAGCTCTGAGCATTCCTCACCACTCCCTTCCAATCTCCCAAGGTGCCTGTGGAAACTCTCTGTCTTTCTCCTCTGAGTTTCTCCTCCTCATGCATCCCTGCTACATATATTCAGGGCACCCACACAGTGCAATTGTGGGATGGCTTTTGCCTTGGAAGAGTCAACAGCAGCATGCACTTGGAGAGTGGAGAACAGATTGATGAATTCAAGGAAGGTTGATGTGGAAAGGAACAGGAGTTTCCAGTTCCCTCTGAGTCGGGAGCAGAGGACCCTCTTCCCTGCACATTCTGATGATGACGGTTTTATGATATTGCTGCTTAAATTGCTCCCCTCAGATTAAACTACCTCCCCTTCTCTCTGCTCTGCTTCTCTTTCATCTGAGGAGCAATGGTGTCCAGTTGGTAAGCATGGGAGTCCAGTTCCACCAATTCGGATATTTTTTCAGACTTCTGCAGGAACACCTCTGGGCTCTGGCCATGGGTAGGGGCCAGTGATGTTGTGAAACATCTTGCAGTGCACCAGACAAGTGCATGTTTTGCCCATTTCAGTCTTTTAACATAGAATTCAAGGTGTCAGCAGGGCCCCCCGAACACCTGCCCCCTTCCGCCCAGCCCCAACAAAGCATCGTCAAGTCCAGAATGTCAATAGTGCTGAGGCTGAGAAATCTTAGTTTAAAAGAAAGAAAAAACGACAACTACATTTTAAAATGACAAAATAATACATGCTTCTTATCAAAAAAATTAGAAATACAGATAAGCTAAAAAGAAAAATGCAAGCCTCCTGAATTCCCAGAAAATCACATTTTTTACTAAGTTAAATAATTTTTTTCTTAAAGATATATTAAGAGTAAATTGAATCCTTTCTCATTCTCGGTAAAACTCAGAAGCAAAATATTTATTTCTGTTCATTTATAAAATTCAATGGATTGAAGCAAGTTGGCTCAAGTTTTTATAGGATATCAGGAAGAAAAAGCAAAGTTACAAATAAGGACTAAATCTTTAATACACTGGACTGATTCCAGATGTATTTCTAGACATGAAAATGCACCCAAAGTGCAGAGAAGAGGACCTTGTCAGAGGTATAGGGAACTTTTGAGCCTCCTCCCTTTCCGGCACCTCGCTGGAGGGTGAACACATTTTAGACAACGGTGCTTCAGTAGAAGGAGCTGGCGATAGTTGCTATTTTTAAAATAGAAGGCTTCTAAAATAGTAAGATGTTAAAATAATGATCTGTGAAAGGGGAGAAGCCCTTTTGTGGAGTTGAAAGCTGGAGACAATGTGGCACCAACCTGGGAGTGTCTCTGAGTGACATTTTGGCTGTGTGGGATACAGGAAAGTGGGTGGCTTCATATGCATGCGGGTGTGGACTTCAGTAGGACTCTGTGCCTGGCAGCAGCTGAAAACTCTAGATGAGTGTGAGCTGATGAGTGTGGTTACAGTGAGAAGCAAGCCCCTGTTAGCTCGCTTCTGCTCTGGAGTATCTTTGAAAAAGTGGAGTGTTGAGGGAACCAGACACATGCCCTCCACAGGAACTTCTCGAGCTCCTGGTCTGTGGAAGGCTTTGTGCCAGGCTGGATGTCAGGAGACACAGAGTTGAATAAGGTTTTTGTCTAAATTGAAGAAGACAGAATTCTTTGGGTCTGGGGCTACCTCTTTCTTTTCCTAAACAGGATGTTGCCTACTCTTGAAATCTAGGGCTGGTGCAGAACTTTTAGAGCTGCTTTTGTCTGAGTAGGTTGTACCAACATAATTAGTTGTGAGTGTGTCTAAGCAGGAGCTGTCAGAAATTATTCAAAAGGGCTTTTTGCTTGTAAGTGGGAAGCAGGATAGGAGGAGTCAGGGCTCCTTAGCGAGTTACAATCTGTCGGTTGAAAAGTGTCTCAAGCCCTGTGAATGGAAATGGCTGCAGAGAACAATAAATAAAATATAAAAGCAAGTCAGCGCAGAAGGGGTGAGTCGCTGAGGGCTGAGACAAGGGTGGGTGGAGCTACAGCAATAGGTTGTTTAAGTTAAAAATTTAGGTGGCATCCTGTTGGTGGGAGTGTAAATTAGTTCAACCATTGTGGAAGACAGTGTAGCGATTCCTCAAGGATCTAGAACCAGAAATACCATTTGACCCAGCAATCCCATTACTGGCTATATACCCAAAGGATTACAAATCATTCTACTATAAAGACACATGCACACGTATGTTTATTGCAGCTCTATTTACAATAGCAAAGATTTGGAACCAACCCAAATGCCCATCAATGATAGACTGGATAAAGAAAATGTGGCACATATACACCATGGAATACTATGCAGCCATAAAAAGGATGAGTTCATGTCCTTTGCAGGGACATGGATGAAGCTGGAAACCATCATTCTCAGCAAACTAACACAAGAACAGAAAACCAAACACTGCATGTTCTCACTCATAAGTGGGAGTTGAACAATGAGAACATATGGACACAGGGAGGGGAACATCACACACTGGGGCCTGTTGGGGGGTAGGTGCCTAGGGGAGGGATAGCATTAGGAGAAATACCTAATGTAGATGACGGGTTGATGGGTGCAGCAAACCACCTTGGCATGTGTATACCTATGGAACAAATCTGCACGTTCTGCACTTGTATCCCATAACTTAAAGTATATAAAAAAAATTTAGGTGGCATCAGTGTGGTTTGTAACAAGACACTCTACACTTGCAACCTATATAATTGTTGTATAATTTTAAAAGATTATGGAACGTTTCAAACATAAATAAAAGTAAAAAGAATAGTAGAAAGAACCTGACGCATTTGTCAGCCAGTTTCGCCAATTTTTAATAAGTACTGATTTTGTTTTAGCTGTACCCCCACCTACCTAATCCCCCAGTAATTTTGAATTCCAGACATTGTAACTTTTTGTTTGTAACTATTTCAGCATCTTTGAAAAGAAATAAAATGTAATTTGAATTTTAGGTCTTCATATAGTACATAGCTATGCTTTATTATTTATTTATTTATTTTGAGACGTTGTCTTGCTCTGTTGCCCAGGCTGGAGTGCAGTGGTGCAATCTCGGCTCACTGAAACCTCTGCCTCCCGGGTTCAAGTGATTCTCCTGCCTCAGCCTCCCAAGCAGCTGGGATTATAGGTGTGGTGCCACCATACCTGGCTAATTTTTTTTTTTTTTTTTTTTTTTTTGAGACGGAGTCTCTCTCTGTCGCCCAGGCTGGAGTGCAGTGGCACGATCTTGGCTCACTGCAAGCTCTGCCTCCTGGGTTCACGCTATTCTCCTGCCTCAGCCTCCTGAGTAGCTGGGACTACAGGCACCTGCCACCACACCCCGCTAATTTTTTTGTATTTTTAGTAGAGTCAGGGTTTCACCGTGTTAACCAGGATGGTCTTGATCTCCTGACCTCGTGATCCGCCTGCCTTGGACTCCCAAAGTGCTGGGATTACAGGCGTAAGCCACCACGCCTGGCCAATTTTTGTATTTTTAGTAGAGATGGGGTTTCACCATATTGCCCAGTCTTGTCTTGAACTCCTGACCTTAGGTGATCTACCCACCTTGGCCTCCCAAACTGTTGGGATTACAGGTGTGAGCCACCACACTCAGCCCAGAGAGCTCTCTTTTACGTGTTTCCTGAAACCTTATTCTAAGAAGCATATCTTACATTATTGCTTCTCTTTATCTATAGATACATACACAAAACTAAGATTTATAGGCTGGGCATTGTGGTTCATGTCTGTAATCCAAATACTTTGGGAGGCCAAAGCAGGTGGATCCCTTGAGCCCAGGAGTTTGAGACCTGCCTGGGCAACATAATGAGACCTCATTTCTACAAAAAATAAAAAATAAAAAAAATAAAAAAATGTAGCCAGGTGTGGTGGTGCACACCTGTTGCCCTAGCCACTTGGGAGGCTGAGGTGGGAGGATCACTTGAGCCCGGAGGTAAAGCCTGCAGGGAGCTGTGATCATGTCACTGCACTCCAGCCTGGGCAACAGAATGAGGCCGTGTCTCAAGAAAAACAACAACAACAACAACACCACCACCACCAAAAAATAAACAAACAAAACAAAAAAAACAAAACCACCCCCAAACAATTAAAAAACCCCTAAGATTTATGAACAAGTGGGTAATCAGCTCTGCATTCCTAGATTTGGGAACTTCCTTGCACCTTCTTGTACCCATTGACATCACCCCCTTCAGCCCTTCCTTTTTCTCTCTTGTACCCAGCCTCACTGTGTGCCTCCTCCATGCCAGGCACTGTTTCCTGGTGCCATGGATACAGCAGGGAGCAAGAAAGAGCACCATTCTTGTCCTGGAGTAAACAGCCAGTAAGAAGTCAGTTTCCATACAGTGTAGCGAGTGCTGTGGGTACATCCTGGAGGGCCCACATCTAGTCTAGGGGTAAGAGGAAGTGCTGCCTAGAGAGAGTATCTCCAGCAGATCCTGGACTGTAAGTTAGTCAGGGAAGGGTTGTATCTTTAGTATCTTCTTGATTGTATCTTTAGTATCATGTTACCTCATTTCAGCCTTGGACTTCTCTTAGGTTTTTTTCCATGGTGCTTTGTGAACTTCCTCCTGCACTTGCAGGGAAACAGATGATCATCCAAAGTATATTTGAGAAAAAGCTCACAGTCTAGTTCCTACCATTAGGGAAAGGTCTCTGGGAGACACGCCCTGCAGAGTCGTGCAACGTATGTAATATCAATAGCAATCCATGTGCAATTCTGACAATTTCACTCTGAAGCACATTCAATGAACCAAATGTCAAATATATTACCCTTGTTCCTGGACAGAGAATCACTGGGAGATGAGAAGGGAGGAAGTTTTCACTACCACCACTTTGTCATTTTCATCTCTCAGCATCTTAATATGTGTTTCACCAAAAATTTAGCAATAATAAAATTTCCTGATCTTCTTATAGATCCACCTAGAAAAGATGACCATATGGCTGCAGAGAATGCAACTGTGTGCATGGAGAACTGCAGTTAACATTCTAAAATCAACTTCAGCTGTTACCTAGCTAGGTTTGGGGCTAGGGGAGAGTTAAAATTTTTTTACAAAGTGCAATGTGGTTTACAAAAATTCTGAAGTTCCCATTTAGTTTTAGCCAGACCGCTTTGGTATGTGAAGATAAGTCTAACCAGTTGGGAACCTCATCCCAGACTGGGCCTCAAAGAGTCTGACACCAGGCTGGGCTCCACCCAATGGAGTTGAACTTTGTTTTCTTCTAAATTGGCCCATTCCCTTGGCTAAACGTTGAGACTTGACCTTAGCAACATGCCAGGAGTTATGCTAACCTTTACAAGAAACTATCCCTGGTTAGCCTTGGCAGAAATGGGAACATTTCTAAAGAACACTCTTTTGCAGTTGGCCCACGTTTGGGAGAAGAGGCTTAATAGGTTGAGTGATGTGAGGGAAATTACAGGGAAATTGCTGCTTGGTGCCTCCTTTGCTCTTCTTTAAATTCGTGGTGCTTTAAAGGAGACCAGCTTTATTCCCCAACAGAGTGGATTTTCAGAAGGAAGGACACCTACTTCTTCTATTAAAATGCCTATAACTGTGACGCTACTTCTGCCCACCACAGCCCAGAGCAGTGGTGAACACTCAGCGGGAAACACAAAAACATGAGTCATTTTCCTCTTTTCAAAAGTGTTTTTTTTTTCTAGCTACCCATTTCTACAATATAGAATAGGACTTAGAGATGTAATGGAGTTATTTCTAGATGAGAAGCAAAGGTAATTCATCTTTAATGTCAATATATTTTTGTTTAAAGAGCATATTATCATGTAATCTATTCTACAGAAATAAAATGACCCAGCAAATAAGGATAGATGTATGGGAAATAGCAAAAAATTGAAAATAAAATATTAATGCTTATTGATGGAGGACAGTTGAACAAATTATGATTTATTCACACATTGGAATATTACGCAACTGTCAAGAAAGAGAGTTCAATCTATACATATTAACTGGGAAGATGTTTAAGACATACTGTTACAAGAAAAAAATTTTTTGTAGAGTACCTTGTATGTCACAATTTAATCATTTTAAAGAGATAAATCCCACATATGTATATACGGGATTATATATATATATGTATTATCTTATATATGTTTGTATAAACCTAGAGAAAGTTAAAGAATACATTCCAGGCTGTTAACTTGGTTTTCTTTTGTGATTGTGGTAGAAACAGAGCTGGGAAGAAAAGTCTATTTTTCTACAAACCACTTTTGTATTGATTGATTTGTTTCAATGGAGATGTAGCAAAAAATAATCACAGAAAAGTTTAAGCTAAAATTAGAATACAAGTATGAGCAAATGGGTTGAGATAAAAATGCAGCATTAATCTTCCATTTCTTATACATTATTGCTCACAAATAATTTTTATTCTATTAGCTTGTGGATGTGAAGTTCACAAGTATAAATCTAAGATGGAGACTTTCAGTGATAGGACAAACCATGCGAAGTTAGAGGCTTTAATTTACAGAGAAGGAGAAACAGATGGGAAGGGATATGATGTGGAGGCATTTAAGGTGAGGGCACGCATTATCAAAGAGGGGAAGTGATGTGTAGGATTACGGCCAATGTGGATACATGGAAATTGTCACTGATTAGAAAAGCCAAAAACAGGGCCAATCATGCTCCTTTCATGTTGAAAGGAAACTTGTCTGATTGGTTCCAAGGACCAATAGATAAGTCTTACAGACACAGTTTCTGAAACCAGAGCATTTATTGAGAGACACAGCAAGGAACAAACATGGGGAGGACTTGGGGAAGAGGGTGGGCAAAAGGTGGCTCCCTGATTTCTAACATGAAGAGATATGAAGAGAACAATATAGAAATAAAATCTTTATTCCAAAGTGCAGCATTCAATGCCCCTCTCTTCACTCCACCACCTCTATGAAGCCTGTCTAGAGTGGCAAGAAGCAGAAGCCCATTCAAACCATCTCAGGTGAAAAGAGGATTCATTATAAAATATAGGAAAATTGCATAAAAGCTGGTTGTAGAAAGTACACCTGGACCTCCCAGGTGCTAAAATATAGAGAATGGCTCCCTCTGTCTCTTACTCTTTCTGCATGTGGGTTACCCTGGCCTTTCTCATAATTGCTTCTGCTTTTCTTCCTTTTGAAATCTCTCTCCCTACTTTGGCTTGAACATGATTACTCCACATTGCATTTCAATTCAGAGGTCACCACCAGCATCTCTAAGATGTATCTAGTCTCTGTGTCTCTTATGTGAGACGTGAGGTGAAGCACCTGATTGGCTGATGGTCAGCTAATGAAATAGTTGGCTCTGAGGAAGGTACCCACCCTTCATGTTGCCTGTTCTGTCCTTGGCAGAGGCAATGGGACCCAGCAGAGCTTCAGAGAATGGGCATGGGCAGGTAGACAGGGCATGTGCAACGTGTCTGGTGTTTCTCATGCCTCTTCCCCAACACCTGCTTTCACCTATTTTATGTTTGGACCTTTGTCATCCCACTCAAGAAAACACTCAGTTTATTCTCATGCCTCTGCTTGTGCCCAAGGTGTTCCCACAGCCTTGCATATTCTTCCTACATTCTTTGCTCATCAAGCTTTTTCATATTTTCATACCTAATTTAAATATTATCTCTAATTTGTAATATCCCTTGATATCTCAATTCAAGATTTAATGATTTATTTCATTGTAGCTGCCACAACTTGTATTTCTACTTTACACCCCCTGTTTTTGTGTGTTTATATTTCCATCTTTGCCTTCCTCTCCTCGAATGGGAGCATGCACTGTTCACCTTTGTCCCTCCAAGCCTTTCCCAGCACCAGGAGCAGGTTCTCATAAGTGTTTCCTGCATTTAGGGGCCCTATCACTCATTGAATCAACAGTGTCTGCATGTACGCCCTCATGGCGTCGTCATGAAACTGACAGAAAATATTTTACTATTCTCTATTAAATTCAGAGATGTCATCTTGTATATCTGAGGTGATTTTTCCTTATTAAGGCATAAAAAACTAGGAAACCATGTGTTTACATTTTTGTTTTCCAGAGAAAAGGATAAGTACAAAAAAGATAGGGTTTTAAATGATTTCTCAATAAATCAAAATTATTTTAAAAATAGCATCCTAATGCCCAATCAGAGGGCCTAGAATTGCTCAGTGCTTCACTTGGGTGGCGTAAACAATGGTGGTTTACTTCTTCAGTGTCTGTAATGTGTTGTTGGTTTGTTTTATGCTGCTTGAATGATCGAAGTGCCAAGTCCCCTAAGCTGAGCTGCTCTCTGGTTATGTTACCCTCCACGCATGTCAGTCATCCTTGACCCTTTTTCTCCCCTTACACTCCACATTTAACCCATCAGCAAATCCTACCTTTGAAATCCATGGGAAATCCAACCATCTCTTGTCCCATTTACCATGGCCATGGTCACCTCTGATCAGGATTACTGCAAACGCCTCCTACATGGCCTCCTTGCAACTGTCTAATTTATCCTCAGTGCAGCGGCAGTGAGAGACGTTTTGGAACACCAGTCAGATCTTACCGCTCCCTTGCTCACAAACCCATTTCACTAGAGTAAGATTTAAGTCCTTACCTTTGCCAACTAGGTCCCTCGTGGGCCCTCGACTTCCTCCCAAAGCCTTCCTGCTCCACTCCTCACTTCACCCCTGCCACTCTCCTCCAGGCCACATGGACTCCTTCTGTGTCCTGAACACCGGATTAGTCTCTAAGACCACCATAACAAAGTCCCCAAACTAGGTGCCTGAACATGACAGAAATGGATTTTCTCACAGTTCTGGACGCCAGAAGTTGGAAGTCAAGGTGTTGGCAGGCCACGTGCCCTCTGAAGCCTCCGTGGGAGGACCCTGCCCTGCTTCTCCCAGCTTCTGGAAGCCCAGGTGTTCCTTGGCTGAGGCAGCATCACTCCAGTCTCTGTATCCATCTTCCCATGGCCTCTTCCCTCTGTGTCTTTGCATCTCCACACGGCCTTCTCCCTGGGTATCTGTGTCCAGATTTCCCTCTTCTCAGAAGGACGCCAGCCATTGGATTACGACCCACACTCGTGACCTCGTCTTGGCTACATCTGCAAAGTCCTTGTTTCCAAATAAGTTTGCATTCAGAGGTGCTGGAGGTTAGGACTTCAACATATCTTTTTTGAGGGATGGCACAACTCAACTCATAGCCAACACCGAGGCAGCGTCCTCTGCCCCAGGTATCTACTTGGCCCGCTCCCTCACTTTCTTCAGGACTTTGCTTAAACGTGCCTTCTGCTAAGTTTATGTTCTCAACGAAGCCTATTCCAAATTCCCCCATCTTAATACTCCAATCTGCCCCACTCCTCCGCACCAACTCCTATGCCCTTTAAAGCTGCTCCTTTTTTTTTCTTTTTGAAAAGTACATATTATCTTTGAACATAGGCAAAACCTATTTATTTTGCCTGTCAACCAAAAATAAATTCTAAGGCCCCCCAGTCATCTCAGGGGACTTCCTCCTAAGCCAGGGCACTCTTAAAATGTAACCTGAAAGACTGGTTCAGGCCACGATGGGAAGTGGGGGTCAGATATGCCTCATTATGCCTCTCCAGCATTAACGTCTACACAGACCTTAAGTCTGATAAGAAGCATTTACAATCTATTCTCTCTGGAGCCTGCTACCTGAAGCCTTCCTCTGCAAAATAAGAACTTTGATCTCCACAATCCTTTGTCTTAACCCAGACATTTCCTTTCTATTGATCCCAGGACTTTAGATGAACTCAACCAATTGTCAACCAGGAAAATTTTAAACCTACCTGTAACCTGGAAGCCATCCCCACCCCCTTCAAGTTGGCCTACCTTTCTGAACCGAACCAATGTATTTCTTAAATGTATTTGGTTGAAGTCTCATGTCTCCCTAAAATGTATAAAACCAAGCTGCATGCTGACCACTTTGGGCACATGTTCTCAGGACCTCCTGAGGGGTCCTGAGACCCCCTCAGGACCTGAGACCTCACAGGCCTTGGTCACTCATATTTGGCTCAGAATAAATCTCTTCAAATATTTTACAGAGTTTAACTCTTTTTATTGACATGCTTGTAGTCAACTGTCTGTCCCAATACCTGACCTTCAGGAATAGCATAGACCTTTGGCTATTATTCACTGATATCTCCCATCTCCTACCACAGTACCTGGCACAGAGACACTCAGTACTTCATAGAACTAATTGACTGTTTTTTTTCAAACAAACAATCCCGTCATAAAGTGACCTAAGGACACGAATAGATAATTCTCAAAAGAAGCTATACAAATGACCAATAATCATAAGAAGAAATGCTCAACATCTCTAATGATCAGGGAAATGCAAATCAAAACTACAATGTGATACCACCTTACTCCTGCAAGAATGGCCATAGTCAAAAAATCAAAAAACAGTAGATATTGGCGTGGTTGTGGTGAACAGGGAACACTTCTGCACTGCTGGTGGGAATGTAAACTAGTACAACCACTATGGAAAACAGTGTGGAGATTCCTTAAAGAACTAAGAGTAGAACTGCCATTTGATCCAGCAATCCCACTACTGGGTATCTACCCAGAGGAAAAGAAGTCATTATTTGAAAAAGACACTTGCACATGCATGTTTATAGCAGCACAATTCACAATTGCAAAATCTTGGTACCAACCCAAATGCCCATCAATCAATAAGTGGATAAACCATGGTATATATATATACCATGGAATATTATGCAGCCATACAAAGGAATGAAATAACGCATTTGCAGTGACCTGGTTGAGATTGGAGACTATTATTCTAAGTGAAGTAACTCAGGAATGGAAAACCAAATATCGTGTGTTGTCACTGATATGTGGTAGCTAAGCTACGAGGACGCAAAGGCATAAGAATGATACAATGGACTTTGGGGACTTGGGGGGAAGTGTGGGAGGGGGGCGAGGGATAAAAGACTACAAATATCGTGCAGTGTATTACTGCTCAGGTGATGATGGGTCACCAAAATCTCACAAATCGCCACTAATGAACTTACTCATGTAACCAAATACCACCTGTACCCCAATAACTTACGGAAAAAAAGTAACTTTCCCAAGGTCAAAAAAATAAAATAAAATATAAAATTCTAAAAAAAGAGAACTAATTGATTGTTTTTTTTCCAAAGGAAAAGGTAAATCTGTACTTTTGGCATTCACTATTTTCTAACATTATTGTATGTTTAAAAAAAGAAAGTACAATTTCAGGCTTATGCCATATGCTTAATCACATATGGCATGTGATTAAGACTTATTTTAAACCTTTTCTTAGGCCATATTTCCATACATTTATTATTTGTTCTGGGTGCTTTAAGAAATGGCAACCCACGTAGTTACATTTCTCAATCCCATACTTGGGACAAAGTATATAATAGTCTTGGGATATGGTTTCAATTAGCATAGCAAACCTCGTACATACTTTCTTCCTGGCACCCAGATTAAAGAAGCCGTTTTCACTTTCTAGCCCAGTTTTTATTTCTGCTTTCTCTTTTTCTCCCTAAAAAATCTATGGTATCCACAATATGTTGGTAGGTTTAAAAAATAAGTCACCAAAGAGAATCTACATTATTATTCAATTTTTTATAGATTAAAAAGCAGTATAGATGTATATCCTATATGTTTTTATATGAAAAGGCGAATCTGTAACCATGCATATTAGACGCGGGGTGGAGAAAGACTATGTATTTTGATATTGTTTGGATTTTTTTTTTAATGAACAGGCAAGTAAAAACTAAAAAAGTCTTCCTTGAGAGAGTAGGTTTTCCATGGCACAAGGAACAAAAGCTGTTGGATGCTGAAAGCCACGTGCTCTGCTGAGAGGAACCTGAAGAAACTGCGCTTTTCTGTTTACTGTCGTGGAAACTAGTCATTAACATGAAAACAGATCTCAGGCTTGTTTTTAAAATGTGTAGAGAGGCTAGGCATAGTGGCTCACGCCTGTAATCTCAGCACTTTGTGGGGCTGAGGTGGGTGGATCACTTGAGGCCAGGAGTTTGAGACCAGCTTGGCCAACATGGTGAAACCCTGTCTCTATTAAAAAAAAAAAAAAGAAAAAAAAAAAGAAAACATTAGCTGGCTGTGGTGGCACATGCTTGTAATCCCAGCTACTCAGGAAGTTGAGGCACAAGAATCATTTGAATCGGGAGGTGGAAGTTGCAGTGAGCAGAGATTGCATCACTGCACTCCAGCCTAGGCGACAGAGTGAGCCTCTGTCTCAAAATAAAATAAAATAAAATAAAATAAAATAAAATAAAATAAAATGTGTAGAGAAAGACTGGAAGTAAATGCAAATATAGGACCAACCGTGGTTGTCACTGTGTGGCAGGATTGCGGATGATTTTTTTGTGTATTTTGCTTTTATTTTTATTCTCTACTGTATTAAAAAACATCCATCTGGGTGCATGTTGTTGACCAAAGACAGAAATATTTTTACTCTGTGTCCCTGCTCTTCAGGCTTGTAGAGGCTTCTGGGCCTGAGGAATGCCCTCTCCTGCCTGAGTGGTGATGGCGGTGTTCATGGACTTTCCACAATTTTCTTTGGGTATTCCCCCGTCCCCAACATGAGCAGACACAGCCTTAAAGCCTCTAGAGATATGGAAGCCTTGCAGGCTGATGAGAGTCTTCCTAACCTGGAGAGGATTTATTAATAGGAAAGAGCTAACCTGAGGCACACACCCCTCCCTTTTGGCTCCACAGAATTCCCCGCAAGGGGTCATGAAGAAAGAAGCCAGGTGGGAAGGACTGATGAAGATGCTTCTTGAAATAGTGGGACGCAAATGCTAGAAGTGTCTATTGTTCAGTCTCTCCAATTCCACAGGAGCAGTACCATTGGCAAGCTGGTTCGTTGCCAAGGTTCTGAGCTTAGTGCCTCTGGCAGGATAGACTCTGGGTTTGATATGGAAATTGCCAAAGCAGAAGCTGTGATAGTGGTTCTCAAAACCTGATGTGCCTCAGAATCACCTGGGCAGCTTCTCTGGTCCTACCTACAGTCTGATTCAGCAGTTTGTCCTGTGGGCTTAGGAATCTGAATTGCAATAAATACCCCTATGCTGTTTTCCAAGAGTAATTCTCTGACACCAGTGCTATCCTGACACTAACTACCTGGAGTTAGCATCAGACTCCACAGGTTGAAGGGCTCCAGCCCATACAACTGTCCTCACTTCAGATGCCAGCCACAAGTCTCAGCACCCCAGCCTACCTGGGCTTCTGCTTAACTTGGCTACAAATTCAAAGGTTCCTCAGGCCCCCCAGCCTGCTCAGGTGTGACAATTTACTAGAATGATTCAAAGAACTCAGGAAAGCCCTATACTTATAATTGCTGCTTTATTATAAAGGGTATAATTTAGGAACAGCCAAATAGAAGAGATCTGCAGGGCTAGGAAGGGGTGGGGGCACAGGGCTTCCGTGCCCCCTCTGTTGCATCCCTCTCAAGGCATATCAATGTGTTCACCAAACTAGAAGTTCTCTGAACCTCATCATTTAAGAGTTTTCATTTTGTAGGCATGATCTCCAGTCCCTCTCCCTTTCCTGGAAGTTGGGAGTTGGGGCTGAAAGTTCTAACCCGCTAATCACATGCCTGGTCTTTCTGTTGTGGCCAGCCTTTCCCATAAAACTATGGGCCCACTGTCTCAGTCCATTTGTGATGCTATAACCAAGTACCTCAGGCTGTGTAATTTATAAATAATAGAGTTTTTTTTTTTTTTGAGACAGAGTTTTGCTCTTGTTGCCCAAGCTGGAGTGCAATGGTGCGATCTCGGCTCACTGCACCCTCTGCCTCCCGGGTTCAAGTGATTCTCCTGCCTCAGTCTCCTGAGTAGCTGGGATTAGAGGCACCCGCCACCATGCCTGGCTAATTTTTGTATTTTTAGTAGACACAGGGTTTCACCATGTTGGCCAGGCTGGTTTCGAACTCCTGACCTCAGGTGATCCACCCACCTCGGCCTCCCAGTAGAAATTTTTTATTTTATTTTATTTTATTTTATTTTTTGAGATGGAGTCTCGCTTTGTCGCCCAGGCTGGAGTGCAGTGGCGCAATCTCGGCTCACTGCAACCTCTGTCTCCTGGGTTCACGCCATTCTCCTGCCTCAGCCTCCCAAGTAGCTGGGACTACAAGTGCCTCCCATCACTCCCGGCTAATTTTTTGTATTTTTAGTAGAGACGGGGTTTCACCATGTTAGCCAGGATGGTCTCGATCTCCTGACCTCGTGATCCGCCCGCCTCGGCCTCCCAAAGTGCTGGGATTATAGGTGTGAGCCACCACGCCTGGTCAAAATTAATTTTTTTTATAATTCTGGAGGCTGGAAAGTCTAAGATCAAGGTGCTGGCAGATTCAGTGTGTGATGAGGGCTGCACTCTGCAGATAATGCCTTGTAGCTGCATCCTCCCGAGGGGACCAACACTGTGTCCTCACATAGCAGAAGGTGGAAGGGCAAAAGGCCTAGCTGGTTCCCTTGAGCACTTTCACACAGGTGCCCATCCCATTCACGAGGGTGGAATCCACACGATTTAATTGCCTCCTAGACCCCCCACCTCTTTTTTAATTTAATTAAATTAATTAATTAATTTATTTTTTGAGATGAAGTCTTGCTCTGTTGCCCAGCCTGGAGTGCAGTGGTGCAATCTCAGCTCACTGCAACCTCCACCTCCCGGGTTCAAGTGATTCTCCTGCCTCAGCCTCCTGAGTAGCTGGGATTACAGGCGCCCGCCACCACGACTGGCTAATTTTTGTACTTTTAGTAGAGACGGGGTTTCACTATATTGGCCAAGCTGGTCTCGAACACCTGACCTTAGGTGACCTGCCTGCCTCGGCCTCCCAAATTGCTGGGATTAGAGGCGTGAGCTACCACGCCCGGCTTGCCTCCATCTCTTAATACTATCACGTCAAGTCTTAGATTCCAACACATGAATTTTGGAAAGACACATACGTCCAAACCATAAGATTCACCTTATTAGCATAAACTCACATATGGCTTGAAAGGAGCTCCTTATGTATAAAAAAGATGCTCCTATCACTTACGGTATTTCAAGAGTTTTAGGAGCTTTGGGCTGGGAACCAGAGACAAAGACCAAATATATTTTTTGTTATACCACAATCCCCAGGTGATCCTGATGCTCATGGCCATGCATTGAGAACAACTGTGTAAGAGGATATGGATAATGCTTGAAAACTACTAGCATTAGCACCATTTTGGTGAGTAGAGAATTCTATTTTTGATGTAGACTGTTCCCTGCACTCAGGGTACCTGAGAGAAGAACATTATAGTTCAGGGAACAGTCTAAATCTTCCCCTTCAGGAAAACCCTTCAAGATAGAGTTGTAGCTCATCTCCCAGTCCCCATCAAGCCCCCGTTCTTGGTGTTCCACAGTGCATTCTCATTTGAGGAATTCTCTTTGACTCTTTGCATAATGTTTGTGCTGCTCCTCAACTCTTGTGTGTGCCTGTCTCATCTTCCCAGATGCCTAAGGACCCTGCCTTGTATTTCTGTAATGAAAGATTACAGATGCAAGATTTATTATCTTTACAGCATATACTCCAAGGAAGATCTCAATAAATGCTTAATGGAAATAAGTAAAGGTATGAATGCTGGACCTAATACAGGAGAAAGACCCAGGTGATTTGTGTACAATTTGGACACAAGCTCTTGCCAACCACCTGAGAGATTCCAACATTGAGATGAGATTCCTTACCTTGAAACAGATAATTTGGAATGAATGTCTAGGCAGAACTTCTGCTTCAGAATGACCACAATTAACTACCAGACGACCAACTTTGGGGACAAATCAGTAGGTATGATAACAGGGGAATGAGCCCTAGACTTAAAATCAGAGGATCTCAGTTTGCATCCTGGCTCTGTGCCTTGCTAATTGAGAGGCTTGGGGTAAGTTGCTTGCTTGATGATTTTATGCACTTAGCTATTCATTCAATGCCTTTCATTGAGAAACTACTGTGTGCCTAGTACTGTGCTGTACATTTTACACATTATCTCACTTAATTAATACAACACCTCCAGTAGATAATCATCTTCCCTATACATAATTTTAGAGAGGAAGAAAAATCCCATGTTGGGGCTCTCCTGGCAATTGTACACTTAAGTCTCCAGACTTTATTTCCAGGGTCCTGACCTTTAATTCCTGGGGCACAGTTATTATTAATTTTCCTGCATGACCTCTGAGACCTCATGGGCCCATAAAGGGAATCAAGCTTGGATGAAATTTTGGAGTTGGAAAGAACATGAGAGATGGTCTAATTCACCTGCACTCAAATGAGGATTCACAGCCAAGATCCCAAATTAGGGAATGGGAGGTGACATTTCCAGAATACCTCCTTCCCTCACTCTGGGCCTCTCCAGCTTTGGCTTCTCCTGGGTCAACAGGTGGTCCATCAGAGAGGCAACATTCATGGTGAGTGGTGTCCGATCCAAGATGTCTGCAGAGGCTGGCCATCCTGAAGTGTTCATTTAGATACTAAGGACCGATGGTCCCTGCCTCTTGCCTTCGTCTGAACCTGACACTCCAAATCGATGCCTAAAGGATCTTTCCATTTCTACATCAGACTAACCAATTAAAAACAACCAAACCTATGTGTACTGGTGGGAGGGAAGGGGAATGGAAAGTACTGATGCATTTGTTAGAAGAAACCCTCAAATGTAACTGAACTGGATGAAAGTTATGAAGTTCTCTATGCACACAAACTAGAAAACCTAGAAGAAATGGATAAATTCCTGGACACATACACTTTTTCAAGTCTGAACCAGGAAGAAATTGATTCCCTGAACAGACCAATAAAGGTCTCTCTAGTTGAATTAGTAATACATAGCCTACCAACCAAAAAAGCCCAGGACCAGATAGATTCACAGCCAAATTCTACCAAATGTACAGAGAAGAGACGGTACAATTCCTACAGAAACTATTCCAAAAAATTGATGAGGAGGGACTCCTCCCCAGCTCAGCTCATTCTTTTTTTTTTTTTTTTTTTTTTTTTTTTTTTTTTGAGATGGAGTCTTACTCTGTCACCAGGCTGGAGTGCAGTGGTGCGATCTCAGCTCACTGCAACCTCCGCCTCCCAGGTTCAAGCGATTCTCCTGCCTCAGCCTCCTGAGTAGCTGGGACTACAGGTGCACACCACCACACCCAGCTAATTTTTGTATTTTCAGTAGAGACAGAGTTTCACCATGTTGGCCAGGATGGTCTCAATCTCTTGACCTCGTGATCCACCCGCCTCCGCCTCCCAAAGTGCTGGGATTACAGGCGTGAGCCACCGCGCCTGGCCCTCTCCACCTCATTCTATGAGGCCAGCATCATCCTGATACCAAACCCTGGCAGACAGCCAACAAAAACAGAAAACTTCAGGCCAATATCCTTGATGAACATCATTGCAAAAATCTTCAACAAAATACTTGGATTCAAAAGCTAATCCACCATGATCAGATAGACGTCATCCTGAGTATGCAAGGTTAGCTTAACATACACAAATCAATAAATGTGATTAATCACATAAACAGAACTAAAGACAAAAACCACATGATCATCTCAATAGATGCAGAAAAAAAGCTTTTGATACAATTCAACACCACTTCATGTTAAAGACTCTCAATAATCTAGGTATTGAAGGAACATACCTCAAAATAATAGGAGCCATAAGTAACAAACCCACAGCCAGCAGCATAATGAATGGGTAAAAGCTCAAGCATTCCCCTTGAAAACCGGCACAAAACAATGATGCCCTCTCTTACCACTCCTATTCAACATAGTATTGGAAGTCCTAGACAGAGTAATCATGCAAGAGAGAGAAATAAAGGACATCCAATAGGAAGAGAGGAAGTCAATGTATCCCTGTTTGCAGACGACATGATTCTACATCTAAAAAACTCCACAGTCTTGTCCTAAAAGCTTCTTAAGCTGATAAACAACTTTAGCAAAGTTTCAGGATACAAAATCAATGTACAAAAATCACTTGCATTCCTATACACCAATAACAGCCAAGCCAAGAGCCAAATGAGGAAGGCAATCCCATTCACAATCGCCACATGAAGAATGAAACACCTAGTAATACAGCTAACCAAGGATGTGAAAGATCTCTACAATGAGAACTACAAAACACTGCTTAAAGAAATCAGTGAAGACACAAATTAATAGAAAAACATTCCATGCTCATGGATAGGAAGAATCAATATCATTAAAATGGCCATACTGCCCAAAGCAATTTACAGATTCAACACTGTTCCTATCAAATTATCAATGACATTCTTCACAGAATTAGAAAAACTATTTTAAAATTCATGTGGAACCAAAAAAGAGCCCAAAAAGCTAAGGCAATTCTGAGCAAAAAGAACAAAGCTGGAGATATCACACTATCTGACTTCAAACTATACTCCAGGGCTACAATAACTCAAACAGCATGGCACTGAAACAGACACATAGACCAATGAAACAGAATAGAGAGCCCAGAAATAAGGCCGCACACTTACAACTATCTGATCTTTGACAAAGCTGACAAAAGCAATGGGGAAAAGACTACCTATTCAATAAATGGTGTTGGGATAACTCGCTAGCCATATGCAGAAGATTGAAGCTGGACACCTTCCTTACACCATATACAAAAACCAACTCGAGATGGATCAAATACTTAAGTGTAAAACCCAAAACTAAAAGAACTCTGGAAGAAAACCTAGATAATACCCTACTGGACATAGGAATGGGCAAAGGTTTCATGACAAAGATACCAAAAGCAATTGCAACAAAAGCAAAAATTGGCAAATGGGATATAATTGAACTAAAGAGCTTCTGCACAGCAAAAGAAACTATCAACAGAGTAAACAGACAACCTACAGAATAGAAAACATTTGCAAACTATGCATCTGAGAGAGGTCTAATATCCTGCATCTATAAGGAACTTAAAGAAATTTACAAAAGAAAAACAACTCCATTAAAAAGTGGGAAAAGAACTTGAACAGATACTTTTCAAAAGAAGACATACATGCGGCCAACAAGCATATAAAAAAAGCTCAATATTACTGATTATTAAAGAAATGCAAATCAAAACCACAATGAGATACCATCTCACACCAGTAAGAATGGCTATCATTAGAAAGTAAAAAAATAACAGATGCTGGTGAGGTTGTGGAGAAAAGAGAACACTTATACACTGTTGATGGGAGTGTAAATTAGTTTAACCATTGTGAAAAGCGGTATGGCAGTTCCTCCAACAGCTGAAAGCAGAACTACCATTTGTCCCAGCAATCCCATTACTGGGTATATACCTAGAGGAATACAAATAATTCTACCATAAAGATACACACTCATGAATGTTCATTGCAGCACTATTCACAATAGCAAAGACATAGAATCAACCTAAATGCCCATCAATGACAGATTGGATAAAGAAAATGTGGTACATATACACCATGGAATACCATGCAACCATAAAAAAGAATAAGATCTTGTCTTTTGTGAGAACATGGATGGAGCTGGAAGTTATTATCCTTAGCAAACTAACGCAGGAACAGAAAACCAAATACTGCATGTTTTCACTTATAAGTGGGAGCTAAATGATGAGAACTTATGAACACAAAGAAGAGGACGATAGACACTGGGGAGGGTGGGAGGAGGAAGAGGAGCAGAAAAAATAACTATTGGGTACTGGGCTTAATACCTGAGTGATGAAATAATCTGTACAACCAACCCCTGTGACATGAGTTTACCTATAGAACAAACCTGCACATGGACTCCTGAACCTAAAATAAAAGTTAAAAAAAAGTTATGAGGTTCCCAGTGAAAACTAAGGGTTTTTCTTCAGCTCTTGCCACTGGTGAGGTTAGAAACCCAGAGTGGAAAAAAGTCAGAGTTAAACTACTGGATGGCTAATCAAAATAAAGACACACTGTTTAACTCTCACTTTTAAGTGTATAAGCATTTGTTGTTATGTTAAAAAAACAAATCCTGTGGGAAGTGTAGTTACATGCGGCAAGTTTGGATAGACTGCACCCCTTCCCCCCATCCCCAGAACAAAGCCAGCCAACAACAACATGAATCCTACAGCTGGAATGCATTCTGAATTTCTAATCTGATTATTTATCCGTGATTACATGGTTTTTTTTCCACAGCATTCCCATATCCATAAACATACATTTAAAATCAAGACCCCAAATCCCTTAAATAAAACCTATTTCATGAGTCACACTCTTCATCTAATTCAAGCTTAGTGGCTTAAAGAAAAAACAACCACTAACTACAATCTGAATTCACAAGCGAAGCCCTCGACTCCTGTTGACTCACCAAAGCCTTATTTTATGAACATCAGGATGCGATCTTTTGCGTGTGGGCTCTCCCAGAAGAGGGCTCTGATAATGCAAAGGATTGTTCGGTTTGACTTTGGAAGTAATCAAGTGGCCTTTCCGTTGTGTGGTTGTTAGCAGCAGATTTGCCCTCCAGATTAAGTTCGCTATAAGATGATGTTAAAAATCATTCTGCTTTCTCAGGGTTACTCATGTCACAAGCAGTAGAGAGGAATTTATGGGACAAGAGAAAACACCACTGCGCAGTGGGATCGAGAGCCCAATGCACAGTAGGATCCTACAGGTTTGGAAAAGCATGGTTCTTGCATTGAACTGAATTTTGCCTCAGGCTTGGTCCCGTTGCTAAGAAATAAGAGACTATCTGCAACAGGCGCTGGAGAAATATAAACTGTACATTTGCTTCAGGTCTTTTCCTCAACTATCTGTGCCCGGACAAACAGAAAACGGCATTTCTTGGATTCCTGCCGATTTGGAGTGGGGAAGCATCTTGCTACATTGGCAAGACATCAACCAGAGTCTACAGGAGAATGAACAAAAAGAATGGCCTCTTATCCACGTCTGGGGAAAAATCGCTCACAGGATTTGAGGTCCGCTGCACACCACCAAGAGAACGCCCCATCAGAAAGCGTAAGAGAGCCTTCCCTGCCCTTTTTGGAGCGTTATCTCCACAGTCCAAATGTCACCCACGATTTAGAAACCCAAAGCCTTGGCTAAGAGCCAAGAAGAAGGCTGACAAGCAAGTCCTCATTTTTGACCAAAGCAGTAGAACTTGTAAAGAATCCTAACTGTGTTATAATCTGACACTGAGAGGTTTCCCACCACTGAATGGGCACATCTGGGTGTTTGGTGAGGCGAGGGGTTGCCAGACATCCAAAGGCTTCAGAGCAAGGCAGGAGGACAGCTGCTGGGCGAGGCAATCGGAGAACACAGGTAGGTCCTCAGAGGTCCTTGGAGAACACAGGTAGGTCCTCCTCCACATGCATTTACATTCAATTCAAATGAAACCACTGCGGCAGCAGCAGCAGTGACAACAAAACATTGTTCCAGCCCTTCCATATGTGGCCTCTGCTCTGAATTCAGACATCTGTGTCTTCCCTGTCATGGAGGCTGGTGCTGTTGGAGGTGGGCAGGGCAAATCTGGTCACTGGAGGATTGCCACGTATTTTTGTCTTAAAATGTCATTAGGCCGGGCACGGTGGCTGTAATCCCAGCACTTTGGGAGGCCGAGGCAGGTGGATCACAAGGTCAGGAGTTCGAGATCAGCCTGACCAACATGGTGAAACCCCATCTCTACTAAAAATACAAAAATTAGCTGGGTGTGGTGGCACGTGCCTGTAATCCCGGCTACTCAGGAGGCTGAGGCAGGAGAATTGCTTGAACCTGGGAGGCAAAGTTGCAGTGAGCCGAGATTGTGCCATTGTACTCCAGCCTGGGTGACAGAGTGAGATTCCATCTCAAAAAAAAAAAAAGAAGAAAATGTCATTACCTCCATGTCCAGCTCATACCAGTGATCAACCACCCACCACCCACATATGCTGCTCATTACCCTGTGCTGAAATAGAATCAATAACCAACACAACAGTGAGCATGGCCTGGCCATGCATTTCATGCCAGGCCCTATAATATGTGTGAGGATTCGTCGAACCTTCCTGATAAGCTTGTGAGGTTGGCACTTTGACTGACCCAACCTTACAGATGAGGAGGCCAAGGCTCAGGGAGGTGAGGTGACCTGTCCAAGGTCACACAGCCGGTGCCTGGCAGGGCTGTGATTTCACCCCCACCTGGCTGGCCCCAGGCCTTGTGTTCTGAACCATGGGTGTGAGGATGAGTTTCCTGCTCATCACATCATTCCCAGTGATGTCCCCTGGTTAGCCCATGCTGGGTATTTCTGATATGCAGGCAGCACTGAGGGGGATGGCTCCATGTGTCCAGCGTGGTCCCACAGCTAGACCTCCTGCGAGAGCCTTTTGATGTCCTTTCCAGGGGGAAGGCTAACCTGCTGCAGCGTTTTAGAGCCAATGCATGGTGGATCTTTGAAGGCAGGGTGCAGGCAGGTAGCGGATGCTTAAAAAATACTTGTCAAATGACAGAACTGCTTTTCCATCACATGAGACCTCCCCAGTTCCCTAACTCCACCTCTGGAAATAGGGGTCGTTGCTAGTGTTCTGGGGGAGTCATAGGATGCTCTCTGGAGCTTTCACTGATAAGTTGAAGTACGTGAAGATGGCAGTGCCAGAGTCATGTTGGCAGAGGAAGAGATGAGCTCCCAAGATGAACTATCAAGCTGCACTTTCACCCAACAGCCAACTTCACCCGAGCAGGAATCTGGGTCAAAAACTGGAGAGAGACGCTAAAGGGCCTGAAAATCTGGGATTATTCCTCGTTTTTCTTCAAAGCCCAGAGGAAGAGGCGTTAGGCGTTTTTAACTTTAGAGACATGGCTGAATTGAATGAATTCTGAATAATCTAAGAATGATAATCCATTGAGCACAAAACAGTGGGAAATACAAAGTGGGTTTTTGTGCACATTCTTCAGTCTCAGCTTTGAAGTTATAAGTGATCTGTGTAAACAAGGACCAAGTGGACCTTTCCTTTAAAACCTTCAGAAATATTTGTTTCCTTTAGCAGGCAAAGCCCTTCATATCAGTATTTTAACACAAGACCACCAAAATTTCACAAAAGAATCCAGTTCTAAAATTAATAAAACATTTTGTAACTAAAACAATAGAGAGGAAATTGGTTCAGGAAACAAGAAAATGCAAAGAAGCACTTGTGGTGACTTCTGTGGCAAAAAATACAATACAAATGTAAAATACTTCCTATGTGGTTTCATAAAACTATTAATATACATTAGAAATCTAGTTAAAGCAACCTGTTAGAACAGAGTGGATTTCTTCAGTACTTATAAATGGCTAGAGAAAGACATCTCACGGGGAAACAAGGCATTTCACATGAGGACAGGAATCATCTGGGGAAGGACTGGCCAAAACCCTAATCCCTACGGAAAGATTCCCAGACAGTACAAAGACAAAGCTGGTGGCTTACACGGGGGGCAGCAGGTCAAAGAGACTGCAGTTTCAATATTGCAGGTGTTAATGCTTTGTTTTCCTGCAATATGGTCCCAGTGGCGGGACACTCTTTTTCATAACCCGTGGATCTGTGTGTCTGATTCTTCATTTTGTTGCCATTTGTACAGTACACAATGGTGCGTCCCGTTTTCTCCAACATTGGTCTCCCTTGTGCTGTCTGCTCATGAGGATTTGCTTCGGTTGACTCTGACCCCATCAGTTACTCCTCAGCTCTGGAATGGCATTGGGCAGGCACTACAGTGGGGGGAAATATGACTACCTTGGTTTTAGCCACCACCTTCTCCCTCTTGGATTACTGCACTAGCTTACCCTTGCCTGTTACAGGCTATTCTATTACGACTAAGAAAGATCATGTCAGCCCTATACTTTTTTTGTTTTTTGAGACAGAGTTTCGCTCATGTTGCCCAGGCTGGAGTGCAATGGTGTGGTCTTGGCTCACTGCAACCCCTCCCTCCTGGGTTTAAGCCATTCTCCTGCCTCAGCCTCCTGAGTAGCTGGGACTAGAGGTGCTCGCCACCACACTTTGCTAATTTTTGTATTTTTAGTAGAGATGGGGTTTCACCATGTTGGCCAGGCTGGTCTTGAACTCTGGTGATCCACCTACCTCGGCTTCCCAAAGGGCTGGGATTACAAGTGTGAGCCACCATGCCTGTCCCACTCTTGTACTTTTGACCTGGCAGGGGCTCCCCATCTTACTGACAGTAAAGGGCCCAAGCCCTTCCAACAGCCCTTTGTGATGTGACTCTCCAGCCTCTCATGCTCTGACCTCGTGTTCTACCATGCCCTCAGCCTGAGCTTCCTCCATTCCAACCACACTGACCTCCTTGCTGTGCCTTGAGCTCCAGGCTTCCTCCCCATATCTACATGGCTTTCTTTCTCACCTTCTTCAGTCTTGGCTCAAGTGTCGTCTTTTCTGGTTATCCCATGTAATACTACAAACCGCCCCACTCCTCCCCTCTCCCATCCTGATCTCTCTTAGACTTTCCTTTGTTTTCTGTTTTTTCCAAGACAGGAATTATCCTCCAACGCCCTATATAAATTACTTACTTGTCTCCCTGAAGATGCCAGCTCTATGAGGGAAGGGATCTTTGTCTGTTGTATTCATGATGTGTCCCAAGCCCCTAGAACAGTGCCTGGCTAGCCAAGTGTGGTAGCTCACACCTGTAATCCCAGCACTTTGGGAGGCTGAGGCAGGTAGAGTGCTTAAGTCCAAGAGTTCAAGACCAGCCTGGGCAACATGGCAAAACTCCATCTCTAAAAAAATTTTAAAAATTAAAAAATAAATATAAAAGAACAGTGCCTGGTGCATAGTAGGTGCTCAATAAGTACTTGTTGAATAAATGAATGAAACACACATACAAATAAGCCCCCTCCTAATACCCTACATACGAGTCAGTTGCCCTCACCAGCAAGGATGTGGATTGCATTTCCTAAGAACCAGAATTATTGCTGGCTACACGTTTTTACAGTCAGTGGCCACTGGATTCCATTGTCAAGGTACTCACTGAGGATGGTGCTGAGCTGAGCTTTTATCAAGGAAGGGAATAATACAATTGCGTTCCCCATCTCCTTAGTGGTATTAAATGTAAGATGAGGCCGGGGGCAGTGGCTCACGCCTGTAATCCCAGCACTTTGGGAGGCAGAGGCGGGTGGATCACCTGAGGTCAGGAGTTCGAGACCAGCCTGGCCAACATGGTGAAACCCTGTCTCTACTAAAAATATAAAAAAATTAGCTGAGTGTGGTGGTGGGTGCCTGTAATCCCAACTACTTGGGAGGCTGAGATAGGAGAATCACTTGAACCTGGGAGGCAGAGGCTGCATTGAGCTGAGATCATGCCACTGCACACTCTAGCCTGGGTGACCAAGCAAGACTCCATCTTAAAAAAAAAAAAAAAAAAAAACCGATGAATACGCTAACTTGATACAGATTACCAAGGACAAAACCAAGGAACAAAGAGGGTTAATATATAGTCAACTGTAAAGTGACTGCATCTTACACACACCAGAGACAGTCATTTAGCAAATAGCTTTTAAGCTCTAGCTTTTGCTACAGCATATCCTGAATCTCCCAACCCTCCACTGCCTAAGCCCTACCCTGAGCTGACTATTATGCAGATTAAGGGTATGAAGAAGGAACCCTGGTGCCTTCATCTCCTTTTTAGTGTTGTGCTTATGTCACTTTGATCACATCACATGCCAGGAAGGGATAGGAGCTGGCAGCGAACAGCATGGGTTCTTGGGGCATGCAGAAGCCTGGTTTCCCATCCTGTCCCGTCATTTAGGAGTCACGTGGCCTGAGTACCTTCCTTAAGGCCTCAGGGATGCTGAGCTCCCCCAGGTTTCCTCAGCTGGGAAATCAGCCTTCCACGAATGAGGTAATCCCTGCAAAGCACTTAGAGCAGCGCCTGCTTATGGTAAACCTTCAATCAGTGTTAAAGTCTGTTGTTACTCAGAAATCCACTGCATAACCTGAATGTCTTGCCTGACCTTCATGTTCCTCATCAGTGGCGCCTCCACCCCACGCCTGCCCCTCACCCCGTCCCGATCTTTCCATCTTGTTTCCCAGTACCAGCTCCTTTTTTTTTTTTTTTGGCTCTGTTGCTCAGGCTGGAGTGCAGTGGCGCGATCTCAGCTCATTGCAGCCTCTGCCTCCCAGGTTCAAGCGATTCTCGTGCCTCAGCCTCCCGAGTAGCTGGGATTGTAGGTGCACACCACAATGCCAGGCTAATTTTTGTATTCTTTGTAGAGATGGGGTTTCACCATGTTGGTCAGGCTGGTCTCAAACTCCTGGCCTGAAGCAGTTCACCCATCTCAGCCTCCCAAAGTGTTGGGATTACAGGCGCCTGCCACCACGCCCAGCTAATTTTTGTATTTTTAGTATAGACAGGGTTTCGCCATGTTGGCTAGGCTGGTCTCAAACTCTGGACCTCAGATGATCTGCCCGCCTCGGCCTCCCAAATTGCTGGGATTACAGGTGTGAGCCACTGCGCCTGGCTGCTCTTACTTCTTGTGCCAACTCAACTCTGGAGTGGTCTTCCCCACTAATTTTCTGGTCCTTCCAAATTGAGCCCAAGTCACTGCTCCGGGTCCCTCATCTCCTGCCTGGCTCCTACAGCTCCCTCCCATCTCTCCCTCCTCTGCAAGCTCATTGAGCTTATCTCTGGACGCACGTATTAGTGCTGTTGATGGGAAGCCAGCTGTACATTATTTTTGCCTCGCTCAAGGATCTCTGAGAAGGAACATTGGTCCTGCAATTGTTAGCCTTTGCTTTATCTTCATTCTTGTTTTTTCAGGTGCAGGGAGGCCTTGGGAAACAGCCTGCTTAGCCCAGAGGTGGAGGAGAGGGTTTCATCCATTCACTCATTCAGCAAATATTTATGGAGCACAAATGACATGTTTGGCATAGAGGCATATATCATTCCTTCCCAACGGGAGCTCCGTCTTCTTGAGATGACACTGCAATACACATGAAGTTCTAACTTGGCACTCTGTGTGAAAGGGAGTTGTATAGGAATGAGCATGGTTTTGGAGGGAGCCTCGCTGGCGTTGAATGCTGGCTCAGCCACTAACTGGGTGTGTGACTTTGGATGGTTAGCTTAACCTCTTAGAAACTCAGTCTCCTCATCTGTAAAATTGAATGATGACCTGCTCTTCCCAGAGTTGTTATTTTCTATTGCTCTTGGGCACCCACTTGGCTGGGTTAGCCTAAGGATGGGTGGGTGGAGGTGGAGGGGTCAGGTCCCTCAACTTGCCACTGATGGGATCTTACTTACTTCAGGCCTTGGGATCTCGGTGTGAAATAGCTGTCTCTGGGATAGGTGCTCAGTTTTCCAGCCTCTTCCCTTGCCATCCTCTCCAAGTGGTGTCTAGGGCTGATGCAGTGGTTCTCAACTCAACCTACAGTGTTTGTCTTCAGGGGACACTTGGTGTCCCGAGGTGTTTTTGATGATCACTACTGAAGAGGGGAGGGGAGTGCTACTGGCATCTGGTGGGTAGGGGGCAGGGATGCTGCTAAACATTCTACAATGTGCAGGCAGCCTCCATCAGTGAAGAATTATCTGGTCCAAACGTCAATAGTGCTGAGGTGACCACAGAGTAGTAGATCTCATGATGGGGATCTTCTTGCTGCAGTCCATGGAGCTGGTGCAGCTTCTCCCCCCTGTTTACCTGACTCTCCACCTTAGCTCTCCCTGGCAATGCAGACCTTTTTGAATTTCAGCTTTGACCTGTAACTGACCTGTCTGGTAGAGTTGCCTCACCCCTTAGCACCTGATCTCCTGGACTCTCCACTCGCCTTTGCTCCATAGGAACCAGTGTTGGTGAGGGACACTTACTCAGGACTCTTCCCTACCCGACTTACACTGGGCTGCCACTTCCACCCTGCTGTGCCTACCCTGTACCGGCAGGGTGATGCCCAGGACCACAGTCACCTCCTGCAGTTCCCAATGAAGAGCAGAGTATCAAGACCCCTCACCTTCCAGCCTTCTCCCAATCCGGCTGAAGCCCAGCTCCACCCCGTGCCAGGATTTTCATCCAGAGGTGGATGAGGGGGCAGGATTCAGGGTCCAACTGTCTGCTCCCATCCATTGGCCCATCCTTCATCGGCTCCATCCTCTTCCTCTTGGACCTGGGAGGCTCGCTTTGACTTCCCATCCTGCCTGGCTCGTATTCTTGTCCGTCCAGAATGGCATTTCTTCTCCCTCTTCCCTGGAGCTATGGAATGTGTGCAGGGAATGTGACTAGGGCGTGGGATGAAAAAACACACCACTCATAGTTTCCAAATATTATTCCTGTTACACAGTCTACGTGGCATATATTCTCCCAGGCTTCCTAGCACAGGCGAGACCATGAGACTGTGGAGTGCCCTCGGTGAGAGTTATCATTTCTCTCGCTCTGGGAACACAGCAAAGGAAGTGATAGAGAGATAGGATGGCAGCTTCTCAACATATGTCTGCGAACATATCGTTCCTCAGTTTCTCCAGGAAACTCTTTCTTCACTTCCCTGAGTTAGGGCGGTGCCCCTGATGACGTCATGCGGGCCTTTCCGAGACTTTGAGCAGCAGCAGGTCAGGTCAGCACCTGTGCACTGTTTGCCCGGTTTATCTTGTTTTCTATGGGAAAACCTGCAGCTGTTAACTCTTAATAAAGAGTTAACAGCAGTCACCTCATGACAGGGGTTGAGACTTTGGCCATGTGTTTTATTTAATAACAGTGCTCTACTCTGCTTCTGACAAGCTATCTTCGGGAAATGTGTCTCAAGTATTGTGCTAATCTTACTGTGAACTCTTGAAATCTTAAAATAAGAAAAGATATACACATATATATCTCTTAAGAAAACATTATTTCATTACATTATAATTTCTGATTTCAGTAATTATGATTTGGCAAATTTATTTTTATCTTGCAAGTGGCAAAATGCAATTAAATGATATCAAGTGTAAAAGAGAAATAATGACGTTTTCTTTCCATAAATCATTTGAAAAAAACTGTAGGACTTTATATTCTTTTAATGGTTTTCATAATTTAAGCCTCATGTTTATACCACTTTATCTTTATGAAGGTGATTTTTTTAAAAGCATAAGTTTGTTTTACTATAAATTATAATTCTGTAAACATCAGAAATGCAAACTTGTGAAGTTCTGTTCATGTTTATATGTCAACATACTTAAGTGCCAGCAGATGTTCTGTGATCAATAATACACAACTTATATGCATTATTTTGAAGTGTCCTTGGCTGGAAATGTTGGTTGGCAATATCCAAATTATGGCTGAATATGAACGATGATAATCAATAAGAAGGGTAACATCAATATGGCTGTGGTGGCAAGCTCTGTTTCAGCAGGGGAAGTAAAGCAGCTATTGATTTGAATGAAGCAGATAAACCTAACCATAATTTTAAGTAGACTGGTGGGTCCAATTGAGAGTTTTATGATGCTAAAATTAACCCTTGTGTTGCTAGGGGCATGTAATTGCTGCTAGTCTTGCATGATTTTGCGTAAAGTTTGCCCCTAGAGTAAATTTATACCCAATGAAATAGCTAAAGTATTTCATTTGCATTTGGAGTTAACAAATAAAATATACCAGACTTTTATTCTGATATATAGTAACGTCAATCAAGAAGATAAACCAATGCAATTTATTAAATATCTTGAATTTAGGTTGCGTTTTAATCTTAGGTCAATGATTTCCATCTCTGACTGCTATTACCTGGAGAACTTAAAAAACAAAACTAAGCAGCAGACCAATCGAATCAGTCTCTCTGGGTCCTGGGCATGGGTATTTTAAAAAATAAACGATGATTTTGATGTGCATCAGGGATTAGAACTTCTGACAAATAATCTTGTTAAGGAAAACTTTAAGTAGTTCAACTAGTATGCAATCCAATTAGTTTCTATTATAGTTTAATTTTAGCTAAAGTACAGGTAGTCTTTTTTTTTTTTTTTTTTTTAAAAAGCAATCTGTGTAAGATCAAAGGCTGGTGTAACTTAGATATCCTCAGGGTGTCTGTGGCATTCACAACAATAGGTGAGCCTCATGATGGTCACCTGGAAATATTTGAGTTGATCAGTCCATCAAGATGGTGAGGATCTGTGTTCTCAATAAGCCCTTTCCTCCTCGTGAGGTTGGAGTCGCTTCTGAGGGATTCCCTGAAAGAGCTGAAAGACTGTGAGTATAAGGTATTAAAAAAAAAAAAAAAAAAAAAGAAAGAATGAAAAAAGAAAAGACTGTGAGTATAAGGAATCAGGTTTTGTATCTCATTCCTGCCACTTCCTTGTTCTGCCCCAGGGCTGTGGTCTGTAGATCCTCAGCATTACCAGCTGCAGGGTAGCAATGCAGAGTCTCAGGACCTACCCAGAACCATGAACCCAACTCTGCTTTGTAAATCCCCTCTGCTTCCTCGCAGGGTGTTTGGGAGGATCAAGTGCATGATATAAAAGTATCTTTGTATTTTTTATTGTAGTAAAATACACATAAAATTTTACCATTTTAACCATTTTTAGGTGTGCAGTGGCATTATTCACATTGTTGTGCAACCATCACCACCATCTAGCTCCAGAACATTTTCTTTTTTTTTTTTTTCTTTTTTTTTGAGACACAGTCTTGCACTGTCGCCAGGCTGGAGTGCAGTGGCACGATCTCGGCTCACTACAACCTCTGCCTCCCTGGTTCAAGCAATTCTCCTGCCTCAGCCTCCTGAGTAGCTGGGACTACAGGCATGCGCCACCACACCCAGCTAAGTTTCGTATTTTAGTAGAGACAGGGTTTCACCATGTTGGCCAGGATGGTCTCGATCTCTTGACCTCGTGATCCATCTGCCTCAGCCTCCCAAAGTGCTGGGATTACAGGCGTGAGCCACCGTGCCCAGCCCAGAACTTTTTATCTTCCCAAACTGAAGCTGTGTGCCGTGGAACATGAACTTTAAATTCCGTTTTCCCCTCGGCCCCTTGCAACGACTATTCTACTTGTGAGTTTGACTATTCCAGCTGGCACATCTATGTGGAATCATATAACATCTGTCCTATGGTGACTGGTTTATTTCACTTAGCATTATGTCTTCAAGATTTATCCGTGTTGTAGCGTGTGCCAGAATTTCATTGCTTTTTAAAGCTGAATAATATTTCAATAAATGTATAGACCACATTTTGTTTATCCATTCGTCTTTGACATTTGGGTTATTTCTATATTTTGGTTATTGTGAATAATGCTGCTATGAACACAGGTGTACAAATATCTGAGTCTTTGCTTTCAAGGCTGGAAGAGGAATTGCTGAATCATAGGGTAATTCAATGTTTAATTTTTTGAGGAATTGCCAAAATATTTTCCACAGCAGCTTCACCTTGTATATTCCCACCAGCAAATGCCCAAGGGTTTCAATTTCTCCCTATTCTCACCCATACTTATTTTCTTTCTTTCTTTTTTTAATCATAGCCATCCTAATGGGCGTGTAGGGGTATCTCATTGTGGCTTTGATTTTTCATTTCTCTAATGATTAATGATATTGAGCATCTTTACATGTGTAATGTATTTTTTTTTTTTTTGAGACAGAGTCTTGCTCTGTTGCCCAGGCTGGAGTGCAGTGGTGCGATCTCGGCTCACTGCAAGCTCTGCGCCTTCAGTTGCACACCATTCTCCTGCGTCAGCCTCCCGAGTAGCTGGGACTACAGGCACCCACCACCATGCCCGGCTAATTTTTTGTATTTTTAGTAGAGATGGAGTTTCACCGTGTTAGCCAGGATGGTCTCGATCTCCTGACCTCGTGATCCGCCCGCCTCGGCCTCCCAAAGTGCTGGGATTACAGGTGTGAGCCACTGCACCTTGCCTACATGTGTAAAGTATTTTTAAATACCATATATGCTGTTGCAATTTTGAGATTATTATACTGAATTTTGAAAGCACTCACTGCTTTGTTTAAGAAATCTTATAGATGTCCATTAGCTGTTTTAGGAGTAAATTAGCCAGATTTTCTTCTGGAGCATAAGTGATCTATAAATATTATCTGAGACTTGAATTACACAGTCTGAAAATATTAGGGTGTTTGCCTCAGTTTCCTCATCCATAAAATGGAGGAAATAATACTACCTTGTAATTTTGAGAAGTAAGTGAGATAATACATGAAAAGTGCTTAATGAGTATGCAGAAAGTGTCAACTGTACGAGGTGGCAGGAAAGGGTCATTACATGGTGGTTCTGAGAAGAGAAGGGACCTAAGCTGGCTGATGCAGAATGCACCAGATGGGGAGGGGCAGGGGAAAGAAAAGGGAATATTTGGAGACCAGGAAGCCAGTCAGTGCAGTCATGAGTTGTTCATGGACTGTTTGGTGAGCTTGTTCATGGTAGTGAAAGGCATTGGAAGATAAGGCAGGGAGGGTGGGCTGAGACCAGGTGGTAGGGGCACAGAGGAGTTTGCCAAGAAGTGTGGGCTTTTGAAGGCAGTGGGGAACCACTGAAGGTTCTGTGTTCGGAGTGAGATGATCAAAGCCAGCCTGCGTTTATTGTTCTTCCAGGCAGCCATGACCCTCGAGCCATAACAGTTGCATTCCGTGCCCAAGGCTTTGATCTTGACCATTGCTGCTGTTTATCTTTTGGGGAGTACCTTAGATATTTACAAAGTGCCATGTAATCAGTTTCATTAGTCCAGAGATAAGATTAATTAGATGTTTAAGGCAAGTCAGGACTGGACTTGGCTTTGAAAAACTCCGGCATTAAAGGAAGGCTCAAATGGTGATTCTCTCTGCAAATCTGTGAACTTGTGACTTCCTCAGTGATATTTTTACTATGCGGAACACCATACCAAGAGTTCCTCCAATTGGAAAAGCCTGGTTCCTGTCTTCAAGAAGCTTACAACCTTATCAAGGAGGGGTGGAGTGCTGCTTTGATACAAAGTGGAGTGCAGACATATCTTGTTTTGTTGCACATTGCTTTAACGCACTCCACAGATGTTGCACTTTCTACAAATTGAAGCAACCCAAATTTGTGGCTACTCTGTCTATGCTGTTTTCCAACAGCATGTGCTCACCTCATGTCTCCGTGTCACATTTTGATAATTCTCACATTATTTCAAACTTTTTCATCATTACTATATCTGTTACAATACTGTTGGTGATCAGTTATCTTTGATACTGTTATTTTAATTGTTTTGGGGCACCATGAACTGCACCCATATAAGACAGTGAACTTAATTGATAAACGATGTGTGTATCTGACTGCTCCATGCATCAGCCACTCCCCTATGCCTCTCCCTTTCCTAGGGCCTCCCTATTTCTTGAGACACAACAATATTGAAATTAGGCCAATTAATAACAACGGCCTTTAAGTGTTCAAGTGGAAAGAAGGGTTGCACATGTCTCACTTTAAATCAAAAGCCGGAAATGATTAAGCTTAGTGAGAAAAACATGTTGAAAACTGACATAGTCCAAAAGCTAGGCCTCTTGTACCAGTTAACCAAGTTGTGAATGTGAAGCAAAAGTTATTGAAGAAAATTAAAAATGCTATAGTGCTATTCTAGTGAACACACGAATGATAAGAAAGCCTTATTGCAGGCTGGGCACAGTGGGTCATGCCTGTAATCCCAGTACTTTGGGAGGCCCAGGCAGGTGGATTACGAGGTCAAGAGATCTAGACCATCCTGGCTAACACGGTGAAACCCCGTCTCTACTAAAAATACAAAAAATTAGTCGGGCGTGGTGGTGGGCGCCTGTAGTCCCAGCTACTCGGGAGGCTGAGGCAGGAGAATGGCGTGAACCCGGGAGGTGGAGCTTGCAGTGAGCGAGACTCCATCTCAAAAAATAAAAATAAAAAAAGGAAAGCCTTATTGCTAATATGGAGAAAGTCTGAGTGGTCTGGATAGAAGATTAAACCAGCTACAACACTCCCTTAAAACCAGAACCCCTAACTTTCTCCAATTCTGCAAAGGCTGAGAGAGGTGAGGACGCTGCGGAAGAAAAGTTGGAAGCTAGCAGAGACTGGTTCACAAGATTTAGAGGAAAAAAGCCATCTCCATAACATAAAAGTACAAACCAAAACAGCAAGTGCTGGTGTAGAAGCTGCGGCAAGTTCTCCTGAAGATCTATCTATAACCATTGATGAAGATGGCTACACCAAACAGCAGATTTTCCGTATAGATAAAACAGCCTTCTATTGGAAGAAAATGCCATCTAGGACTTTTATAGCTAAAGAGAAGTCAATGTCTACCTTTAAAGGACAGGCTGACTCTCTTGTTAGGGTCTAATGAAGCTGGTGACTCTAAGTTGAAGCCAGTGCTCACTTACCATTCTGAAAATCTTAGGGGCTTTAAGAATTATTTATTTATTTTTTAAATTTATTTTTATTTATTTATTTTTTGAGACGGAGACTCGCTCCCTTGCCCAGGCTGGAGTGCAGTGGCATGATCTCGGCTCACTGCAAGCTCCATCTCCTGGGTTCACGCCATTCTCCTGTCTCAGCCTCCCGAGTAGCTGGGACTACAGGCACCTGCCACCGCGCCTGGCTAATTTTTTTGTATTTTTAGTAGAGATGGGGTTTCACTGTGTTAGCCAGGATGGTCTTGATCTCCTGACCTCGTGATCCGCCTGCCTCGGCCTCCCAAAGTGCTGGGATTACAGACGTGAGCCACCAGGCCTGGCCAAGAATTATTAATATACACTGCTTGTGCTCTCAATGGAACAACAAATCCTGGATGATAGCATATCTGTTTACAGCATGGTTTACTGAATTTTTTAAGACCACTTGTAAGACCTACTGCTCAGAAAAAAAGATTCTTTTCAAAATATTACTGCTCATTGACAATGTACCTGGTTACCCAATGGCTCTGATGGAGACACAGAAGGAAATTCATGTTGTTTAAATGCCTGCTAACACAGTGTCCATTCTGCAGCCCATGGATCAAGGAGTAATGTCGACTCGCAAGTTTTATTGCTTAATAATACATTTCATAAGGCCACCAACAGTGATTCCTCTGATGGATCTGGTCAAAGTAAATTGAAAACCTTCTGGAAATGATTTGCCATTCTAGATGCCATTAAGAACATTAATGACTTGTAGGAGGAAGTCAGAATATCAACATTAACAGGAATTTGGAAGAAGTTGATTCCAACCCTCATGGATGACTTTGACGGGTTCAAGACTTCAGTGGAGGAAGTCACACAGATGTGGTAGAAATAGCAAGAGAACTAGAATTAGAAATGGAACCTGAAGGTATGACTAAATTGCTGCAATCTCATGATAAAACTTGAATGAATGGGAATTTGCTTCCTATGGATGGGTAAAGAAAGTGCTTTCTTGGGAGGGAAACTATTCTTGGTGTAGATGCTGTGAACACTGTTGAAATAACAACAAAGGATTTAGAATATTATATAAACTTAGTTGGCAAAGCAGTGGCAGGGTTTGAGAGGATTGATTCCAATTTTGAAAAAAGTTCTGTAGGTAAAATGCTAACATTGATAACAGCATCACACGCTATAGATAAATCTTTTGTGAGAGGAAGAGTCAACGGATGCAGCAAAGTTCATTGTCTTATTTTAAGAAAATTTCACAGCTACCCCAAGCTTCAGTAACCACCACCCCGATCAACCAGTAGCCATCCATATCGAGGCAAGATTCTCCACAGAAAAACATTTTGACTTACTGAAGGCTCAAATGATCATAACAGTTTTTAGCAAAACAGTATTTTTTTCAACCTCTGGGAGCACAGAACAAAATGTATTTTTAAAATTAAGGTATGCACATTATTTTTTAGATAATGCTATTATGCACATAATAGACTATAGTATAGTATAAATATAACTTTTATATGTACGGGGAAACCAAATTATTCATGCGACTCACTTTATTGTGGTGGTCTGTAACCAGATCTGCAATATCTCTGATCATATTTTCAAATATATACTATACACTACTTATGAAAAGTGCTGGGATTGAAAGTAGGGATGTGGTTTGAGAGGGGCCTGGAACCCTCTTTTATCCTGCTATATTTTAGCAGAATTGGCAAAGAATGATTGTGTTTATAACAATCTGTCTGACTTTTCTTCTGTCTTTAATGGAAATAATATACAAATTACTAGCAAATTTCTGTTACTTGAAGATGAGCTCTCTAGTTCTCCCAAAGTAAATGAGAGAACAATAAACAAACATGTAAGGTATTTACATTTACATTTAGGAGAGCAATCATTTAAAGTTAAAGGTTTGTCTTGAGGAATGACTATTAATGGCTCTTAGTAAATGAAAATGCCATCGAATTTCTAAATGTATGTTTGAATTGTATAAATTGTACTTTTCTTACCAAGAAACCTGGTTCAGCCTATAGTTTATATAAGTCTATAAATAAGGTGTTTGAAATGGTCACGTGAACCAAATAAATGGATTTTAAATCAAAGTGCCATTAGGATGATTAACATAGTTGTTAACTTATCTTCATTGCCTTGGAGAATTCTGAAGTCTTCAGTTTTATAGAAGAATCCATAACAGTTATGCACATGATGAAGGACCTCCACAGTAGTGATTAATTCAAGGATCATTTCTATAAAAGGTACTTTTGGGGTGTAAAACTTAGTACACTCTGGTAGATCTCATTCAGGATTCAGTTAGAAAAACCTAAACCAGCCGGGCATCGTGGCTCATGCCTGTAATCCTAGCACTTTGGGAGATTGAGGTGGGTGGATCACTTGAGCCCAGGAGTTTGAGACCAGCCTGGACAATATGGTGGACACCTGTCTCTACAAAAAATACAAAATATTAGCTGGGCATGGTGGCATGCGCCTGTAGTCCGTGCTACTCAGGAGGCTGAGGTGGGAGGATCACCTGAGTGGGGGGAGGTTGAGGCTGCAGTGGGCCGTGAATATGCCACTACACTCCACCCTGGGTCACAGAGCAAGAACCTGTCTCAAAATAAAAGAAAAGTAAAAGAGAAAAGAAAAGCAGAAACCATCTTAGATATTTCATGTAGGAAGAAGTTTAACAGAAGAAATTAGAAGTTCATTAAAAAAAAAATTTAAAAGGCTGAAGGAGCAAAAGTCACGGGAAGCACTGTGAGCTTTTAGGTTCACCCATACAGTCTTACTATAAGAAACTGCTGCCACCACTGAGATGAGGAAAACAACAGGAAACTGCTGCCCATGGTCACCGCTGGTCATAGCCGTCCTGAAGCACCCAGGCTGATAACTAGGAAGCGAAAACTTAGAAGTTGCTGTGAAGCTCACATCTGCTAAAGCTTGAACTTCTGAAACTTGCACAGGGGCATATCATTGATAGAATGTATTTATATACAGTTTTAAGAACTGTGAAAGAAATGGAGATGGACATGTAGTAGTTGCCAGACTTCCGGTCCTGGGTTATAGGAAAAAGTATTGAAAGGGGTAGGTGGTGAATGTGGTGGCCAAAAATAATAGCCACCAATAAAAAAAAAAAAAAGAAGTACGGAATAATATTCTCATTTTACAGATGAGGAAACTGAGGCACGGGATGCAAGTAATTTGCCCAAAGTCACATAGTATAAGATTCAAAAACAAGTCTATCTGATTTCAGAACTAGAGGTTTTTAACCCTTAATTATACTCGGGGCTATCTGTTACAGGGCAGATAGCCCAAAAACTTAATTTGCTTCCTTGGCTTTGACCAGCTCTCATAAGCTCACATTCTACTAGACTACATAATTTAAAACAGAACTGTTAAAAAAGGATTATTTTGGCAACTTCTTATTTGGTGGTATTTCCAGATTTGCTAACCTTTTCAAGTCCTTCCAGAAAATGTGATGTGTTTAGCTCTTGCAATTATGGTAAACTTCCTAGATAAGAAGTCTTGGTTTGATGATATTTTAGGGAGTAGGTGAAGGCTATTTGTGCCAGAACTCCTAAGTCCAGGCTTTAAGCCAAATTATACCACAGATAATATCTATGAAATCTCTAAAACATGCCCAATTTTTCTTCTCTATTTTACTCTTTGAGTGCTGATATTGTTCGGCTGTGTCCCCACTCAAATCTCATCTTGAACTGTAGTTCCCATAATTACCACATGTGGTGGGAGGGTCCCGGTGGGAGGTAATTGAATCATGGAGGTGGTTACCTCCATGCTGTTCTCATGATAGTGAGTAAGTTCTCACGAGATCTGATGATTTTATAAGGGGCTTTTCCCCCTTTTGCTCAGCACTTCTTGCAGCCGCCATGTGGAGAAGGAAGTGTTTGCTTCTCCTTCTGCCATGATTTAAGTTTCCTGAGGCCTCCCCAGCTCTACGGAACTGTGAGTCAATTAAACCTCTTTCCTTTATAAATTATCCAGGCTCGGATATGTCTTTATTAGTGATGTGAGAGTGGACTAATATCAGTGCCTTATCTATCTTGGCTGAAATAAAGTTATAAGCAAAGGAACAAAGTTGACATTTACTGATTATGATCCCCCTGCCCCCTGCAAAGCCAATATGCTAAGTAGAGTTAATGCATATTCAGTATAACTCATTTATTCATTCATTAGCAAATACTATTACTATAACCTTGCTGAAGACCAGTGGGGATTCATTTATTCATTCAACCAATACTCCTTGTGCTGTGTACTGGTTATTCTTCACTTACCATCCCACTTCCCCATGTTCACACAGATCCAGTCTCCTCCCTTCTCTGCCCTTCGCTGGCCCCCAGCAGACTGCTTCCGGCATTATCGGGGTCTGCTTGCTTGCTGGCTTCCATTTGGGTTTGTTTAATGGGAGGAACCAGCAGGCAACTGAAGGGCAAGAGAAGCAGAGGCAGTGTTTGCTCCCTGCTCCCCCTGATTTGTGATGGTGGGTGTGGGCCTTCATGACTTCCGCTTTAGCTGGGCAGCTGTGACTCTATAGTCTCCACTCTTGCTGGGTTCCACGGACACTAATTCCTCCCCTTGTCCCTTCAGACCTAGCGGTGGCAATGGCTTCCCACTCTTCCTGGTCCCTGGACACCTCACTATCCCTCGTGTATCTCAGTAATATTGCCTTCACTTCTGAAAGGAGCTGCTTCATTACATTTCCTTCATTTAATCCATCTGGAGTATCTGACTCTCCTGAAAGACCATCAGAATAATCAGCTGATCAAACAAAGCTGAGTTTATTATTTACTATAATAAGGGAAAATATCACCTTGGTGGAGACTTAGTAGTGTGTCAGAAGAAAAATAGTCATTGAGTTTTGGGGCCTGAGTTCAAGTGGTTTAATTTTAATCAGGAATCTGATTAGAATTAGGCAAAGTTTATGATAAAATTGTTTAGAGTTGATGGATGCAACAGAGAACAGGGTTTTAAGGTGAGACTTCATGAATAGCTGTTTGATAGACAAGTAGATTTGCCCAGGTGAGTGACCTACTGTCTTGGGAAGGGGACTGTTTACCTGTATGAATAACCTATTGACCTGAGAAGATGGCTGGTTGAGCAGTCTATTGTTGATAAATGAGTATTGGAGGTATCTTATTGGTTTATGGCCTTATCTTCCTGAGCCAGAATTTCTTTGAACAAATAGTAAAGTCACATTGATATAGAAGCTGTAATCTTAGTGCTAATAATTAAGCCGTGGGGCTTCAGACATCTGACAGGCAATTTAGTGCCCACTTGTGGTCATTCTTCAGCCTGAGTTGGAGGCTAGACCATTACTGTCTGGGAGCGTGAGCATTGTGGATCCCCACTGCTGCTTGAGTTATGATTGTGTATCGGGCTTCTGGGGACAGTTATTTCGATCTCTGTAGGTGCCAGGTTTTCAGGTTCTTATTGATGGATGATCATTTGTTAGCTCACTTGATGAGACAATGGCTGCAGAGCAGCATTAATGATTCTGAAGATCACAAATGTAAATATTGCAACACAAATAAACACTAAGAGAAGGGTTATGGTCAGAGCTTATAGTGCATTTCCGTACTAGGAATCAAGAGTGCTTAAATTAAACCGAAAGAACAGATCTCATTCCTATTCTGAATAGTCCTCAGAACCAGATAGGAGGATATTAGCTAAATCACCTAATTTTATGTTATCTTTTTCTTCTGATCTTTTCTAGTAATAGCAAAGAACCCAGAGAGTTCTGCAGGGATGTAAGGACATTCTTCTACTAATGCAGCCCCTGCTCCCCGTCAAGAGGCTGGTGTTAGATCTAACGTGGCCCTATTTGACAGATGATGGGAGAAAACAGCTTGGAATAAAATGTTATACTGGCTTAAGAGGAAAACAGAAAGGGCTGTGGTTTGGTCTGGAAATAAAAGCTGGATTTGATTAAGAAGCTGTTTTCATTATGGGTGGCTTAAGGATGCCAAAATTAGCAGGGAAATGTTCTTTCTTTTTACTTCTAATATTTGCTCCTTTAGTCCTGGTACTTGTAATCTGCTCCCTGGTGAGACTGTTTCTGTATCCACATTTTTAAGGCATTTTATACTCAACTCTCGTATGGCCCTTCTAGCAGTAATGTGACAGTGTTTAATTGTAATTATTTGCTTCCTGGTCTGTCTTCCAGCTGGACCTGTGAGGTCCTCAAGGGCAGAAAGTGTGTCTTAATCATTGGGTTCCTGCAGCTCTTAGCCCAATGCCTGGCACGTGGGAGGTGCTCAGGAAGGCAGTTATTGACCACTGCGGTCCTCTATCTCTGTAACCCACTGTTACCTAGGGCTCAAGGGCAGGCTGGGTCCTCAGCCTCTGTCTACCATGGAGAAGGAATTTGTCACTTTTCTTGATTCCTCAAATTAAAAGATACCAGAGAGAAATGAACGTTTCCCCCGAGCTTATTGCTCTTGCTGGTGGTGAGAGTTCAATGCACAGCATTCTGAATGTCACTTCCATGAGGCAGGTCACCTCTCCTAGCATTCCCTCCTCGCAGCAAGTGCACCCCACACTCTGCCCCAGCAGCTGTGCTGGAGAAACCACCTCTCCAGAGGCAGCCTCACCTCCTCCACACCTTCAACAAACAAAGGTCCTCCTGAATACCAGGGCCTGCCCTCCTGAAAATGAGGCTAAAGGACTGTAAATAACTAATCAGTTTCCCCTTTCACAGTTTTTTCCCTGTCTCACTTAGATGTCCAAGTGGCCTTTGCTCTGCTCCAATTCCCTTCCCCTTTCTTCTTCTCTTGTTAAATTGCTGCTTACCCTTAGAGACAGATGTGGGTTATTACACCTCCTTACTGGGAGAGTGAAAACAACTGACATTCATGCCCTGCCTACCATGTGCCAGGCACTTTCTCTAAGCACTTGAGATGTATTTACTCATTAAATCCTTATAACGACCTTATAAAGTAGGTGCCATTTTACAGGTAAGAGAACTGAGGCATAAAGAGCCTTCTCCATATCCTTACCAACACTTGACATGGTCAGTCTTTTTACTTGTAGCCATTCTAATAGATGTATAGTAGTATCTTGTTGTGATTTTTATTTTGTATTTCTCTAGTGACTAATGATGTTGAGCATCTTTTCATGTGCTTATTTGCAGATCCTTTGTGAAGTGTTCTTGATTTTCTTTGTAAAGGAGCTGATCAAATCTTTTGTTCATCTTTTATTGGGTTGTCTTTTTTCTTATTGTTGAGTTTGGAGTGTTCTTTATATATTCTGGGTATAAATTCTTTATCTGATAGATGCTGTGCAAATATTTTCTTCCAGTTGGTGGAGTACCTTTTTATTCTTTTAGTAGAAAAGCAAATGTCTTTAATTTTGATGAAGTCCAATCAATCTATTTGTTCTTTTATTGGTTGTGCTTCTGTTGTCCTAAAAAGCCTTTGCCCAACCCAAGGTCACAAAAATTTTCTCCTGTTTTATTCTAGAAATTTTATAGGTTTAGGCTTTCTATGAAGTCTATGATAAATTTCCAATTAATTTTTTAATACAGTGCAAGATATAAATCTAAATTCACTTTCATTTTTGCATATAGATAGCCAATTGTTCCAACACCATTTGTTTAAAAGGCCATACTTTCTCCATAGGATTACCTTTTTGTGCCTGCCAAAATCAATTGTCCATATATGTGTGGATTTATTTCCAGACTCTCTATTCTTTCCCATTGATCTGTCTCTCTCTACATCAAACACACCATTTTGATTACTGTAGCTTCATAATAATTTTTGCAATCAGTGAGTGTTGTCCTTTTAATATTGTTCTTCTGGTTGGACAGGATGGCCTACGCCTGTAATCCTAGCACTTTGGAAGTTCGAGATGGGCAGATCGCTTGAACAATATCGATTCAAAAAAAATTTTTTGTTTTTTTTCACACTTATTTTGGCTAAGTCATTTGCATTTTCATATGAACTTAAAGTCAACTTGTCAGTTCCTACATAAAAAGGTTGCTAGACCAGGCACGGTGGCTCATGCCTGTAATCTCAGCACTTTGGGAGGCTGAGGTAGGTGTATTGCTTGAGCCTAGGAGTTCAAGACCCACCTGGGCAACATGGCAAAACCCCATCTCTACCAAAAAATACAAAAACTAGCCAGGCGTGGTAGTGCATGCCTGTGGTCCCAGCTACTTGGGAGGCTGAGGCAGGAGGATTGCCTGAGCCCAGGGAAGTCAAAGTAGCAGTGAACCATGATCATGCCACTGTACTCCAGCCTGGGTGGCACAGTAAGACCCTGTTTAAAAAAAAAAAAAAAAAAAAGCTTGCTAGGATTTTAATAGCAATTACACTGAATCTATATAGATCAATTTGAAGAATACTGACATGTCAACAATATTGATTCTTCTAATCCATTTGCTATTTATTTAGGTTTTTAAAAATTTCTTTCAGACATGTTTTATGGTTTTCAGTGTATGGGTCTTACATGTCTTTTGTCAGATTTATCCTTAAATATTTTATATTTTTATGCTATTGTGAATTGTATTTTTTTCAATTTTAGTATCTGATTGTTGCTGGCATATACATATATAGTAGATTTTTATGTATTGCTCTTGTATCCTGCAACCTTGCTAAATTTACTTACTGGTTCTAGCAGGTTTTTTTTTTTTTTTTTTGTAGATTACATTGGGTTTTCTATAGAGATGATTATCTGATGTTTTATTTATTCCATTCTAATCTGGATGAATTTTTCTTTTATTTTCTTTTTTCTTCACCTGATTGCACTCATCAGAACCTCCACACAGTGTTGAACAGAAGTGAGGAGAGTGAACATAACAGTCTTGTTCTTGATCTTAGAGGGGACGCATTCAATTTTTCAGCATTAAGCGTAGTGTTTTAATTAAGTAGATAGTTTTTTAATAGATGTCCTTAACAGGCTGAGAAAGTTTCCATCTCTTCCTAGTTTGCTGAGAGCTTTGATCAGGAATGAATGTTAGATTTTGTTAAATGCTTTTCCTGTATCTACTGAGATGATCATATGTTTTTATTTTTAAATTTATTAATGTCATAAATTACGTTGAATTAATTTTCAATGTTGAGCCAGCCCTGCATTCTCAGGATAAACCCCCACTTGGTTAGGATGTATTATCCTTTTAATATATTGTTGGATTAGATTTCAGAATAATGCTGACCTCAGAGAATGAGTTGAGAAGTATTTCTTCCTGTTCAATTCTTTTGGTAGAGTTTGTGTAGAATTGATATTATTTCTTCCTTAAGCGTTTGGTAGAATTCACCAATGAAGCCATCTAGGCCTGGAGTTTTCTTTTTGGGAAGATTGTAAACTACAATTTCAGTTTTTAAAATAGATACAGGGCAGCCAGGCATGGTGGCTCATGCCTGCAGTCCCAGCACTTGGGAGGCCGAGGTGGGCAGATCACTTGAGGTCAGGAGCTCAAGACCAGCCTGGCCAACATGGAAAAACCCTGTCTCTACTAAAAATAGAAAAATTAGCTGAGTGTGGTGGCGCTCACCTGTAATCCCAGCTACTCTGGAGGCTGAGGCAGGAGAACCACTTGAATTTGGGAGGTGGAGGTTGCAGTGAGCCAAGATCACACCACTACACTCCAGCCTGAATGACACAGTGAGTGAGACTCCATCTAAATAAATAAATAGATAAAATAGATACAGGGAGAATCAAGTTATCTATTTTTCTTGAGTAAGCTTTTGTAATATATCTTTCGAGGAATTTTCTATTTTATCCAAATTGTTGAGTTTATAGGCACAAAGTTGCTTTAAATATTCCTTTATTGTTCTTTTAATATCATAGAATATATGGTTGTGCCACCTCTTTCATTCCTGATATTGATCATTTGTGTCTTCTCTTTTATGGTCCTCATCACTTCTGGCCATAAGTTTGCCAGTTTTGTTGATCTTCTCAAAGAAGCAGCTTTTGACTTCACTGATTTTCTCCATTATTTTTCTGGGGTTTTTTTTTTTTTGACAAATGAATTTTTTTTTAGAGGCAGAGATAAGGGACAAAATGAAAAAAATCTTGATAGTTTCCAACAGATTCTGTCCTTGGTTCTGATATATTCTTCTTTTTTGCTTAAACTAATTGTATTAGTCCGTTTTCACACTGCTATACAGACACTACCTGAGACTGGGTAATTTATAAAGAACAGAAGTTTAATTGACTCACAATTTTGCATGGCTGGGGAGGCCTCAGGAAACTTATAATCATGGCAGAAGGCGAAGGGGAAGCAATCACCTTCTTACACGGTGGCAGGAGAGAGCGCGCTCAGGGGAAACTGCCACTTTTAAGCCACCAGATCTTATGAGAACTCCCTCACTATCACCAGAACAGCATAGGGGAACCGACCCCATGATCCAATCACCTCCCACCAGATCCCTCCCTCATTTACCCCCTTGACCTCTTATTTTTCTCTTTGTTTTTTAAAAATTAGAGACAAGGTCTCAATATGTTGCCCAGGCTGGACTGGAACTCTTGGGCTCAAGGGATTCTCCTACCTGAGCCTCCCCATTAATTTGGACTACAGGCATGTGCCACTGTGCCCAGCTGATTTTTCTTAGTTTTAAAAGATGAGAGAGCCAGGAATTTTTTTAGTGTTTCTCAAACTGTGGGTTGTGATCCACTAATGAATCATGAAATCAATAAGGTGAGTCACAGCCAACTTTTGAGAAATGAAATAGAATAGAATAACAGCATCAAATCGTCTTACAAATAGTAACTATTATCTTGTGAATGTATTTATGGTAGGTCAGGAGAAACAAGTTTACAAAACACTGGATTAGATAATCTCTAATGATCATTCATTTGTTTGATTCTCTAATTCCCATAATGAATATGTTTCACATTCTCATTGCATGGTATAAATTTCTACATATTTCTGAACAATGTTTTGCACTAAAATAAACAAGATAAATAGCCCCATGATTTGGAAGGTTCGGGTCTTGAGGAATTTGGAGTATTTCATCAGACTGGCCTTTCTAGGTTTTCACTACAAAACTTCTACTTTAAAATATTTGGTGTGATTAAAAACCTCTAAAACCATTATATATGTGAGCAATTTTATTTTTTTAAATTTCTGTATTTGAAACACATTTTACTCTTCTGAATTCTCTTCTGATTGTTGTTCATGTGTATTTATACATCTTGCCTGGTTATTCTTTAAAAAAACATGTATTTCTGTTTGGGGCCAAACATTGTCTTATGAAGATTTCTGTGTAGTAAAAGTCAATAGAATTTAGGATTGTTGCAGCTATGTAGTACTTAATTGTGTTAACATGTAAATAGCTTGATTTAATACAGGACAATAATTTACACTACAGGAACTTTTGGAATGACCATCTCTGACAAGGTGAGTGTTTTGCTTGGTCAAGCACTTTGCAAATGTTAAAAGCTGACAATTTATGAAGTCAGACAGTTGAGGAAAATGTTTAGAAGAGCAAGGACTGGCTATCCTACCCTTGGAGCCATACTAAGTGGTTTCTGTCAAAAAGCTGAGTATCAGACTGGGACACAGGCACTCTTATGTCCCGAAGGGAGGCTCCGATGAAGGCTGTGGCCAGGAGGATTGAAGTCAAGGGGAGAAGAGTCTGGAGCCACATTATGTCAGAACTAGGAACAATCTTGAGTATCTCCTAACAGAATTCAACACCCATTTTACAAATTGAGGAGACTGAGGCTCAGGTGCTGACTTTTGCTGTTTACATGACGCAAGTTACAAAACTTGGATCTTCTGATGAAATATTCTTAGCTTGATCTGGAAGTTTTAGGAGGTAAAGCCCTGAGGGCACCGGAAATGCAGAAGAGGCAAGAGAATACAGAAAGTATGCAGTCTAGAAAGTTCAGCCTTAGGTCAGGGAGTGGGCCATTTTTTATGGTCAAAGTGAGAGAGGAAGTTTGAAATACAGAGATCCTTCAACCTGAAAAGTTGACGCAGTAGATGTAAGATAACCACAAGTGAGCTCAGTCCTGGGGCAAAGAGTTTTGGGCTTAGATGACCCCTTATACCGATGGAGCTGGGATCAAGTCATGAGCTCGCCCAAATTTGCAGGGAAGCCTTGGCTGAGGAAGGAAAGGTGAATCCTTCCGCTACGTGGTTCGACACAGAGACAAAAGCAAAGAAAGCTCTGGATTGGTGGGGACGGAGGGGGGAACAAATTTATTCTATCACATAGGACTGCCAGATAAAATACAAGATGCCTCGTTAGATTGGAGTTTCAGACAAGCCATGAATAATGTTTTAGTGTAAGTACGCCCCAAGTAATGCTATAATCATAAAATACTATGTAATATATAGTATAATAAATGATAATAAAATAACTAAAACATTATGTGCGGTTTATCTGAGATTCATATTTAACTGGGCATCTAGTTTCTTTAATTCCTAAATCTTACAACTCTACTATTATAGCCAGAGAAATATGATCACTCTCTGTGGTGGTATAGCTTCAGAATAAGGATTTTTGGAGCCCTGTAGTTCTTTCTGGTCTCTTACGTGCTTGCACTCATCAAATATACAAACATTTGCTGGAGTTTCATCTTCGGGGTTGAATAAGTAGGTTGCAGTTTTATAAAGGACTCTGTTGCTCAGATGGCTTTCAGGCTGAATGTTCATACTTTTATGCAACTCTGTAAGTTTACAGAAGAGTGAAAGTTCACAAACCGGTTACAGAGCCTGCAGATGGGGAAAAAATTGTTCCCAGTGTGGAAAGGCTACCAGATGATCAAAGGCCTGCAGGACAAACACTTCCTGCCTCCAGCAAGGAGCAGCTGCTGCTCTAGTTATACAGAAAGCTGGCTCGGGGTTCACTGGCACTCAGCTCAATTGATGTAAAAACATGCATTAAAAAGAGAGAGAGAAAGAGAGAGCAAGAGAGAGAGATGGTAGTTTACTCCAACAGATATCTATCCTCTATTAATTTACAGATGAGGAAACTGAGGCACAGGCGATGACTTTTCCTGTTTATATAATGCAGGCTACAAAACTTGGATCTTCTGATGACACAATCTTAGCTTCTAATTCTTTCAAGGAGAATTAGTATGCAAAAATCTAAACTTCAAAAGTGTAAGCACAAGAGTCACTGGTCCTACAGGCAAGGCGGTACCAGCATGCTGCTTGCAGCTTGGTTTGTGGCAGGAAAAACAAACAAAAAGAAAAATATGGAACATCCATATAAAGGGGCATGGTTAGCAAATCATTATATAGTTACACTATGTAAATATTTGATAACCATGGCTGTTACTAAACAGTGAGATGGAACCATATGTAATGACCTGAGGGATATCTGTTCTACCTTGCTAAGTGACAGAAAAAATAAAGGATAATGTGTATAATCTAATTGGTTATAATAAGAAGAATGAAAACAAGAGCTGCAATTCCATCAAAAACTCAGTAAGTATATGTGTATGTCTGTATATATTTTTGTGAGAAGAGTGTAGAAGAATCTGCCTCCAACCATCAATATTAATCACATGGGGGAAAATAGGAGCTGAAATATTACGGAGTTGGTAAGAAGTTTATTATTATTATTTTTTTCTTTTATTATTATTATTATTATTATTATTATACTTTAGGTTTTATGGTACATGTGCGCAATGTGCAGGTAAGTTACATATGTATACATGTGCCATGCTGGTGCGCTGCACCCACCAACTCGTCATCTAGCATTAGGTATATCTCCCAATGCTATCCCTCCCCCCTCCCCCCACCCCACAACAGTCCCTGAAGTGTGATGTTCCCCTTCCTGTGTCCATGTGTTCTCATTGTTCAATTCCCACCTATGAGTGAGAATATGCGGTGTTTGGTTTTTTGTTCTTGCGATAGTTTACTGAGAATGATGATTTCCAATTTCATCCATGTCCCTACAAAGGACATGAACTCATCATTTTTTATGGCTGCATAGTATTCCATGGTGTATATGTGCCACATTTTCTTAATCCAGTCTATCATTGTTGGACATTTGGGTTGGTTCCAAGTCTTTGCTATTGTGAATAATGCCGCAATAAACATACGTGTGCATGTGTCTTTATAGCAGCATGATTTATAGTCCTTTGGGTATATACCCAGTAATGGGATGGCTGGGTCGAATGGAATTTCTAGTTCTAGATCCCTGAGGAATCGCCACACTGACTTCCACAAGGGTTGAACTAGTTTACAGTCCCACCAACAGTGTAAAAGTGTTCCTATTTCTCCACATCCTCTCCAGCACCTGTTGTTTCCTGACTTTTTAATGATTGCCATTCTAACTGGTGTGAGATGGTATCTCATTGTGGTTTTGATTTGCATTTCTCTGATGGCCAGTGATGGTGACCCTTTTTTCATGTGTTTTTTGGCTGCATAAATGTCTTCTTTTGAGAAGTGTCTGTTCATGTCCTTCGCCCACTTTTTGATGGGGTTGTTTGTTTTTTTCTTGTAAATTTGTTGGAGTTCATTGTAGATTCTGGATATTAGCCCTTTGTCAGATGAGTAGGTTGCGAAAATTTTCTCCCATTTTGTAGGTTGCCTGTTCACTCTGATGGTAGTTTCTTTTGCTGTGCAGAAGCTCTTGAGTTTAATTAGATCCCATTTGTCAATTTTGGCTTTTGTTGCCATTGCTTTTGGTGTTTTAGACATGAAGTCCTTGCCCATGCCTATGTCCTGAATGGTAATGCCTAGGTTTTCTTCTAGAGTTTTTATGGTTTTATGTCTAACATTTAAGTCTTTAATCCATCTTGAATTGATTTTTGTATAAGGTGAAAGGAAGGGATCCAGTTTCAGCTTTCTACATATGGCTAGCCAGTTTTCCCAGCACCATTTATTAAATAGGGAATCCTTTCCCCATTTCTTGTTTTTGTCAGGTTTGTCAAAGATCAGATACTTGTAGATATGTGGCATTATTTCTGACGGCTCTGTTCTGTTCCATTGATCTATATCTCTGTTTTGGTACCAGTACCATGCTGTTTTGGTTACTGTAGCCTTGTAGTATAGTTTGAAGTCAGGTAGTGTGATGCCTCCAGCTTTGTTCTTTTGGCTTAGGATTGACTTGGCGATGCGGGCTCTTTTTTGGTTCCATATGAACTTTAAAGTAGTTTTTTCCAATTCTGTGAAGAAAGTCATTGGTAGCTTGATGGGGATGGCATTGAATCTGTAAATTACCTTGGGAAGGATGGCCATTTTCATGATATTGATTCTTCCTACCCATGAGCATGGAATGTTCTTCCATTTGTTTGTATCCTCTTTTATTTCCTTGAGCAGTGGTTTGTAGTTCTCCTTGAAGAGGTCTTTCACATCCCTTGTAAGTTGGATTCCTAGGTATTTTATTCTCTTTGAAGCAATTGTGAATGGGAGTTCACTCATGATTTGGCTCTCTGTCTGTCTGTTATTGATGTATAAGAATGCTTGTGATTTTTGCACATTGATTTTGTATCCTGAGACTTTGCTGAAGTTGCTTATCAGCTTAAGGAGATTTTGGGCTGAGACAATGGGGTTTTCTAGATATACTATCATGTCATCTGCAAACAGGGACAATTTGACTTACTCTTTTCCTAATTGAATACCCTTGATTTCCTTCTCCTGCCTAATTGCCCTGGCCAGAAATTCCAACACTATGTTGAATAGAAGTGGTGAGAGAGGGCATCCCTGTCTTGTGCCAGTTTTCAAAGGGAATGCTTCCAGTTTTTGCCCATTCAGTATGATATTGGCTGTGGGTTTGTCATAAATAGCTCTTATTATTTTGAGATACGTCCCATCAATTCCCAATTTATTGAGAGTTTTTAGCATGAAGGGTTGTTGAATTTTGTCAAAGGCCTTTTCTGCATCTATTGAGATAATCATGTGGTTTTTGTCTTTGGTTCTGTTTATATGCTGGATTACATTTATTGATTTGCGTATATTGAACCAGCCTTGCATCCCAGGGATGAAGCCCACTTGATCATGGTGGATAAGCTTTTTGATGTGCTGCTGGATTCTGTTTGCCAGTATTTTATTGAGGATTTTTGCATCAATGTTCATCAAGGATATTGGTCTAAAATTCTCTTTTTTTGTTGTGTCTCTGCCAGGCTTTGGTATCAGGATGATGCTGGCCTCATAAAATGAGTTAGGGAGGATTCCCTCTTTTTCTATTGATTGGAATAGTTTCAGAAGGAATGGTACCAGCTCCTCCTTGTACCTCTGGTAGAATTCGGCTGTGAACCCATCTGGTCCTGGACTTTTTTTGGTTGGTAAGCTATTGATTATTGCCACAATTTCAGCTCCTGTTATTGGTCTATTCAGAGATTCAACTTCTTCCTGGTTTAGTCTTGGGAGGGTGTATGTGTTGAGGAATTTATCCATTTCTTCTAGATTTTCTAGTTTATTTGCATAGAGGTGTTTGTAATATTCTCTGATGGTAGTTTGTATTTCTGTGGGATCGGTGGTGATATCCCCTTTATCATTTTTTATTGCATCTATTTGATTCTTCTCTCTTTTTTTCTTTATTAATCTTGCTAGCGGTCTATCAATTTTGTTGATCCTTTCAAAAAACCAGCTCCTGGATTCATTGATTTTTTGAAGGGTTTTTTGTGTCTCTATTTCCTTCAGTTCTGCTCTGATTTTAGTTATTTCTTGCCTTCTGCTAGCTTTTGAATGTGTTTGCTCTTGCTTTTCTAGTTCTTTTAATTGTGATGTTAGGGTGTCAATTTTGGATCTTTCCTGCTTTCTCTTGTGGGCATTTAGTGCTATAAATTTCCCTCTACACACTGCTTTGAATGCATCCCAGAGATTCTGGTATGTTGTGTCTTGGTTCTCGTTGGTTTCAAAGAACATCTTTATTTCTGCCTTCATTTCGTTATGTACCCAGTAGTCATTCAGGAGCAGGTTGTTCAGTTTCCACGTAGTTGAGCGGTTTTGAGTGAGATTCTTAATCCTGAGTTCTAGCTTGATTGCACTGTGATCTGAGAGACAGTTTGTTACAATTTCTGTTCTTTTACATTTATTGAGGAGAGCTTTACTTGCAAGTATATGGTCAATTTTGGAATAGGTGTGGTGTGGTGCTGAAAAAAATATATATTCTGTTGATTTGGGGTGGAGAGTTCTGTAGATGTCTATTAGGTCCGCTTGGTGCAGAGCTGAGTTCAATTCCTGGGTATCCTTGTTGACTTTCTGTCTCGTTGATCTGTCTAATGTTGACAGTGGGGTGTTAAAGTCTCCCATTATTAATGTGTGGGAGTCTAAGTCTCTTTGTAGGTCACTCAGGACTTGCTTTATGAATCTGGGTGCTCCTGTATTGGGTGCATATATATTTAGGATAGTTAGCTCTTCTTGTTGAATTAATCCCTTTACCATTATGTAATGGCCTTCTTTGTCTCTTTTGATCTTTGTTGGTTTAAAGTCTGTTTTATCAGAGACTAGGATTGCAACCCATGCCTTTTTTTGTTTTCCATTTGCTTGGTAGATCTTCCTCCATCCTTTTATTTTGAGCCTATATGTGTCTCTGCACGTGAGATGGGTTTCCTGAATACAGCACACTGATGGGTCTTGAGTCTTTATCCAATTTGCCAGTCTGTGTCTTTTAATTGGAGCATTTAGTCCATTTACATTTAAAGTTAATATTGTTATGTGTGAATTTGATCCTGTCATTATGATGTTAGCTGGATATTTTGCTCGTTAGTTGATGCAGTCTCTTCCTAGTCTCGATGGTCTTTACATTTCGGTATGATTTTGCAGTGGCTGGTACCGGTTGTGCCTTTCCATGTTTAGCGCTTCCTTCAGGAGCTCTTTTAGGGCAGGCCTGGTGGTGACAAAATCTCTCAGCATTTGCTTGTCTGTAAAGTATTTTATTTCTCCTTCACTTATGAAGCTTAGTTTGGCAGGATATGAAATTCTGGGTTGAAAATTCTTTTCTTTAAGAATGTTGAATATTGGCCCCCACTCTCTTCTGGCTTGTAGGGTTTCTGCCGAGAGATCCGCTGTTAGTCTGATGGGCTTCCCTTTGATGGTAACCCGACCTTTCTCTCTGGCTGCCCTTAACATTTTTTCCTTCATTTCAACTTTGGTGAATCTGACAATTATGTGTCTTGGAGTTGCTCTGGTAAGAAGATTATTAGCTCTTTTTTTGAGACAGGGTCTTCCTGCTCTGTCACCTGAACTGGAGCACATTGTCGCAATCATGGTTCACTGCAGCCTCAACCTCCCAGACTCAAGCAATCCTCCCACCTCAGCTTCCTGAGTAGCTGAGACCACAGGCACATGCTACTATGCCCAGCTAATTTTCATATTTTTTTGTAGAGATGAGGTCTTGTTATATTGTTCAGGCTAGTCTCTAACTCCTGGGCTCAAGTAACCCTCCTGTCTCAGCCTCCCAAAGTGCTGGGATTACAGGTGTGAGCTGGGATTACAGCTGATTATTAGCTTTTTGTTGGTACCTCTCTGTATTATTTGGCTTATTTAAACAAGTGTGCATTATTATTACTTATGAATTTAAAAAATCAAATAAAATATAAAAAGTTATATGACATGTAGGTTTAAAAAATTTATTGATGGGCTTTTTAAAACAGTAGACTCCCCACCAAACTCCTTGTTTTTCATTTCACTTTATCCATTTAAAATATGGTTTAATTCACAAAATTTTAGTTGATAAACAATTCTTTTCCAGGAATAGACTTCTGCACTGTAGTATGCTTATACCTTTTATCTGGAAGCTAACCAGAAATAGGATTTTGGCTTACTGGAGAAAATGCTGGATGATATGAGAATGCTGAGATGGGTTAATGGTAACAAAATGAGCTGTCACAGGAATCCCAGTACAAATGCTGAGGCTCAACACTCTGTGAAGTTGCCGAGCAGGAGCTCTGGACATCTTCCATGCAGTGAAAAGATAGTACACGTTGACATATATTAGATTGGTGCAAAAGTAATTGTGGTTCTTGCCATTAAAAGTAATGGCAATAACAATGACTTGTAAGCTTTACTTTCAGTGATGTGTCTAATCTCTGTTTGCATCATCCCTTCATTCAGCCAGCATGTGTAAGCTCAGTTTTTGAGGTCCCTATTCTCAATACTAATCAGCATGCTCATTTGTTTTATAGGTTGATCCTATAAGCCTATAAAACAAATTAAGTCTCTGCTCTAGAAAGTTCTATGTTGTTAGATTCAAGAACAAAAAGCAGTGCATGCTTTTTTATGTATGTAAATATTTTATATATTTAGTTAAACATTTATATATTTTTTCTTTGTTTTCTACAATCATCACAGATTCTTTGGGAATGAGAGGCATAAATAAAAATAAATATAAAATGTGTAACAATGTGGCTAATTGGAAAAGGGTGGATGTTTGATACGGTTGGTAGGTAAGCAGAATGAATGTTATTACCTTTGTATCTCCTTTAATTGCCAGCTGAAGTATTGAGTTGGTTTTGGGTAAGAGAAGACTTTCTGCTTCTAATTTATTGCAGATTACTGAATTTTTTAGGCACCTGCCCAGTCCATAAAATTTCAAGGAGAGGATGTTAATACCAAAACCCAACCTACCTAGACAGTTACTGTGAATAAAATGGGATAAAATGTATAAATTGCTCTGAGACCCTTGGAAACAGCTATATCAATCCAAAGAAAAATTGCTGTTGCTAATTAGTAGCACTGTTGGCCTCAAAAACAAAACAAATAAAACAACCGAGGTATATATTTAAGAATATTCTATTTTGCATTCATCAAAGGTATTTGTCATTTATGTGAAATTTGACAGGACACACGAGGACTCTGGGCTTTCTCTGGATGAAGTGCCACGGCTCTAGGGATGAACTTGACCCACTGCAGCCTTTTAAACAGTGCAACACAGAGCATCACATACTTTGCTTTCCTTCAGTGTGGTGGGACTGGACCTGACCTGTTTGATATGCAAAAGTCCCTTTCCCCTGAGGGCCTTTCCACAACTTCCTGGAGGTTGTGCTTCTGGACCAGACCACTTCTCAGTACATCTGCATGATTTCTAGAATCAGATTTTGAATCCATGGCTTAAAAAAAGAAAATTCCTTTGACTAAACTTTTGAAGGAAATTGAAATATATACTGCTTTTAAAATGCACTTTACACATGTGAGCCCATTTTATGGACGTAACAAGATAACACTGGAATGTACGTAACTTTGTTTACTCATAAAGTTGCTAGATTTGGTATTTTTGAGACTAAAAGAACTGCAGATATTTTTGTGAGAATGTGGGCTTTCTTTTAATCGCCAAGTTCAAGTAAAAATTTAATTTATTTAATTATTCAATTTTTGCCAACGTTTATGATCAAGCCTCCTTTTTCTCCTGTGCAATGAGAAAGGGTTTGAGCAGGGACAGCTCTCCCTTGGCAGAGGGGCTGCCTGGGGTGGTTGTGTCATTCTGAAACAAGCCCCGACTTCCTGTGGCTGTGTGTGCTCCCTCGCTCTTGTGTTCACTGCACTCTATTCCATTCTGTACTCTTAGCGGTAGAAGAGAGGGGTGGTAAACCCATTAACAAAACCACCTCAGTATTAGCTGAACATGCACATGCATGAAATCCAGAAGAAAGAACAAAACAGCTCTTTACATCAGTTCATGTCTGTTCCAACCCATAAGGGTCTATGAGGCAAAGAACTGGGAGGGTCGTGTTTGCTCTGTTTAATTCACACCAGCTCCTCAATAGGTCTGGATAGAATACAGGACATCCAGTTATCTTTGAATTTCGGATAAACAATGAATGCGTGCAGTATTTGAGGCATATACTTATTTAGCATTGCATGCATTCATTATTTATCCAAAATTCAAATATAACGGGGTGCACTGTGTTTTTATGTGTAAAATGGCAACCCTGCTCTGGGGTCTTCATTCTGGACTCCTGGGGCAACCCCACATCTCTTCATTTACTCACTCATTCTTTCAATAAAACATTTATGGAGCATTTACTCCTGTGCCAGGCTCTGTTCTAGGCTCTGTGGATACAGTCTCAAACAAGATAGGCACAATCTCTGCACTGTGCTAGAACTTTCAGTCTTGTTGAAAAATAGACTTTAAAAAAAAAAGGTAACAAAAAAGAATTGGCAAGATAACTTCAAATAGCTGTGAGTGGTATAAAGGTGAAGAGTGAGGCTGGCCCAGGGTGGTCAGAAAAGGCTGCCTGGAAGCGTTTACGCTGAGCTAATTTGAGGGATGTGAAGGAGACAGTCATGGTAGGAGCTGCAGGGAGAGCATTCCAGGCAGAGAGAACGGGAAGCTCGAAGGCCTTAGGGCAAGAATGTGATTAGCTGTGCAAAGAACAGAAAGAAGGCCAGTGTGGCTGTATGAGTGAGCTAGGGGACAAGTGGAAACATCTAAGGTCAGGGAAGAACTTTGGGGTCAGATCACACAGGCATTGTTGGTGCTGTGGAAAAGCTGCTGGGGGTTCTTATGATCTGATTTATGGTTTAAAAGACCATTCTGGCTGCTTGTTGAAGAGTGAATTTTCTGGAGAAAAGAGTGGAAGCCAGGAAACCATTTAGGAGGCAAGGGCCCTAAAATGGGTGATAGGGGTGTACTGGAAGGGTGGAGGGAGGAAGTGATGGGTTTGGAATATGTTGAAGAGCACACAGATCTGGCTGGTGGGTACAATGTGGTGGTGGGTGAGGCACACAGAAGATCCAGGTTGATGCCCCCACTGCCTCTGTAGGGAAAACATTTCTTTTCACTCTTTTTTTTGAGACAGAGTTTCACTCTTGTTGCCCAGGCTGGAGTGCAATGGCACAATCTTGGCTCACTGCAACCTCCACCTCCTGGGTTCAAACGATTCTCCTGCCTCAGCCTCCCAATTAGCTTGGATTACAGGTGCCCACAACCATACCCAGCTAATTTTTTGTATTTTTAGTAGAGATGGGGTTTCACCATGTTTGCCTCGACCTGGAACTCCTGACCTCAGGTGATCCACCCGCCTCGGCCTCCCAAAGTGCTGGGATTACAGGCATAAGCCACTGTGTCCAGCCTTCACTCCTTTTCACTTCTGCTCCCCTTCCCTATTGATCCTGCCATCCTCCTTTCGTCACTGGCCACTCCTGCCTCAGATGTGCCAGCCCTGTCCAACTCTCCTGGGCCAGGGTTTCAGTGCTTTAGTCTCAGACCTGCTTTTTGTGGCTGGTTGGGGCTGGGACTCAGGGAGAAGGGACTGTGGAATGTAAGGCCAGGGGAGGAGAGGGGAGAGAGAGTCCTCCCTGACAGCTGACCTCCTTTTTTTTTTTTTTTTTTTGAGATGGGGTCTCTCTCTGTCACCCAGGCTGCAACTTCTGCCTCCCAGGTTCAAGGGATCCTCCCACCGCAGCCTCACGAATAGCTGGGACTACAGGTGTCCATCACCATGCCCAGCTAGTTTTTTTTTTTTTTTTTTGTATTTTTAGTAGAGATGGGGTTTCACCATGTTGCCCAGACTGGTCTCAGACTCCTTGGCTCAAGCAATCCACCTGCCTCAGCCTCCCAAAATGCTGGGATTACAGGCATGAGCCACCGTGCCCAGGGCCATCTCTGGATATCATTCTAAATGTGTTGGGTCTTTCTCCCCTTCAGCCATTCTAACTTCAGTGTGTTAATCCAGGCTCCAGGTGGGGCAAAGGATGCCAATTTGCCCTATTTCCTATTTCTCTAAAGGATAGCTACATTGCAAGTCAACATTTCAGAGAAATATGAGAACGGGGTGGTGCATGGCACTTACTTCTTGAATCCTAGGCTTGCAATAGTTCTGTCTGGATTGTGATTCCAACCAAGAAATGTCTTCGTTGGTTCCAAGGTCAAGGTGAGGAAGAATCATAAATCTACACAGGGAAATAATATATGCTGGAAGGAAGGAAGAAGAAAGGAAAGGAGGCAAGGAAGGAAGGAGGGAAAGAGAGAGGGAGAAAGAAAGACCTTCCTTAGAATAACATCTGAGCAAAGTTTTACCACTTTATTTTCTTAATCTAATAGTGAGCAAACCCCATAAGCACAGATATAAAGCAGAACTAGTGTGAGAGCCAGTACCGATTAATATCTGGGATAGAGAAGGGCAGTGATTTTGCAGGAAAAACAAACAAAACAAAAAAATCCCTAACTTGGGTTTGATCTTGACTCTGTACCAGCTCGTGTTGAGAGCCCTAGGAGGGCAGGAGCATGGGTATCTTCCTATCCTCATAGCCCTGTGTTTGGCAGAGAATGGTTCATGGCTGGCATTCAGTGCATGTGGAAGGAAGGAGCCAAGAGTCCCGCTCTGGCCCCATTACCTCATGTTTAAGGGAAGGGGCTGGACCATGGGACCTCAAAGGTCCCTTCAACACCATGCTCCCACACTTTTTCTGTTTTCTCTCTACTGCTTCCACGCTCCCAAATTTCTCTGTAGCCAATGCTGCTTTAAAAGTTTTCTTCCTTTTCCTTGCCTCTCTTATATGCTTTAGATATTGGCCAGAGTTCCCAGTGTTTCTCACTTCTGAGGGTGGCTGCTTATTATATTTAGACCTTTGGGAGGACAGATGAATAAAGCTGTTGATTGGTGGGTCAAGGTCATGTACACTAAAATTTTCATATTAGTATATAATCAAGCACCAGAGAAAAGATCTATGAAACTGATATTTTTAATATGGGTTCCACAAATGGAGTAGACTGTGATTATCACATCAAGCTCCTGTCTCCATGAAGCCACATAAAGCTGCCTTCAAAGACACTGACAACCAAGTTCAGCATGGTTTGGAGACTGGCAGCTGGCCAGAAAAATGGCTTCCTTCTCACTGTTTATAGAACTCAAGAGAACTACATGTGTGTTACTACAGGAATGAATCAATCCTCTATTTCCTGACCCAGGCCTAATCCTTATTTACAGATTGGGAACAAAAAGTAGAGTATTAATCAGAAAAAGTGTTATCCTACCAAGGCCATTGCAGCCACTGACGATTTTTTTCCTCACAGGCATGAAAGAGGGTGGCATTTTAGAATCAATTACAAAAGAATTACCCAAATATTTCTCCAATTATCTCCTCATTTTTCAGAGAAAAACTTGAATGTCGGTGAAGTGGAGGAATAACACACACTCATTTAATAGCCTTCTGACACTGCTTTCTCAAGAAGGGCCAGTTATGATGCTTTTTGTCACAAGTAACAGGAAATCCAACAAATTCAGCTTTAACAATAGATTAACTTATTTAACACAAAAACATAAGTTTAACACAAAAATCCATGGTTTCCATTTTGTTGTCAAGGACACAGTGTTTCTCCAGCTTTCTTCTGTGGTTCATTTTCTTAAGCCAGCTATTCTCAAGGCCTCAAAATAGCTGACATTGCTCCAGGAAGTGCAATGGGATAACAAAATCCATAGCAGAAAAAGGAATGTCCCTCCCTATCTCATATTCTGTTTTAAGAAAAAGAAAAGCCCTCCCAGAAACTTGCTGCCAACCCCCCATTTTCATTGGCCAGAATGGCGTTGTGTTCACACACTTACCTAAACCCTTTACTTGGTGAAGGAATGGGGCTGGGAACTCTGGCCAATGTCTAAAGCATGTAAGAGAGGCAAGGAAAAGGAAGAAAACTTTTACTACACCTGTGCTGTCTAGTAGAAATATAATAAGAGCCAGATATATAATTAACATTTTTCTAACAGCCATATTTTAAGAAAAAAAAGAAACAGATATTAGTTCTAATAATGTATTTTATTGACCCCAATATATCCAAAACATTAGTTTAACATATAACTAAATAAGAAATGATTAATTTTATATTTACATTCTTCCCCTCCCCAACCCATACTTTGGAATGCAGTGTGTATTTAACACTCACAGTGTATCTCAGTTTGAATTAGATGCTAGACGGTGTGGGCAATAGCCACAAGTGGCCAGTGGCTGCCATATTGGATAGTACAGGTTTAGGCCTAATGAGATTGTCTGCCTGGGTGCAGAGAGAGGGTCCAGCCTCCCCTGATGTCATCGCCCCCCTAGAGGACAGCGAACAAAATTGGGTTCTCTTAGCAAAGGGAAAGAGGGGCAATGGCTGCTGGGCTGACAAGTAATCTGATCTTCCTCCCAATCTATAGCTTTTCCCATATCCCCTTGCTTGGGGAAAGTTACCACCACCTCCTTAGTCAACAGGAGAAATGGGAATCATTCTAGACTCCTCTCTTTTCCTCAATTCTCCAATACAGCCACTCATCAAGTTCTGTCAATTCTGCCTCCTAAGTATCTCTGGAACGCATCTCCTCTGCCATGGCCATGATGCAGGACCCTCTGCCCCAGTCCTGCCTGAATCCAATCATGTTTCTAACTTCCATCAGGCTCCTCAGCAGCTGCCCCAGCCTTTGGGATACAGTTCAGACCTTTCTGCAGGGCACACACTAGCACATTACACCTCATTCCCATGACCGCTTGGCTCTGGCCACGCAGAACTGCGAGTAGCTCTTAGAATGTCCTTGCTCTTTTATGCCTCCATGTGAGTCCCTAGCTTCAAACCACCCTCTCCCTTCTCCTTCTTCCACCCCCTCTTCCATGTTCCTCTTCTTGGGACCTTCCTTACCTCTCTCAGGAAGAGATTAAGTGTTTCTCCTGTGAGCACCCCACACTCTGTGTGTCCTGGGCTCTAGCATGTGGCAAACCACGTTGCACCTGCTGTACCCTCTTTCCCTTCGATGGCAAGCTCCCTGAGGGCAGGGGCTGTGCTTTGATCTCTGTAACCTCACTGCATAGCACATAGGGCCTGCCTGGCACCTGGTGACTGTGTAGCGCCACACCTGGCAAAGTAAAGGCTCTGTGACTATTGAATGGATGGATGGATGCATGCAGGGATGAATTTTATGCTCCTCTCAGTCCTTTTCCATCCGTAACTGGAAAGCAACCCTTCCCAGTGTCTTGCCTTTGGGAATGGTATTAGTTGCTTGGGTTTGGCGTAACAAAGTGCCACAGACTGAGTGGCTTAAACAACAAAAATGATTGCCTTGCAGTTCTGAAGGCTAGGTCTAAAACCAAAGTGTTGGAAAGGTTGGTGCCTTCTGAGTGCTGTGAGAATTTGCCCCACGCCTCTCTTAGCTTCTGGAAGCTGCAGGTGTCCTGTGGCTTGGAGATGGTGTTCTCCTTAGGCCTTCTCATCATTCTCCTTCTGATGTATCTCTCTGTGTCTGAATTTCCCCTTCTTATAAGGGAATCAGTCAAATTGGATTAGGACCCACCCTAATGACCTTATCTTAATTTGATCATCTGTAATAGGATCCCAATTTCCAAATAAGGTTCAATTCACAGGCACTGGGGCTTACAACAGCAACCTCCTTTGGGGAACCTTTTCAACCCATAACAGAAACCATAGTTGAAGGCAGGTGTATTCATTTTCTACTGCTGTGCAGCAAGTTGTCACACATTTAGCAACTTAAGAGGCACTTTGATTGTCTCATAGTTTCTGTGGGCCAGGAGTCCAGGCATGGCTTAACGGGGTCCCCTACTCAGTCTCACAAGGCCACAATCAAAGTGTGGCCTCGAATGTGTTCTCATCTGGAGGGTCTAGGGAAGAATCTGCTTCTAAGCTCATGCAAGTTGTTGGAACAATTCAGCTTCTCGGTACTGCTTGATGGACGGTCCTGGCTTCATCCTGGCTGTCAGCAGGAGGGGCCCACAGGTCCCTGCCTCCAGGCCCTCTCCATGGGCGGCTCACAATGTGCCAGTTTGCTTCTTCAAGGCTCAGGAGAGAGTCTCTCTCTCTCTGACTCCAGATGGAGTTACTCATACGCTCTTTCTTTTGCTCTCTTTCTTGCTTACTCTCTCTCTCTTTCCAATGATGGCAGTGACATATAGTTACAGGTTCTTCCCATCCTGAAGAGGAGGGGCTTATACATGGTGTGACTCATTGGAGGTCACCTTAGGGTGTGTCTGCCACAGTAGGTATGTTGCTTCCTTGGCCTTCCCAACTTACATGTAGCAGCTGTGTTCTATTTCTGTCTTTCAAATTCCATGAAATCCACCAGGGAAAGGGTTGGGTGGTGGTGGTGGTGTTGTATGCTCAAGAGACTCAGTGGCCCCACAGGAGAGCATCATTCAAAAAATTAAACTCTAATGATTTTAACTTAATATTCAACTGTGTGAAGCATTCACATGCAATACTTAGATTGTATTTCTTCAAAAGCAACATTTGATGTTGAAATAACTATACAGGAATTGCAATAATAATAGCTGATATTATTAAGTGCTGACCACATGCCAAGCACCATTCTAATACACTTAGGTTATGGTATCTCATTTCATCCCCACAACTAGCCTATGTGATGGGAACTACTATTATTCCTATTTTACAGATGATGATACTGAGGTATAGAGGGGCAATAAAAGCCCCACCATAGGTAGCAGTTTGAAGATGGGAGGTTCAAATCTCCAACCCCCACAGGTTGCTTGATGGCAAAACCCACAAACTGAAATATGAAGGTTGGCTGGCCGCCCTTGGGTAGCTGTTTCTCAGAGGGTTAGGATGAACACCACTAGCATTTGTCTCTGGGATTCTCTTTTCTTCAGACTTTCCTGTTGATTGATCTATTCTTTATGAATGATTAAGTCATTCAAATGACAGAAAGAGATATAAATGTAACTTACAAGGCAAAAGCAGCTCATTCATACTTAGGTATTTTTCGTCTGGCATTGGAGAGATTCCAGTGATTCTCTATATTGAAGCATCTTTAGTTTTACTTTATCCAACTTCGACTCTCCTGGCTTGTTTTGCTTGTGTCTACTGAAGTTTGGCAATATTTGAGAGTACTGTCAGCAGTCTCGCTCAGTAGTTTAAATGTCTGCAAATATAGAATAATATTTTATTTTATAAAAATGATGGCAATAAGCAAGAATTGAAAGTTATAATTTCCACAAAAATGTTTGCTACCACAGAATTTTTTGAGAGTATTTTTGTATTTGTGAAGTGTATTATAGTGATCATACTAGTGACCTAAGATTCATTGATCCTCAGAAGATCCTTGTCATGAAATTGGCCACCTCCCTGCTGACTGACATCCCTGGACATCTGTGCTTTGACTCAGATCCTAGTTTGTCATCCATTTTTGGTGTGAAATCTCAATAAGAAAGAGCCAACCATTAACATTTTATGTCAAATTCTACTATTTTTTATTACATACATACCATTTCTCTGGGTGACATTTTCTGATTGATAAAATTTGAGTAATGGGCTTGTTAGTCTCTTACATATATGGTTATAATGAATTAATTCAGGATCTACTTACAGATCTGAAAGTTTTGCAAGACAAAAGCAACAAAGTTTTTGTTTATCTGTAAATAATGACTGGAGACAATATATTTTCAAATTAGTAAAATGTCATTTCAGGTGCTGCAAGTTTTCCATGCTCATTTATACATCTGCTAATTAAGCCTCAGCTACATAATATATTTTTTAAAAGAAGAAATTAAAATTCTTAAGGTATTTATACAACACCAAAAAAAAAACACAAAAAACAAAAAAAAACCCTGCTTCTTGGTGCTGAGAGACACAGGTTTTATTACTAGGCATTTGGTAATGCCTAAAAATTAATCTCACTATTGCCTTTATTACCCAATCAAAATTGTATCATCCTCCCTTTTTCTTTCCCTGCCCACTTATCATTTCAAGGAGAAGGAAAATAGAAAATAGTTTGCAGTTGTCAGCTGCCATGTTCTTTAAGTCCAAGTCCGTGGTCCAAGCCTGCCCATCTGACACTAGCTTCTCTCTTCTCCCACCTCCTCTCCCTATTCTTTTTTTCCCCTTCTGGATTCTTGAAGATTTAAAGGGTAGAATAGTTTCTCGGATTCTAAAATTGCATCCTGTGGTAAGTAAAAATAATTAATCTTTTATGCAGGATATTGTTAAGAGAAGTACTTACTTTTCTTTAAAAAGTTTACCATAAACAGGCCGGGCATGGTGGCTCATGCCTGTAATTCCAGCACTTTGGGAGGCCGAGGCGGGCAGATCATGGGGTCAGGAGATTGAGACCATCCTGGTTAACATGGTGAAACTCCGTGTCTACTAAAAATACAAAAGAATTAGCCAGGCGCAGTGGCAGGCACCTGTAGTTTGAGCTACTTGGGAGGCTGAGGCAGGAGAATGGCTTGAACCCAGGAGGCAGAGCTTGCAGTGAGCAGAGATAGGGCCATTTGCACTCCAGCCTGGGTGACAGAGCAAGACTCCATCTAAAAAAAAAAAAAAAAGTTTACCCTAAACCAAATCAAATCTTTGTAAATTTGGGAGATGAAACACAAGAAAGATGTATGGGAATTAATCAAAACACAAGGCTGATTTTTTTTTTCTTTTTTTTACTTTTTCTGAATGTCAGCTTTGACAAACCATTACTGCTAAGGGCCTGAATAAATGCTAATGATTCAAAAGAAAGAAGAAACGGTTGACACATTTCATTAATTTGGTTGTATTTGTAGTTCTACTGTGAAAAACACTTGTTCACTTAAATGAGATCCTTGACTCGTCATAATTTTTTCTCTCAAAATGCAAATATCTTCTTTTTCTGTTTAAATGGTATTGCGCACTGGTTCTCAGCCCTCTCCTCCCCAAGCTTCAGAATCACCTGTTGAGCTAGTAAATCTGCAGATTACTAGTCCCACAGTTTCTGATTCAGTAGGTCTGAGATGGGACCAGAGATTCCAGATTTGTTATCAGACAGAATGATACAACTGCAAATGATAGCGATCATAAAGGAAAAGGTTAGGGATCACTTGGAATGCTATCCCCAGAGACAAGCCCTGTTAACTATTTGGAGTACATTCTTTTAGCCTTCGATGCACTCATGAGGCAGACACTGCCAGGTACCTGCCCATACTCAAGCTTGCATTCAAGGTAGGATGTGCTCAGCAGAGAAATTAAAGTGTGCAGGCTCTCTTGCAGCTAGGAGCCATCATGTGACACAGTGTCGGCCAATGAAAGGTAAGCAGAAGTCTATTGGGGGAAGGCCTTCTGAAAACACTATCATTTTCCTCATTAAAAAAGGGGCAGGGGGTAGCTGGTCGGTGCCTTTTTGTGCTTTGCCCTTCCCCTTTTGCCCTGCCTGAAGTGTGGATGTGAATCCTGGAGTGGCAGCTGCCATCTTGTGACCAGACATGGAGGATAGTAGTCTGGGAAAATAGAGGGTAATTTTTCCTTGAGCAGCTGTACCAGCTCTCCCCTGCCTTCTTTTTTCATGTGAGAAAAATAACCTGAGGTGTTTAAGCCACTGCAGTTGTTCTCTGTTACATAGTGCCAAACACAATCCTAACAGAAATATATACATGTATGCACATATGTATTCACGTAGTCTTAAGGCAAATGTCATTTTATTGAGTAGTCAGAAAGGCCTCTGACTACTTGGTCTACACCAGCACCCTCGAAAATATCTATCTCAGTGGCCTGCCCCATTTTTCTTTACGAACGTGATATATTTATTTGTTTCTTGTTTGTTTCTCTCCACTACAAAGTACACTCCATGAGAATAGGAACTTTAGTTGGTTTGCTGTTGTATTTCTAACCCATTGAAATGCTTAAGAAATACTTGTTGAATGAATAAACAAATGAACATAAAAATGGTTTATACTATCATCTAGTGTTGTATAACTAATTTTCCTCCACTTAACCATATGTGACTTTCCAAATCAGTTCATATATACCTTTTATATTTGTTTTTGTTGCTTTTTTTTTTTTTTTTTTTTTGTTGGAGTCTCACTCTGTCGCCCAGGCTGGAGTGCAGTGGTATGATCTAGGCTCACTGCAACCTCTGCCTCCTGGGTTCAAGCAATTCTCCTGTCTCAGGCTCCCGAGTAGGTGGGATTACAGGCGCCCGGCATCATGCCCGGCTAATTTTTGTATTTTTAATAGAGACAGGGATTCACGATGTTGGCCTTGCTGGTCTTCAACTCCTGACCTCAGGTGATCCGCCTGCCTTGGCCTCCCAAAGTGCTAGGATTACAGGCGTAAGCCACCTTGCCCGGCCTTTATATTCTTTTTAATGTCTACATAGTATTTCATTGTTTGGATATACTGTGCTATAATTGTTCTTTTTCCCCCAATCCTTCATTAATAGACATTCAAGTTCACATCTTTCCTTTACGTATGAAAAATCCACAATTCCTGAGTTTTGCTCTGGGAAGGGAAAACTTGATCTTTTCTGTCCCTTCTGCTCACAGACTGTATTAGAATGATTAACAATAGGAACAAGGAAATCCACACCCGTAGTGTTTGGTCTGGCTTTGCCAGCTTGAAGAAGGGAATTTCAATAATTGCTAGTATATTTCCCCAAACTGGATTATTTTTAAAAACACTGTGTACGTGGCTCCTATAATTCAGTCCAGACAAATTTAGCCCCCCTTCACAGTCTAGCATAAGAGAGGTCAGATTTTCATAGGCTTTTTGGGAAATCCAGTCTTCTCTCTCTTAGGAGCAAATACTTGTTCAAAAAGACACGTCTCCCCCCAAAAACTAATTTTCAGAGATGTTTTAGTCTAAATCCCTATAGAAAATAATTAAGAAGAATTAAAAAGAAAACAACTCTCCAAGGACATGATATTACTTAAAATAAACCCAATTTCCTGTACTAAACACATCGCTTAACCTAACTGCATTTGAGTTAATGGCATCCTCATAGGGTTTTCTAAGAGCAACGGGTGGGTATTGCTCTATATTTGTAGAAATAAAGGGATCATTTTGGTAATTTTCCCCCAAATAAAGGAAGCTGGCTATAAAGGTGCATTGATCTCTTTTTACCTCCAGAGAAAAAAATTACAAGCAATTTAAAATGAAATGAAACTTTTTCAGCTTCAAAGTATTTTAAACTCCACTGGGCACTCCAATAAATTTATAACTAGTTTCCCTTTTTGCTTTTGCTTCTAGGAATTCAAACCAAACTTGCTTCCCACTACTGAATAACCAGCAGGACTTTAAGACACAAGATTGCATAAACTCATTAGCCCTTAACTATACATAAGGAGAAATTTAAGACATTCAAATGGACAAAAATCTTTACTGGGTATCCTTTCAAGGGAGCCTCTGGGGATTATCTGATCCTATAGGAGTGTGCAACCCTGTTGATTTTACAACTCCCTGGAAAAGTTACAGAGAACTGATAGCAATGCAAGTAATTGTTGTCCATCGAAACATACATAGTTTGTCTGCAGAACGCAACTGATTATTGCCTTATGGATAAACCAGTTTTTGCAAATTCATTTCAACATTTCTTTACTGTATGCAAATTTGTAGTTCTTTGACTTCTTTGAATAAGCTGTGATATCTCATTGATTCTCTCAATTTATTTTTGATGTGTGTTCATTTTATATTTTTGTGTGAATCATAATTTTGCCTTTTTTGAAAATCACTTTTTAACCTGTGTCAAACTATATAACCTTTCTTTTTTTCTCTTCATCCTGATTGTATTTAAAAAATAAAATGTACTTTTTGAATTGTAAAATTAACACATATTATTTTTTAAAAAGTGGACAATACAAAAAAGAATATAGAGTGAATTCACATCACTGGTAATCACACTATCCAAATATACCCACTACTAATATTTTGAATTACCTCCCATTATTCTTTCTTTTTTAAGTTTAAAGTTAATTTTTATCAAAATAACACATCTATGTGGTTTAAAAAGTCAAATAGTACTACAAGGAAATATTTATAATGCGAAACTAGGAGTTTCCTGCCCCAGCCTTCCCCAACCCCAACAGTCCCACTGTAACTCTTTGGCTGCATTCCCAGGTGTTCATGTCCATGTCTTGAAATTATATGCTTATCTTGCTTTTTTTTTTTTTTTGAGATGGAGTCTTGCACTGTTGCCCAGGCTGCAGTGCAGTGGTGTGATCTGGGCTCACTGCAAGCTCCACCTCCTGGGTTCACGCCATTCTCCTGCCTCAGCCTCCAGAGTAGCTGTGACTACAAGTGCCCGCCACCACACCCAGCCAATTTTTCGTACTTTTAGTAGAGATGGGGTTTCACCGTGTTAGCCAGGATGGTCTCAATCTCCTGACCTCGTGATCCACCCGCCTCAGCCTCCCAAAGTGCTGGGATTACAGGTGTGAGCCACTGCGCCTGGCCCATCTTGCTATTTTTTAAATTTCAGTTTTAGATATTAACTATTGACTTCCCATTTTGGTAAATGAGGACTGAGCTCTCTCCACTGCCTTTTTGCCATTTCCCCACTCCCCATTTCCCTAACTCAGTTATATCACAGTTTTTAGTTAAATCAAGCAACTCAAAAGTTAGCATTTACATGATTTTGACTACACAAAAATTATTTGCTTCTGAGCAAACAATGACTAAACCATGTTCTTGTCCACCTTTTGTTTTTCCTGGAGTTAAAACCTGCTTAATTTTTTAATCAGTCTAATTTTCTGTGTCATTACAATTTTCCTTGAGTGCTCTATATCTCTGTCACTTGCCTATCAATAATATATTTTTTAAATTTTTTGAGACAGGGTCTCACTCTGTCACCCAGGCTGGAGTGCAGTGGCATGATCATGGCTTGCAGTAGCCCCCATCTCCTGGGCTCCAGCAATCCTCCCACCTTAGCCTCCTAAGTATCTGGGACTACAGGTGCATGCCACCACACCCAGCTAATTTTTAAGTTTTTTTTTTTTTTTTTTTTTTTGTAGAGATGGGGGTCTCATTATATTGCCTAGGTCGATTTCAAACTCCTGGGTGCAAACGATCTTCCCATCTTGGCCTCCCAAAGTGCTGGGATTACAATCATGAACCACTGTACCTGGCCAATAATATTTTTTATATATTCACACATATCTACCCAATTTTTTCCCCTGGAGGTCTGTCTTCTGGAGCCCTCTGTCCTCCATTTTTGAGACTGCATACTTGAAGCATAGTTGTTATCCTGGGACCTCCCTTTACTATCATCTAAGGAATTCCTCTCTTTTTGAGTCCTCTCTTTTCTGCATTCTGTGTCTTCAACTTCCCTGGTTTTATTCAAACCAGCAGTATCTTCCTGAGAAGGAATATAAGGGAAATCAAGCTCTAAATACTTTGTATGTTTGAAAATGTCTTTATTCTACCCTCACAGTTGATTTGTAGCTTAGTTGTTATACAATACTAGATTTGAAAATATTTCCTCTAAAAAAATGTGAAGCTATTACTCCATGGGTTCTAGCTTCCAATGTTACTGTTGAGAAGTCTGAGGAAAAAAGTCAGCATTTTTATAACATGAGCTATGGGCCAGGCTCTATTTTAAGTGTTTTATATCCATTATGCCAGATAAGTGGGAGGTAGTCTTATTATTTCTGTTTTAGAGATGAAGAAACTGAAGTAAGAGAGGTTCAGTAACTTACCCAAAATCACACAACTAGTATTTGAGTTACAAGCCCAGGTAGTTGGCTCCAGAATCCATGTTCTTAACCACTATGCTATCTTACCTGTCGTGTCATTCTCTTTCCCAGTACTTTCTATGTGACTTGTGTTATCTTTCTGGGAGCATTTAGGTCTCCATTTGTCATATTAGGTACTTCAGTGGACCTTTACCATCTGGAGGCATGTTTCCTTCCATTCTGGAAAATTTTCTCTAATTATTGATTATTATTATTGATAATTTTCTTCCCTCTGTTTCTCCTGTTTCTATTTTGCAACTCCTATTATTCAGATATTGGACTTCCCAGGTTGATTTTTAAATGTTCTTATCTCTTCTTTCCTATTTTCTGACTCTTAAACATTTTGTTTTACTTTCTAAAAGATTGTATTGCCTTTATCTTCTAATATTCTGAATGAGTTTCAACTTTTATCATATTTTTAATTGTCAAGAGTCCTTTCATGTTCTCCAATTGTTCTCTTTTTATTGAATTCTGTTCTTCCTCATCTCTCTGAGAATACTAGTTAAAAACATTTTTTAAAATGTTCTTTGATTCCTTTCATTTTCTCTTTCCTCCTGGTCCGCCTGTTTGCTCAGTCTGTGTCTTTGGGTCACAGGCTTTCACCAAGTTTCTGGTTGTTCTTTCATATTTAAGAATAAGATGCTAAAAGCTGACTTGACATTCTGTAAACAAGGTCAAGAATTGTTGATTGGCAGGAAGAGGATAACCAGGTGGGTTCCAGCTTTTTGTTGGGAGAACCTTAAATATGCGCATCACAGGATATACCTCTGGACTGCTTGGGTCTGCAGTGTGGGTCTTCCAGTCCTGCTGTCTGTATTCATATTCCCTGTTGCTGATGTTCTGAGACCTAAATAGGAGAAGGGGCCCACGGCTCATGGCTCTGTGGGCTTTCATTCCATATTCCTGGCTTTAGCTTCGTGCCTACCCCCTATTCCCGTGCTCTTATAAGGCTGGTGTCTTCTAGGTTGAGTCTCTCCTTTCAACCCACCCAAAAATAAATCTCCTGAGTCTTTTAGGAGGCTGCTTGGGAAACCCTGTCCTCTGGCTGTATGTGGTGGGGAGGAGGTCCAATGCTTCTGAATAAAGCCTATGAAACCCATGTCTGTGTCCGGCTTCCTGCCTGACATCTGCCTCCCCTAGCATCTGGCGTCTCCCAGTACAGGGTCTCCAGGGCTCTGAGGAGTCAGTTGGCTTACATTTTATTGGGCCTGGGTTGTAACTTCATTCTTTTCTGCCTGGTCAGTTACCGTTCCTCTCTTGGCTACCCATCCACCATCTCCTGTTTACTACTGTCTTCCCTGGAGCCTCTTTCTGCATGTGGAGTAGTAACTTTTTATGGTAGTCTTAGTGAGGTCTTAGGAGAGTGACTAGATGAACGTATGTGTTCAGTTTGCTGGGAGCCCCATGCTTCCTTGATTTTTACTTTTTGTTGTGGGTTGAATTGTATCCCTTCAAAATTCATATGCTGAAGTCCCACCCCCTAGTGCCTCAGAATGTGACCTTATTTGGAAAGAGGGATGTGGCAGATATAATCAGTTAAGATGAGGCCACACTGGAGGTGGGTGGACTCCCTAATCCAAAGTGATTGGTGTCCTTATAAAAAGAAGAAATTTAGACACAGACATGTGCACAGGGAGAATGCCATGTGAAGACTGGAACTACGCTATCACAAGCCAAAAGCAAGAAAAGAGGTTGGGAACAGGTCCTTCCTTAGCTCATCCAGAAGGAACCAACTCTTCCATAGCCTTGATCTTGGACTTCTGGCCTCCAGAGCTAGGAGATAATTCATTTCTGTTGGTAAGCCACCCAGCCTCTGGTACTTTGTTATAGCAGTCCCAGGACACTTATGTGGGTTGAACATCCCTTATTTGAAGTGCTTGGGGCCAGAAGTGTTTCAGATTTCAGGGTTTTTATTTTTTATTGTCTTGAATTTTGGAATATTTGCATATACATAATGAGATGTCTTAGGAATATGACCTGATTCTAAACATGATATTTATTTATGTTTAATATACACGTATGCACACAGCCTAAAGGTAATTTTATATAGTCTTTTAAATAATTTCATGCATAAAACAAAGTTTTGACTGCATTTTGACTGTGACCCGTCACATGAGGTTAGGTGTGAAATTTTCCACTTGTGGCATTGTGTCGGCACTCAAAAAATGTCAGATTTTCAGACTAGGGATACTCGACCTGTACACACAAAAAAACCTTATTTTGATGTGTGTATTCTCGCAGATTACCTCAAGTCTTTGGGAGAAGGTGCAGAATAAATAAATATAAATAACATTGAACCAACAGCAGTTTCTGAGTGTGGACTGAATTACCACAGGGTATGCAAGGGGAGTGTGTCCACCGTTTTGTAGCTTAGCATGGTTTCTGGAACTTAGTTCGTGTTCAACACATGTTAGTAGTAGTAGTAGCAGTAGTTGTTGTTATTAGTATTATTATTATAACTACATGAACTGGGCACTTTAAAATTTATTTCAATATTTAGTTTGTATATATATATATTTTGGAGACAGAGTCTCACTGTATCTCGAGTCTGGAGTGCAGTGGCATGATCTCACTCAGCTCACTGCAACCTCCACCTCCCAGGTTCAAGCAATTCTCGTTCCTCAGCTTCCCGAGTAGATGGGACTACAGGCACCCACCACCATGCCTGGCTAATTTTTTTATTTTTAGTAGAGACAGGGTCTCACCATATTGGCCAGACTGGTCTCGAACTCCTGACCTCAAGTGATCTGCCCGCCTCAGCCTCCCAAAGTGTTAGGATTGCAGGCATGAGCCACTGTGCCCGGCCCTTGGCAAGGCTATGTTAAAACAAAGGATGTTATGGGTTACCTAATAACTTGACATAGTGTATTTTTTGTTTTGTTTTGTTTTGTTTTTTGTTTTTTTTTTGAGACTGAGTTTCACTCTTGTCACCCAGGCTGGAGTGCAATGGTGTGATCTTGGCTTACTGCAACCTCTGCCTCCTGGGGCCAACCAATTCTCCTGCCTCAGCTTCCGAGTAGCTGGGATTACAGGTGTGTGCCACAAGGCCCAGCTAATTTTTGTATTTTTAGTAGAGACGGGGTTACACCATATTGGCCAGGCTAGTCTCAAACTCCTGACCTCAGGTGATCCACCCGCCTTGGCTTCCCAGAGTGCTGGGATTACAGGCATGAACCACCGTGCCCAGCCCATAGTGGTAATTTCTTAATGCCATTGTGGAAGCAGCTCAGTGGTTGGGACACTTTTACAGGTGAGTAGGCTTTGAAGCATAAGGCTCTTCAGGGCAAGTCCCTTAGGAGCAGCCTTATAAAGACGTAAGGCAATGCTGACCTCTCTCGTGGCATGGGTCTCCCCTCTGGGCAGCAGCCCCTGCTGACGGTGGGGATAGTTCAGAAGGAATTTAGTGGCCAGGAACGTCCTCTGTGCTGAGCGCACCCTCTAGTCCTTTGCTATGCAGCTGTGGCGATTTGCATAGGCCTGTGCTATTTATAACTTTGCATATTTGCTCAGAAAGAACCATCTCATTTTCTGACTGCAGCTGCCCACACGGGTCTGGCCGCTGCTGGGGTTTTCCAGTAGGCCACCACGCCGCCACATCACTTGAGAGCATCTTCCATGGGTTCTGCCTCTTTCTCCTGCCCTCATGACGTTCTGTGGTTTCACTTTGGCTCATTCATTCATCTCACAGCCATGCATTGAGCACCTACTATGGGCTAGACACTGTCCAAGGCCCTCAGAAAACTGAGTGAGACACATGTGCTGCAAATCCCTCCCTCAAGTAGCTTGCAGGCTATGAGCAAGACTGATAGGCAATTTACTGTGCAGGTTCTTAGCCTTTGGTGTTAGTTTCTACCTTCTCTTCCTCTGTTTTCAAACCAGATCCTTGGCGGGAACCTGCCGTGCTGCAAGCTTGTTTTTGTCTTTCCATTCTCTGTCAAACTCTACCACGTGATTGCACCCACTCATTAAATGCCCTGCAGCCTGGCTTCCTGCCTAGATCACCAGTCACTCATACCGGCTACCCCCCCTTTACCCTCACGTTTCAGTTCTCTTTTGACTGTGAAGACCTAGTGTTGGACCCAGTGGAACACCTGTGTGTCTCTGCACATGGTGCCCGCGCTGGATAGCCTCACTCCTTTGCTCTGCTCCCTCTGACATGGGTTCCATCACCTCCTCTTCCCTCGGGCCCCAGGAACCCTGACTTCAACCTGATCTTCTTTCTCTCCAGTTCCCAAACCCAGCCAGTCCCAGGCCATCATGGTCCCTCCCATCTCTGGAGGACTCATTTGGCAAGTGTCATGATTTACCTTGTGGTTTACCAAGGGGTACTGTTGATTGGTAGACTTATTTTTGTCATCTCATAATTTGAGTTTTCATGCAGATTGTGAATGGTCCTTGTTCACAGGGATAATAAGCAGTCCCTTCTGGCTGAATCTGCTGAGGACTGGCAGTAGATATTTTCCCTTCTCTTTAGCTAGTTAGCTAGTGTGCCAGGCCTGGCCTGTGAGGCCATCCCTTCCCAGCTCTGCTGTGTAATGCAGGAGGCTGGCCCTTGTGGGCTATTTCTTAGGATCCGGTGTCAGCTGCTTTCTGGCTGGGTTTGGCCAATGGAAGGCACCGATGGGAACTGCATGGTGAGAAGAAGAGAGAAGTCACAATGTTTCTCCTTGCCCTTCCCTGTCTTGAATGGCATGTACGGCTCCAGCCCCTACCAATCAGGCCCCTGTGGTTCCAGCTTCTGCAGGGTGACCTGGCTTCTTCTGGCTTCTGGTAACACTGCCTCCTCCTTTGGCCCTCCACTTTAGGGGTAGTATAGCTTCCTGTCCCTGCTCATCTCTGGGTTGTGTCACCATCTCCTAGTAACTGCTCAGCTTTGTTGTCTCCTGAGCAACCAAAATACTCAGAGTGGTTTCTGTTCCCTGGCTAGGTTATGGCAGACATGGTTATTCCTGCCTTCTTCCCTTCCTTCCCTCTCTTCTTCCCTTGTTCCCTCCCTTTTTCCTTCCTTCCTTCCAATTAGTTATCTATTGCTGCATAACAAATTACTCTAAAACCTAGGCAATAAGCATTTATGAGCTCACAGGTCCTGTAAGTAAGGAATCTGGTTATGGCCTAGCTGGGCACCTCTGGCTCAAGTTGTCTCATGCAGTCAAGCTGTTGGTAAGGGTTTTGGTCTTATCTCAAAGCATGACTTGTGAGGGGGCTTCATCCCCAACATCACTTGCTTGGTGGTCCTCGGCCCCTTGCTATGTGGCCTCTCTGCAGGACACCCCTGTGATGTGGCAGCTAGCTTCCACCAAGGCAAGCGGTTATTGAAAGGGAGAAGGGGAGAGAAAGCCCGAGACAGAAACCACTGCTTTTTTATAGCCTAATCTTGGAAGTGGCATCCGATCTCTTTTTCTGTGTTCTATTTGCTACAAGTGAAGTTAATAATAAGGCCAGCTCATATTCAAGAAGAGACTACACAAGTTTATGAATACCAGGAGGTGTTGATAATTGGAGGTCATTTTAGAGACTTCTTGTCTTTCTTTCCTCCTTCTCAACTTCCCTCCATCCCTTTCTTCTTCCTTCTGTTCCTTCCTTCTTCCCTCCCTCCCACTCTTCCCTTTGTTCTTCTCTCCTTCCTCCATCCTTCCTATCCTCCTTCCCTCTCTCCCTCATTCCCCCTTCCTTCCCTTTCTTTCCTCTTTTTTCCTTCCTTCCTCCCTCTCTTGCCTCCTTCCCTCCTTCCCTTCTTGCTCCCCTCTCTCCCTCCCTCCCTTCCTCCTTTCTTTCCTCCTTCCTTCCTTCTTTCTGGAAGTGGTAGAAATTATAAGGAGATTGTTTTGGGATCTTGTGCCACAGATTGTCTTTCCAAAGCCAACTCTACCTTTTGAATCCTGCATACTTCTTTGTCTTCTCCAAGACCATCAGCAAGATATAAATGAAATGGGTGTCTTTGGGCTGGTTTGGGAATACCATTTGTAATACTGCATATACGGGAACTTGTACTTGACATTCTATATTCCAAATATATAAGTGAATTTTTTTTGGACACAACCTATTTGTAAATTGCCAATTTGCTGGAATAACAACAATCACAAAAGATTGTTGTTTTTGAGACACCATTTGACTATTAATATCAGAGAGATTGTCATGCGCTTCCTGATTGGTTTAATTTCACCTGGGACTGATATTAAAGGAAGTATATTGTTCACATTACGGATACAGGTTCCTCAGTGCACCTATCTGTTAGGGATGAACTGAAGCATGGAAGTAAAAATAAGGGCAATATTATTTCTTCAAAGGTACTCATCCCTTTTGGAAATGGTACTCAATTCTTTTTCTTTAAATGTCACAGAATTGCTGATGTCATCGGTAGGAAATCTAGTTTATGGACCTTCCCTCCCAATGATAGCAGTCATTCCTGTGAAATGACACCTCCTTGCTAATATTGAGTTCTGGGGTGCTACATTGAGTCACTCAAAGAGGAGCTGAGAAATGAAACAAAGATTACATAGACGAGCCATCTACCGAGCTGTAAGATTTGGTATTCTATTTTCTACTGAGGATTGATTATTCTCCATTTCATGGCAATTTCTGTGTCAGTCTTTGAAAATAAGTAAAACAATATAATAAGAGAGAAACGATAACTTGTAATTGTTGATTCCTTCACAGACACTGGGATGGATTAAATGCTGACATATTTGCCATAAATACGGATATGGATGTCTGCCAATGCGAGAGCCACCCACGTATCTGCCAAAACAAACATAGTTAGGCACTATTTAAGATATCTGTCTTCAGAAAGTACAGAACTATACCAATTTTTTAAAATTGATTTTTAAAGGTTATAATCAAACCCTCTGATGTATTCTTCCTATTTCCCCAAAAGGAGCTGTCCCAGGAGTTAGGACATTCACTGTGCTTTGCTGAGGTAGGGTGGACCTAGGGGAGGGAGGAAGTGCTGCCTAGGGGTTTCTGGAAAGGAATTGCATAGCTTGGAAAATGAGCCAGAAACCTATACTCCAAGGCGATTTCCAAATGATCACAGCGGGAATTTTTGTGGCAATTTTGCATATATGACTTTCATGCCTAATTTTCAGTGCTTCTGCACATGTGGTCCATATGTTTACCCCAAAGCATTTCTTGCCTCCAGCTGGAATATGCTCAGAAATGACCTGTGACATTTTCACATTCACAAACTAAAAGTACCAATATCTATCCCTCAGTGTATCCACAAATGTTGTCTCTTTCCCTTTGTGCCATTTTCTGTTCGGTTGTCACTTCACAGGAATGGGTTGAAAGATGCCCCCAAGGTGATCTTCATGAATCCCAGTAAAGCAGAGACAGCCAATGTAAAGACAGAGGCCAATTGTTGTAAAAGGTCACAGCTGCTTTCATCAGCTGACACGTGAACCGCTGGAAAGGTACTATATCAATGAAAAGAATAACACGACAGCAAAATCAGGCACACTGCTTCCTCAGTTCCATATCCTGTGCAGGTTTGCAACCTCCCTTGCTGCTGGTGAGGCAGAGAGTGAGAGAGTATTTGCATTGGCTGGAAGGGACTTTTTTTTTTTTTCTACAGGATAAAAATAGGTGGAACAGGAAAGCACCCATGCTTTTATTGAAAGAAAGTATGCTGGTTGCTGAGATTTAGGGCTACATTTTTAAAGACGAACTTCTCTTACTGGAATTATTACTCTTACAGGGGTGGTGAGGTCAGAGTCAACCGTAGTCAACAGTAGTTACTATGGGTGTAGTTATTTGATGGGGAGCCATCCAAGAATGATGGGCTGTGATGTGGTTGAGGTTTGCAGAGGACGTTCTAGCCTCACACTATTGCTACTTGGCTTTTTCTGTCCGATGCATCCCACTTCTTATTCATACCTCAATGGAGTCCCCTCTTGTGTAACTGAGAGGCCCCTTTGAATCCCAGAGCTGCTCACTGCCCTTCTTTGACCATGCAGGCTTAACTAAAGATCTTTGGAAGGACTGGTTGCTCAGGTTTTTTTTCTATTGCATTGGAAACATCAGTAAAGAGGAGTTTACATGAGCCAGCACATTAGAGCCAAATTACAGATGTAATTTAAAACAAACATATATACATATCTACACACATACACACATATACATATACACATATATGTGGACTTAGCCCTCTAGACACTGGAATTTGAAACTGAAAATATGTATACGGGGATTTGGGGAATGACATTCTATTTAATTCTAATTTGAAAGACTAACTTTCTACCATTAAAAAAAAACTACATGTTTTTGTAACAGCACACACTGTTCACAGTACTAGCACAGCATTTTGCAAGAAGAGTGTTTATTATTAATAATTAGCTAAGTTAGATGATTTTGCTATCAGGGTTTTAGTCTTGGCTCTGCCACCGGGCAGTAACTACGTGTGTGACCTTGGCCAGATCACTTAACCTTCTTGGCTTTGGTTTCCTGCTCTATAACACATGAGGATTAAAATAGATCAGTGAGTCTCAAACTGTAGGCCTCAATCCACTAGTGAATCATGAAACCAATTTAGTGAGTTTGATCAGCATTAAAAATTAGAAAAAAAAAAAAAAGAGGCTGGGCGCGGTGGCTCACACCTGTAATCCCAGCACTTTGGGAGAACGAGGTGGGCAGATCACAAGGTTAGGAGATCAAGACTATCCTGGCCAACATGGTGAAATCCCGTCTCTACTAAAAATACAAAAATTAGCCGGGCGTGGCAGTGCACACCTGTAGTCCCAGCTACTCAGGAGGCTGAGGCAGGAGAATTGCTTGAACCCAGGAGGCTGAGGCTGCAGTGAGCCAAGATCACACGACAGCACTCCAGCCTGGGTGACAGAGTGAGACTCTTCTCAAAATAATAATAATGATAATAATAATAATAATAATAATAAATAAAAATAAAGAAAAGAAAATGTTGGAACACATTACATGTCGTATGACATATTATTGTTTCCAAAAGTTGTCATTTCCATTAAATCTCTGTTTATATGGTTATGTGTACATAGAGTTGCAATGTGAAATGTTTTTTCCACTATGGGGTATAATAAAAGAGTTTGAAAACATTGAAATGGATGATCTCTAGGGTCCGTTCAGGCTGAAAATCCAAGACTTCCCGAAATGAGCACTCCTAGCCATACGCATCAGTAACTACCATCAAAGTGCTCAGAGCATGGTTGAGAAAGTAGGAGCGGAGGAGTCTGTGTAGCTCCAGTCTCATGGGGAGGCACCATTAACCTACTGAGAAGGACCCTTGAGAGAGAGAGTATGCACTCCATCCCCTTGGCGGCCAAGGCCAGGGAGAAAAGCACCCCAGGCTCCAGTGCATCCTGACTGTGTCCGAGGGATACTGCTGAGATCCCAGTGGCAGCCACCTCTCAGCCCTTCCCACACCTTTTTTCCCTCTCCCTTCGATTCTCTCCCTGCTACCCAAAAGAGCATGCAAGAGGGAGACATGATTAAGGTTATTGTTGCAGTGATCTCAGGCACAAGAAAAAAGCACCACTGCATTTTTCCTCTTGTTCTCATTGAAAACCCAGAATATGAGACCATCTCTAAAAATATCAGAGATCACTGAATGGCTGACAACCTGCAAAGCGTGCATTTGAAGATCATGTGACTTGTCTCTAAAAAAATCTTCCTTGCACAAAATGTTGACCTGGTTCCATTTATTCTGAAAGAGATTTGGTCTTGACAGGACAACTCTCATTATTGTTAGCAGGAACCATCTTCACAATCGAACTAAACAGCGAAAAAATTTGTGGGTGGCAAATCCCTCTCTTGTTTCATGATGGAGGACTGGGTCTGGGAGGAAGGAAGAAGATGAGTGTACTCTCCTTCCCTAATTTTCTCCCTGAACTTCATAAAAATAGGTAGTTGGTGTTATCCTATCTTTCTCTGACTCACACATAGGAAGGGGTGTCTTTTTGTAATTTACACAAAGGTGCCATATGGGCCAACAATAGTTCTGGGTATAAATTATTGATTGCAAAACTCTGTGATGGGTGTCAGAGGGAGATTTGTTGAAAGCATAAAGGGGAAAGCAACTGAATGGTGCCTGGTAAGTCAAAAGAAAGTTCGAATTCCAGGCAGAAGGAGCAGAACACTGGAACATCTGGGGTTCTGTATCATGCAAAAGGCTTTTTCTCCACTGATTGGAGAGCCGACGTCATGGAGAGTTGCAATCAAAACCTGTCAGTGAGCAGAAATAAGCCTGAGGATTAGCACCAACTTCAATAAGGCAACTCATATTTAATAGGCAAAATTGAATCCAGAGCAGAGCTATCCCTACTGTCGTTTGGCAAACTTGAACTGAATTGCGTTGAGAATGCATTCATCAGCTTTTGATTTAACAAGAGATTCCTTGATCCTGAGTAAATCAAATACTTTACTGTGACATTCACGATAGATGAAGAAATAAAATTATTAAAAGCGAATCTTATCGGAAGATTAGATGAGTTTATAAGCCATTCTCTTCCCTTTCCCTCTTCTTTCATTATTTTAGTGAAACACACTTTCTGACTCGTTCAGATTTTAGAAAGTATCATATGATTTTGTAGTCTATATTTAAAAGGATACTGCTTTAAAAGGCATATGTGTTTCTGATATAGATTTTTGGTGAAGGTGACTTTTCTCCAAAAAGATAATCAAATTAAGAAGTAGATCAAGTTGGTGGTGGCTGAGGAATATAAAGAAAGGAAAACATTGAGTTTGATGATATGACTCAATATTTTATATGCTTTAAATAAGAAGGTTTCACACAGTTGCCTAACAGATTGCTTCTTTACAAAATAAAAATCCCCACAATAAATGTCAGGCTACAACCGACATCTGAAAGCAAAGTAGGTTTTTTTTTTACTAGAGGGCAGCATTAGGATGTCATTGACTGTGTAAACACCCCTTGGGTAATTCCATAACCCTTTACAGAACAATTATTGGTTACATGACAAAGGCTTAGGCAAGTTATTTGATGCATGTCTGGTCTTCACTCCCTTTGTTTACATCTTCCACTCTAAGCACATTTATCCATTCAACAACTATTTATAGAATGCCTACAATGTGTATGTGCTGCTGTCTGGGGACAACAGGGGCGAAAGACAAAGTTCCTGCCCTCAGGGAGCTTACAGTCTTGGGGAGAAAAAAGCATCCAGTAAGCATATACTATGTTAGATGGGAAGAAGGCAGGGGAGGGGGCTGGGGAGCTCTGAGCGCTGGGGTCGGTGTGTCATTCCATACAGTTCCAGGCACTGTTCCCAAAATGTTGGCTATATCATTCTTTTACTGCTAAAGATAAAGAAAAAGCTTTGTTGCTAATGAAGGGAAACAAGAGGGTAGGCAGGGAAGCTATAAAGGCCAAGAAAATAGGCACTTGTCTGCACCCCTTAGGCCAGTGGAGATTGGAGCAGGAAAGAAGGCACCAAGTAGGAAATAAAGAGAGTGAACTGAAAACCAGGGATAAGCATTCTAAGAGCTTGGAATCCGGCCTTTCCTTTCAGAGAACGGCGCTATGTCTTCCCTAAAGAGTTCATGGGGTCTTGATGTCTGCTGGCAAGAGGGGCTGAAGGAGACACAGGCTCTGCCTCATGTTAGGGCAGGAGGAACGAAAGGGAGGAAAGGGAGTGAGATCAAGAGTAAGCAACTGGGGTGCTAGGCAGAGGTCTCATGTTTAGTAGGATTGCCAGGAACCAGAGGGAGGGCCCTGCAGACATTTCCAGCTTTGAGAGTCGATCTTCCAAATCTCTCTTCCCTTGTAAAGAAAAATCTGAGATTAGAACAGAACCTGGAATAAAGATGAACGATTCTCAGGAATATGCTGTTATTTCCATAGGACCTCAAGTTGAGATTGTTAGAGAGATTAAGGATGCTTGTACATGTGGTTGTGTGGTTTGCTGGAGGGGGCTGGTATCGGTAGACTTATCTTCAAAAGGTGCTGTCAAGGGGGCTTGTGATTTTTTTTTTTTTTTTTTTTGAGACAGAGTCTCGCTCTGTCACCTAGGCTGGAGTGTAGTGGCATGATCTTGGCTCACTGCAGCCTCCGCCTCTGAGGTTCATGTGATTCTTCTGCCTCAGCCTCCTGAGTAGCTGGGGTTATAAGCGTGCGCTATCACCCCTGGCTAACTTTTTGTATTTTTAGTACAGACGGGGTTTCACCATGTTGGCCAGGCTGGTCTCGAACTCCCGACATCAAATGATCCACCTGCCTCAGCCTCCCAAAGTGCTGAGATTACAGGCGTGAACCACTGTGCCTGGCCCACTTGTACATTTTTAACAGAGTATTAGTAAACTACAGTATAGATTCCATCTATAAGATCAGCATCTAGAGGGTAAAATGAGTATTGATTATTAAGTTTAAAGATTAGAAGCTATAGTTTTTCTGAATATGATGTTAGAAAAATTAAACAGCTTGGAATTTGTAACAGAATTCCCCAGTTATTTGTAAATTAAGATACAAGTAATGCCAGTTGATGATTTTTTTTTTCATGTAGGTGGAAAGTTTTGCACTTAATTTATTCTTACCTTCAGACTTTGAAGCAAGCACCTTTTGTGTGCAAATTGAAAGCCATATGATTTACATCTCTAATCCAGCTCCTTTACTTCCTCTAGCTTGGAAACAATTATCTTTTGAATATTTAGTTTAGAGCACTCTATTTGGAAAAGAATCTTTAGGAAAATCTTTCCCATTAGTAGGTCTGTTTCAGGAGAGTCCAAAAACAAATAGGTCTAAGCTGCTTTCAGGAACAGTCTTTTACAATCTCCTGTTCAGTTAAACTAAACAAACACACTGACTAAAGACAGGCTCACTGGGCAGGATTTTGAGTTAGGCTTCAATCCACTGTAGATTCTCATTCTCCTTGAGCTGTGATTCTTACACATGTGTAGACTCCTCTCTGGAAGTTTGAGGGTGGCTGGTCAACATGCTACATTCTTCACTTACGCTGTCTGGGGCACTAGTTCCCTTCTTTTGGCTAAGCTGCACAGATGATGGCCTCCCTTGGAGGTTCAACTTTGACTCTTGACCCTCTGTGGAACCAGCTATGAGCTCAGTGAGAGGGTTTATGTGGGCCTGAGGAGATGTGGACAGGTCTCTTGCCTTAGGAGTGACATTAACATCAGCTTGTCTTCTTCCTTTGATGGATGGCATCATCTCTAACATGACACCTACCCACATTTTTAAAATTTCCTGACTTCTTGGTAGAAGAAGGCTAAAGAATAACCCTTTCTCTCCCACTAAGAAATAATCCTTTATGAAACACTGTTCTACTGTCAACTATTGGATAAAGTTTATCCAATTTTCTTGTTTCTCTTTCTCTTCCTTCATATTTGATCTACCATGCTGGGCTTTACCTCAAGTTTATAAACGTTATTTGAATGGGATATGAGCTTCTGATTTGACATCAAGATCAGATTGCATAGATAACTGTCTTTGTAGAAATTACCTATAAATAGGCCTTTATGTCTCTCTTTTATATGTATATATGAATATGAATTATATATATTCATTCTAGTTTAAATCTGTACATTAAGTTTGTAACTAAACACTAGTTCCTTATAAAGTTTCTAATTTCTACTTTAATGCCTTTGACAGCAACGTACTTGAATTTTAACATGTCTATCTCTGCAGCATGACTGCAATACAATTCTTAAAACAGGTTGAACTCATAATAAATAGCCATTTTTGTAGGTCAAAAAAGGTCAAATATTGGCAATTTAATATGGTTCAACCTGGTATAATGTCCATCATTCAGCAAAGACTTCAGTGCCTTAGGCCAACTGTCACGGGAAGTTCAAAAATGAGAATGACATAGTTCCTCCTTGGAGTCTTTAGTCTGTACACCACAACTAGAGTACCAAGGAGAAAGTGGTTTTCTTTTAAGAGGGGAAGAGCCACTCTCTGGTTTGGAGGAGGGGACCATGCTTTTCAATGGCAATTCCTTACATCATTGTAGTGTCTCAAAGTCCACAGAATCCCATTATAACGCCCTGTCCCCAAGAACCATAGGTTCCCCAATGTCTCCTGAGCCAAGGTCAGATTCTGTAGTTGGGCATTTAAGTAGCTGTCTGAAATTATTTTTTCCCTTATGTGCTTTCACATCAATTTCTGCTATTCCCTCCTCCTGGAATGTTCTTTCCTCCCAGTTCAAAGGCAGTAGAGCGACGTAGTTAAGAGCGTGGCCACTGGACACCTATTGTCTAGGTTTAAATCCTAGCTGTATAAGCCCTGGCAAGTTTGATCACTGGATGCCTCAACTTACTGTAAAAGAGAAACAATATTAGTGTGACCTCAGAGGACTGTGTATATTAAATAATTTATTACATGTAAGCACCCAATAAATGTTGTCTGTTATTAGAATTTCTGCATTTCCAAGTCTCACTTATCTTTCAAGGCTCCAGGCAAGAACCAGTTTCTCCCCAAGGACTACTCCAGAGTCTTTCCTTTCCCTGGTTTCCCATCGTACATTTGTAATTGTTGCATGACATTTTTTATGTTGTTTTTAAGCATCTATGTCTCATCTCCTCTACTAACCTGTAAATGTTTGAAGCTAGAAGCCTTCAATGCAATGTTGCAATGCAATTCTGACACTACCTTCCCAGAGCAGGTGCAGGCCCCAAGGTTAAGGGCACAGTCTTCAGCAGAACTGCCCTTACTTCAGATTCAGACACCAGCTGGACTTCGGGAGTCCCCAGACCACCTGCACTTCTGACCAACTGGCTACAAACTCAGGGGTTCCTGTGACCCCATCAAGTTTGATAACACTCACAGAACTCAGGGAAGGGGCTGTACCTACAATTACAGTTTTATTATCAAGCACACAAATCAGGATAAGCTAAATGAAGAAACACAGAGGGCAAGGGTCTCAAATGCAGAGCTGCTGTGTGGATGCAGTGTGGATGCAGAATGTGGATGCAGCGTGTGGATGCAGAATGTGAGTTTTCTGGGCACGATGATATGTTCACCAACCAGGAAGCTCATCCGAGCTTTGAATATCCAGAATTTTTATTGGGGTTTTGTTATGTAGGCATGATTGCGTGAATCACTGGTCACATGATTGAATTCAATCTCCAGCCCCTCCCTTCCCTGGATATCTCCTGGCTTAAAGCCTCATCACATAGTCGGTTTTTCCATCATGACTAGCCCCATCCGAGGTCATCTCCTTATCATAACTCAGGTGGGGCTCGGGACCCACCATGAATAACCAAGGCACTCCTATCTCTCAGAAAATTCTAAAGGTTTAGAAGCTCCCAGGAGCCCAGGCAAAGACCAAATTCTTTATTACAGAATAGGAGGCCGGGTGCCATGGCTCACACCTGTAATCCCAGTACTTTGGGAGGGTGAGGGAGGCAGATCACCTGAGGTCAGGAGTTCGAGACCAGCCTGACCAACGTGGCAAAACCCTGTCTCTACTAAAAATATAATAATTAACTGGGCGTGGTGGAATGTGCCTGTAATCCCAGCTACTAGGGAGGTTGAGGCAGGAGAATCACTTGAACCTGGAAGGCAGAGGTTGCAGTGAGCTGAGACTGTACCACTGCACTCCAGCCTGGGTGACAGAGCAAGACCCTGTCTTAAAAAACAAAAACAAAAAAAGAATAGGAGCCATATCTCCATATCTGATTCATCTTTTAATTATCTCCAGGGCTTAGTATGATGCTTTGTATATAATAGACACTCACATTTATTAAAACAATGGGCAAAGGTGAGCTTGAGGAAAATAATGCTAGCAATTTATGTAGGATGGATCAGATACCAGTTAAGACTACTGTAATAGACTGATGTTATTTCATGGACTCTCTCAATATTTCATTGATGGTGAGACTGAGGAATTATAAACTTTTAAAAAGTTAAATTGTTCTATTGCTTCCCTTCCTCCCAACTATAAAGTCCTGCAGTAATTTTCCATATGTTAAATTTATCCAAGAAAACCTTCTACTGGGAAGTTAAAGCGAGTCTCAACTGCAAAGAACTTTGGTCTTCTCATTTATTTAATTAATTAGAATGAGCAGCATGTAATAATGTTGCAAAGAGAGGCCTCCTACTCAGTGTTGCCATTCCTAATATCCTATCCAGAGCTTTGAGAATACTTGTCATGAAGACCCATTCACAACATTTACACCCCATGATATTGAGGATTTGCTTCAAAATAATCCTGGGGAGCATGGGGGAAGTACAAATGAAACACAAATCATCATGAGTTAATAATTATTGAAACTGGTGGTGGGTGACAGATTTCTTTATACTTTTCCTGTAATTTTTATATCTATTTTTGTGGGATATATTTATACTACATTCTTTATCCTTCGGTATATTTTTGGCAATTTTTCATGACAAAAAGTTTTTTTCTTTTAAATCTATGTCTCCACAGCTGAAGACCTCACACAAAGTGTACAGGACTGGGAGCCATTCCACCTTAGGTAGCAGGTCTTAAAAAATGGTACTCCAGGCCAGGTGCGGTGGCTCACACCTGTAATCCCAGTACTTTGGGAGGCTGAAATGGGGAGATCACCTGAGGTCAGGAGTTCGAGACCAGCCTGGCCAACATAGTGAAACCCCGTCTCTACTAAAAATACAAAAAATTAGCCAGGCATGGTGGCAGGCACCTGTAATCCCAGCTACTCAGGAGGCCGAGGCAGGAGAATCGCTTTATTCCGGGACGTGGGGGCTGCAGTGAGCTGAGATTGTGCCACTGCACTCCAGCCTGGGGGACAAGAGTGGAACTCCTTCTCAAAAAAAAAAAAAAAAACCAAAAAGGCACTCCACCCCAACTGATGTGTGTCTTTAACATCCAACATCCAAAGGTGGATGTAAGCGGCAATGTTTGGGTGCCAAATATTACTGCTGCCCTAAGACCACCTTCATCCCTCCTCCATGTGCTAAGCATCCGCTTCATTTGGTGAACCCTATGTAAGCCAATCCTTTCAGTGGAAACAATGATATTTAAAGTACCTGTGAGTTCTGATAATTACTTCCAAATGCTGCGTTTAGAGTCAAGGAAGTAGAAAACTACATCAAACAAAACTGGCTTATTCTTTGGGAGACTATGGAATCAAAGATGGAATCAAAGTCAAAAATAACACTAATGCCAGATTGTTGCAGGACTGTGAGACCAAGCCACTCTAGATGATGTCTTGGCCAGACGGACAAACCTTATAAAACAACAGAAAACAAGTCAGGAGCACACAGAATGTGATTTTTCAGCACTAAAATCAAAACTGTAATGAATCAGAGTAGAGACAATTTCACATGGGCTAAGTGGGATATTTATGAACTGTATAGCTCAGCCCTAGCTGCAGAAGCTGCCCAAATGGCTAGCTGCAGGCAAGATGAAGGAAGGGCTCCAGGGGCACACAGAGGGCATGCTGCAAGAGACTTTTGGAGTTACTGCTCCTGCTGGTATACCCCCCAACTCTGGGAGTGCAGTGTAGTTCTCAGAGAAAATGAGGCTCATTTGGAGCATAAACTGAAAACATTTTTTGCACCAGCCCAGATGTAGGTGGCTGTTATGAAGTCTGTTTAACTAGAGGGATTACAAATAGCAAATTGCCAATAAAGAGTTGGCTTTTATGAGTTTGAAGGGAATCTTAGTGATTAGCCTCAACTCCAAGAAGTAAAGCATCTTAGATTAGAATACAGAAGCCCCTAAACAGAATTCTTAAAAAAAATTTAAATCTAATATTTAGTACATATAAAATATATATATCTCTCACATATGCAAATCACAAAACATAATACACTGAACACTTACTAGCCTAAGTTTAGTTACGTCCAATTTAAGAACTGGAACACTGCCAATTGCATCCACCTTTGGGCTGCCTTCTCACCCTCCTTCCCTCCACGTCCTACCAGCAACCACTAACCCGAATTTTCTGTTTATCATTTTCTTGCTTTTTATCACTTTATAAATTTCTTAGAATTATATTGTTTGGCTGTGTTTGAGCTTTATAAAAATGGCATCGTTATATCTGTAGTCTCCTGGGACTTGCTTTTTTCCATCTTCTTTTTTTTTGCTCAACATTATGTTTCCAAGCTTCATCCATAGCTTTGTGAGGAGCTGTAGTTCATTCATTTTCAGTGCTGTATAATAACCCATTATGTGAAAAGACCCCGAATACCACTGATTTACATCATCTCCATCTGTTGATGTTGTCAGGCTTGTGAATTTTTGCCAAGTGGGTATGAAATGATATCTCACTGAAGTCTTAAATTGCATTTCCTTATTTCTAATGAGGCTTAACATCTTTACCTATGCTTATTTGCCATTTGCTTTTCTTTTTCTGTGCAATGCTTGTTTATGCCTTTTTCCACTCTTTTTTTTCTATAGCGCTGTCTTTTTTCTTACTGATTTTGTGGAGTTCTTTTTTTTTTTTTTTTAAGTGAAAGCAAGTTTATTAAGAAAGTAAAGGAATAAAAAAATGGCTACTCCATAGGCAAAGCAGCCGGGATTCTTTATGTACTAAGCAGCATGGGTTTTTAAAATCCATTTATCAATCTGTTGATCTTTAACATGTTAGGTGTAGAGCATTTAAAACTGGAAGGACCATTTGAAATACATAGTTCATCTCTCTCATGTTACTGAGGAGGAAAACTGAAGTGCACGGAGGTAAAGTAACTCACCCAGTATCACAATTTGTGTTCGTACCATTGCTGAGGTGAGCATCTGGGCCTTCTAACCCCAAATTAAATTATTCTCCTATGTGACAACCTCCTTTAATGTTTTTTTCTCATTTATATTTAAAATTTTTAAAGTACCCAAGTAATAATCCATGTTCATGGTAGAAAAAGAAAAAAAATTAGCAAAATGAGGAAAATAAAAATCAGTTTTAATCCCACCTTCAGATGCAACTATTCTCTGTTTTGTATTTCCTTTCTAGATAATAACTATAACGGATCATTATTATGAAACGCTTACTCTGTGCTAGTTATTATGGAGTGCTTCTTACAAAATGCCAGGCATTTTGTAAACACTCTTCATGTGTGGACTCTTTAATCTTCTGCACAACCCTATGATGTAGATTATCACCATCAGTGATAGGCAGTGTGGCAGGCAGAATGACAGCCTCCCTGAAATGTCCACATACTAATCCCAGGAACCTGTGAATGTGTTATGTTACATGGCAAAGGAGAATTAAGATAGCAGACAAAATTAAGGTTGGTAATTGGCTGATCCTGAAATAGCAAGAATATCCTAGATTACCGAGGTAGGCCCAATGCAATCAGAAGGGAAGAGGGAGACACAAGAGGCGGCATGAGAGTGATACGATGTGAGAATGATTCAACCAGCCTTTGCTGGCTTTGAAGGTGGAGGAGGGGGCCAGAGCCAAGGAATGCGGGAAACCTTTAGAAACTGAAAAACCAAAAAATGGATTTCTCCTTTTGGTACTCCAGAAAGGAAAGCACCCCTGCTGACACCTTGACTTTAGCCCAACATAGTAGACAGAATAATGGCTCCAAAATATCCACATTCCAATCCCTGGAATGTGTGACTGTGTTACCTTACATGTCAAAAGGAAGTTTACAGATGTGATTAAGACTCTTGAGAAGGGGAGATTACCTTGGATTATCTAGGTGGGCCTAATGTAATCATAAGGATCTTTAAAAGAAGCAGGCAGGAGGATGAGAGTCAGAGAGAAGATGTGATGACAAAAGCAGGGAATGGAGTGCTGTGCTTTTAAGACAGAGGAAGGGGCCAAAAGCCAAGGAATGCAAGAGGCCTCTAAAAAAGGTAAGGAAACAGAATCTTCCCTTGAGTCTCTAGAAGAGTATGGCCCTGTTGACACCTTCATTTTGTTTGGCCCAGCAAAACCTATTTTGGACTGACCACCAGAACCGTAAGATAATAAATGCATGTTATTTTAAGCCACTAAGTTTGTGGGAATTTCTTATAGCAGCAATAGGAAACTGATACACCTAGTTTACAACTGGCCAAGGCCACAGAGCTGGCCAGTGGCAGAGACAGGATGTGACTTCAAGCCGTCTGGCTTCAGAGCCCATATCCGTTACCATTATGACATAAACATACATGGACACATAGAGATTTACATAGTACATACATCTCAATGAATGCAAACCTTTCATATTATTTTGGTAGTCATTCAGCACCACCATATTAAATAGTTGTAGTCCACTTAATAAATATACCACTCCCCATATTTTATATAATAAATCCTTACTATTCAATACATACGTTGTTTCTAATGTTATTGTACTATTGGCAGTGATAAACATCTTTCTAGTGCTATTAATTATTTCTTTAGGAAAAACTCTTAAAATTAGAAATGCTAGGTCAAGTTACCCTAAAAAAGACTGCATTGGAATATAACAAAAAATAAAACATGCAACTGGAAGTCGGAGCATCTCTGCCTTCTTTTTCTGTAACACCTTTGGTATTAAGCTATTTTTCTTATCCATGGTACACACTCCATCGTATTTTTGTTTTTGAAGGTTTTAGCTATAACACTATTTCTTCTGTAGACTCATAGGTGTTAGAGCAAGAAGGTATTTAGAGGTGATTTAGTCTAATCCTTTAAATCACAGGTAAATTCCCTGAGGCCCAGAGAGGTGAACTGACTCACTAAAAGCTCTCCTTATAGGGGTGCTTGGTGAGAATGCACCTTCCTGACTCCAAGGCCAGCTGTCTTTCCACATCTGCTGCAAATGTCATGAGGCTAGCCCCCAAGTTGGGACCATTATTAATTTTTCCCTTCAAGTCATGCGAAACATCTCTTGTCCTTTTAATCAGAAGCATATTTTAGGGGCTGCGGAGTAATAAGCACCCACATATCCAGTATTAAAAGATAAACTCTAGCCCTTTCCTGGAGTGAGCCTATTTTCATTTTATCATTGTGAAATGTGGTAGGATTGATGGCAGACAATAACTCCCCACCTCCCCCAGTATTTTATTAAGATCCGTTCTTACAAAGGATAACCGGAGGTTTTCCATCATCACCTCGTTGTCTTTTTTCTAACTTGGTTCGTCTGTTACCCAACAGTAGTAAGGTTACCTCATCCTGGAATCTGATGTACACAACGGTATGCAAACTCTTTCCTTCTCTCCGAAGCAAACAATGAAATGGGAAAACACACTGCCATTTTCTGACTGACCTCAATCGCTAAGGGTGGACCCCGCACGTTACATCAGCAGGCTGGCTCCATTACACTGTCCTGCGCTGTGCTCGAGCTACTGAAATATTGATTTTTACAGAGCCGGCGCACACACACTGAAAAATCAATATTCCAGTGCACACAACAGAATAGGCAGCAGAGCGGGGACCAACTCCGAGGCCCAGCAAGCACTGCCGCAGGGCCTTGACCGAGGAGGGGGTGGGGGCTGGAGGAGACAATGCCTGGGGAGAGGCCCCTGCAAACCCGGGAATGGTCAGATAAACAAGCAAGTGTGGAGAGGGAAGAGAAAGGAGAGTGCAGAGAAAGATCCTTGAGGATAAAACAGTTGGAAGGAGCAATGATTTATCTTTCCATAGGGGGAAATAGGGAGAAGGAAAGTAAATTAAGAAGAGTGGATGGGAAGAATTTTCCAGGTAAGAATCTTCCCATAAAAATGTATCTTATGTTTTTCTGTATCACTAGGTCAGACTTAAGATGCAACCATTATAAAGATGATACACATACTTTGTTACCTGAGGGAAAAAATAAGTAGGCCAGTTCTGAGAAATATTTATATTTTTAAAAATGCAGTCGCCTTCTTTTTCCTTGGTGACTACAGGCCGGCATCAGAGAGTCCGATTTATAACATGGGCTCTACCTTTGCAATGCAGTTACTTTCTTTTCCTTGGGGAGAGGGAAAGAAGGAAGACATCCTGGTCACGTGGCCATTCATCAATTTCCCTTTCTTTCTAGAAAAGCATCTTCTTTGGCGTGCTTGGGGAACCACGTTAAAATTGATTCTACGTGTCCGTGACCTCTTCTTAGGGAATTCTGAGCGCCCCCGAGTCACACCCCCATCTAGATGCGGGGAGGAGGACGTGTCCCCTGGTTCAGTCTCGGGTACCCAGTACACAGCAGACGTCAGGGTGGAGGCAAACCGGCCTTTCGGTTAGTCCTTGTAGACGTGTTAAAAAAAAAAATTCAGAACTGGCATTTTTACTACTTGTAGTTAGCTCTTTGGCCTCTTTTTATTTGGGGATGGGTGGTGGGCAGTTTATTAAAAGAAACGACTTTTAACCTTGATGAATTCTTGATTTTGCTTTGTCCTAGAATTCCCTTACCGGGAATCTCGCATTTAGTTCTCAACTCCCTGCCAGGGGAGGAAACTGTCCTCCCGAGGTTTCCATTTCGCACTCTGCCCTGCAGCAGCGTCGCCGCCTCCTCCTCCCCAGCCAGGAGAGACCGGGCCCAGGCAGGGCTCCTGCTGGGTTTGGAGGAGGGGGCTCCGGGGGAAGCGGGCATTCAGGGGCATCTTGCAAAACGCGGGCTCCTTGGGCCCAGCGGGGCTGGCCGGGGACAGCGCCCGACCCGAGTGTCGCGGGAGGCGGAACAGGCAGGCTGGCAGAGGCTGGTGGGCAGGAGGGCAGGGCGGGACGTCGAGCCAGGTGGCCACCTGGAGCGCCCCGCCCTCCCAGCGCCTGCCCTGGGTGGGCCGGCCGGCCGCGCCCCCGCCCCCGCCCCCACGCGCCACCGCCCACCCCGCCCCCGCCCCCAGCCCCGCGCGGCCGCTCTATTTGCATAAGGAGGCGTCTCCCGGGCCCGCCCGGGGCGCACGTGACCCCGGGGGAGGCGGAGGGAACCTGCTGACTTGACACGAGCCGCTGTGCGGCTCCCCTTGGCGCGGAATAGCTAGAGCAGCCGTGACCTCCGACCCCGCCCGCCGGCAGCCAATAAGAGCGCAGGTCGTCTCCAAACCCAAAATTTCCACGTCGGCAAAAGTCAAGATGGAAGGGAGCGGAGCGGAGCGCGAGGGGGGAGCCGGCCCGGGAATGCCTGGAGGCCGGCGCTGGAGGGGCAGGCTGGGGAGCCTGCGGCGGGCGCACGAGGGGCCACTCGCGAAGGTGTCCCGGCCCAGCGCGACCACCGCCCCCAACCCCGGGAGCCTCTGGGCGTCCCGCACTCCGCCAGCCGCCCGTGCACCCCGGCCCGGGGGACGCAGCCCACTGTCCCTCCGGCCTTGTCTCTCAGGGGTGGCGGGGGATGGAACGGTGGCGAAGGGTTTGGGGGAAGATGGGAAAGCACTTTCCAGACCTGTTGCACGCGCGCAACAGCTGTTCAGGTGCGGTATGTGGGGGGGAGGGGGTCTGCTAGGATGGGGGACAGAGTGGTCGCTTCTGCTGCAGGGAAAAGGGGGTGCCGGGAGGGGGAGAAGAGCAGTGTTGGGGACAGTGTGCAAGGTTGTGCGCGAACGGGGTCCGCGGGAAGCACTGCCTAATGGGGCAGGGAGAATCCCAAAGAGTGGGTGGGTGGAACGGAGGGTATGGGACGACTTCGACCCGAGTTCCTGGGGCTGGGCGCGGGCGGCTGCAAGACCGGGAATAGAGTAATGGGAATGGCTGGGAAAGGGGGGTCTCAGGGGAGGCCCCGCAAAGCGGGGCTTTCATGGGGCGTCCCATCTGAGGGACTTTTCCCGGGCCTGTGTTTGTTCCCCACTGTTTAACTCTTTCAGCTCCGAATATTCGTCCTCGTGCAGCGCCCCCGCCCCCAGCTTTCCAGATGGGAAGGTAAAAAGTTGCCACAAGTTAGAGTGAGTTAGCTGCTGGCAAAAGTTTAAATAACTACCGAAGAGGTGAGGGTTCGACCAGGAATGGGTTCTAATCTGAGGACGGGTAGGAGAGTGTGCGATTCTTGCAGCCCCTTTGCTGTGACATTGCGACCAGAATTTGTCGAATCGGGCTGTTAAAACACCATTTCTGTTGGGCATTTGCTCCTGCTGACTGCGGCAGTAACTTTCCATAATTAATGACCCGTTCCATTATCGGTCGCATCCTGAGCTAAATTGCTTTTAACGAGTTATTCTTTGTCTTAGCTGGGGGGTGGGGGAACACACCTGCAGGAAGAAACTTCTGGAGGAAGACAGCACGTTTGGTCTTTTGAGGCAAAGTTCTGAGACACTCCGACTCTGAGTATGATAGAAGTCAGTGCACTACAGAACTTTGTCTCTAGAGGCTGTGGTCGCCGCCGCCGCCAGTGCTCCAGACGCCAGGCCGAGTGGCCCTGGTGGCCACGTCGCTGCTCCTTTCCCTTGGGGGAGGGGCGAGGCCAGAGGGGGTCCAAGTGCAGCACGAGGAACTTGACCAATTCCCTTGAAGCGGGTGGGTTAAACCCTGTAAATGGGAACAAAATCCCCCCAAATCTCTTCATCTTACCCTGGTGGACTCCTGACTGTAGAATTTTTTGGTTTAAAGAAGAAAAAAATAAAGCTTTGGACTTTTCAAGGTTGCTTAACAGGTACTGAAAGACTGGCCTCACTTAAACTGAGCCAGGAGAGCAGAGCTGCAGATTTATTAATGGGTGTGTTAGTGTGCAGTGCCTTGCAGGAGTTTAAACTCTCTACCCTTAAAGAAGGAAATGTATTTGTACAAAAGCCACAGGTAATGGTCCTTTTACTCAAATGACCTGCTGGATAAATGACAGCCTGCAGGGATTGAGTTTGGAGATCTAGTCTCAATTCTGCTTCCGATTTAGATGCAGTTCACTTTTGTTTTTTAAAGTAAGTTTTATTAATGGAAAGGAAGAACTTTTTCCAGGAAAGCATTTTGAAAGACACTGGGGGAGGGGGACATTTATGCTTTTGGGCTGTGGAGATACTTTAGGTGGAGAGACTGCTCTCTCATCCCTAGTGGAATGGAGGTTTGGGTTGGTGAGTTTCTGTCAATAGCCTGCTCTCTATAGTGGGTCAGTGACTGGCACCAAATTGTAGTCCTGTTCCATGGACATTGCCCTGTTTTGGTTTTATGAGCTTTTGGCCAGGCACAGGACGCAGGGTGGTAAGGAAAAAAGGAAATGGTTCCTGTGCCCGTGGTGCTGACAGGTAAGGGAAGGGCCTTCTGATGTATTTTATGGAATGCTTCAGAAGCCTGGGGATTGCTTGTTTGTGTCTCTGGGAAGCCCTTGATAAAGAAAGCCTCCATTTTTTTTTACTTGGGTATATTCCGGTGGTTTATCATCGGGAGAGGGATGATAATGGAGGAAGGCTCAATGAGGGAGAAAGTATTCAGCTGCTTGATGTTAGAGCTTAATGGCAGGACCTACCAGTTGCTTTTCACAGAAATGCTGTGTATTGATCCTAAGGCAGCATGTGTTCTCTTTTGTGTGGCCATTATCCATTCTCCCACTTTTCCATCAGTGACTGTTTTGCTTTTGTTCCTCAATCCTTTACCCAAAGATGGCTGAATTATTTCTGTGCAGTTAAATAAAGTGATCCAAACTCAAGTACGTCTTGTGTTCATTTGAGATGTAAGGTATGCTTACTTGAGGAAGAGGATTCTCTTTCCTAGTTCTTCTGTCTGTACATCTCCACAAGATAGTCTGAATATACTGAATTCTAAGAAAACTTAAATCAACTTTGTAAGAGAATGGGAGGTAAAGAGTGGAGCGGTTGACTGGGAGAGTAGTCATCCATACAAAGGAATTAGGTCAGGATCTCTCACCTCCAGAGAAAGGCAAGGTTTGGAGTCCCTGACATGATTCAGTCTGGTTTGACTTCTATGCTTAAGTGATTTGCGTTTCTCCTGTTTGTGACCACAAGTGAGTTAAGGACTAACCAAGCTGGAGGGCTGTGGTTTACTCTGGTGCTAAGGATGCCAGGAATAGAAACTGGGAAAATCGGCAGTCTTGACGTGCTTACTGTAAACCTGGCATGGTCTCATAGACCTCAGTCGTTTAGCAATCAGTGTATTTTCACCTCCCGAGCATCAGGTGTTACTCTAGACGTTAAGAATGCAGCAGTGAACAAAATAGGCCCCAAACCCTGCCCTCTTGGAGGTCTTTCTCATGCAAGAGGTAGACAATACAAATATAAAATAATCAGAAGGGTGATAAACACGTCAGGGAAGGAAGAACAAGGAACACTGGGGAGGCCGTGGTGTTCATTTAACCCAGATCGCTGGGCAAAGGAAACCATCACTAGCAACCTACTTTGCATGGCCTTGGCACTCCTGTCTTTATTTTAGATACTTTATGTGAATGAACAAAACAGGTGCAGCTGAAACTTTAGTCATGCATCGCTTAATGATGAGGATAGGTTCTGAGAAACGTGGTGTTAGGTGATTTCATTGTTTTTGCAAACATCACAGAGTGAGTGTTCTTAAACCTGGATGGTAGAGACTACCACACACTTAAGCTGTATGCCATAGCCTAGTGCTCCTGGGCTACAAACCTGTGCAGGATGGTACTGTACTGAGTGCTGTAGGCAAATGTAACACAATGATAAGGATTTATTTAACTGTACAAAAGGTACAGTAAAAATACAATATAAAATGTAAAAAATGTTATACCCATATGGGACACTTAGCATGCATGGAGCTTGTGGGACTAAAAGTTGCTCTGGGTGAGTCAATGAGTGAGTGGTGAGTGAATGTGAAGGCCTAGGACATTACAGTATTGTAGACTTTATAAACATTATAAACTTAGGCTACACTATATTTAAAAAAACATGCTATGACATGACAGCTATGACATCATTAGGCTGTAGGAATTTTTCAGCTCCATTATAATCTTACGTGACTACTGTCATATTTGGTCCATTGTTGACTGAAATACCCTTATGCAGTGCGTGACTATATATCACTCAACACTGAAAGCCTTTAACTTTTTAAAGAACATTTTAAATTTCAAATGCAAGGGCTGGGAAATATGGGGGGGTGCAGAGGAGCTGAGAAGCCATGGTGCTGGGTCACTGATTCCCCATTTTATATAATCTCCCACCACATCTTCCAGCAGTAAAATTCTAGGATTCAACATAACCTTGCATTTCAAAGGGTGTTTATGCCAAAGAATTCAAGTGCTCTCAAATATTCTTTAAATAGTTGGGAGTGGGGTGGACAACATATTTGTTGGGATCCCACAAGAGTGCTATAATCTAGTCCGCAGGTGATGTTCAGGAAGCACTTCTTCCCCTAAGCTTGTCTCTTGTTAATTGATATAAAATTTACTTGTTCATGGGGCCGTGTATACAGGGAGATCTTCTGGGATAATCACTACAGACACAGGGGCAACCTTAAATATGAAAGCAGTGGACAGGGAAAAAAAGGCAGAACTCATTGTTCCCACAGCTATAGTTGATGTGTAAGGAATGAACAACGTATGTTGCTTTGGTTGTGTTGGAGGAGCCAGCAGGAAGGAGGACAATGTCTCTTCTGGAGACCCCTGGCAATATTAGACATAAGTCTTGCAATTCTGACACTAGGAGAGCCGGGAGTGTCTCCACACAGCAGAGACACCCTGAAATTACCTCTGATTTGCTTCTTAGATATTCCTTTCTCTCTGTTTGCCAGTTAATAGAAGAAATACAAAAAATAGCTGGTTAAGTAGTACTTAATTTGTGCAAAGCACCGTTGTAACCATTCACATATGTTAAATCATTTATTCTATGAGGTCAGTACCGTTAATATCATTCCCATCTTACAGATAAGCAAACTGAGGCATAAAGGGATTAACTAACTTGCCCAAGACACACAGCTAGACAGCGGCTGAAGCAAGGTACAGACCCGGGCAGTTTGGATGAGTCTGTGATCTTAGCAGCTGTGCTGTACCGGTCATCATTTAGTTGCCCAATTGGTTATGGCATAGTACAAAGCCTGGGAGTCTAGGTTCAAAGTTAAGAACACTGAACGTAATTAAGGCTTAGCTCAATGCAAATCTTCAGTCTGTCTTTAGTATGTGAGGTTGGTTTCCAGGGTCTAGTGGTAGCACTACTTTGGGGATTATTTTTACTACTTTGAATCTCCTGATCACTTTTGCCACTGGACAGAATTGAATGCTGAGAAGAATTGCAGTTTCTTCAAAAAGTGTCCTAGTTGGTATACTACAAGAAAAACAATAGAAGCAGAAAATAAGTTGCATTAATGCATTGTTTCAAGAAACTTTGAATTCTTTACCATGTGTCAGCTCCTGGATGTAGGCCATTTCAGTGTGATACACACAGCATGCTGCTAAATCAACCTGGAATATCCAGGAAGGCTTCCCAGAGGAGTTGACAGCTGGATATTGGAGGATGAGTAGGTGGTACCTGAATGAAGGGAGGAAAGGGCATTTTAGTTCAAGGGAACAGCAAGTACAGACTCATGGAAATATGCAACAGTATGATGTGTTTGGGAATTAGCAAGTCTTTATGTGTGGCAGGCAGATGAGCAACAGGAAATGAGGCTAGGAGACTGGCAGGGATAAACCAGGAAGGGTCTTGTGTGGTACCTATAAACATTTGAACTGCACCCTGGAAGCCATGGGGAGCAACAAAAGCCCGTAAGCAGGAAAATGGCCTGATCAGCTCTGCTTTTGTAGAAAATGTATTCTGGCAGCAGAAGGCAGGGTGAGTTGTTGGGAGGCAAACTAGCCAGTTATGAAGCTGTCAGAGTCATGCAGAGAAGACATGCTGAAAGCCAGTGGCATGGACAGGAGGGGTGTGGGTGGGCGTAGGATGAGAGCGGGAAGAACCACTGACCTGGAGCAACACACAGGAACGTTCAGGGCAGTGTGTTCCTGAGGCCCTTACGTACATTTTGCTGATTAGTATTAACCCAGGGAATAAAATTGGCGCTCAGCTGCATTGTGTATGATATTTCGAAACATTAAACTTGCTTGGCTGTAATCCCAAATTAATTCTGGAAGTGTAATATTGGAAACATCTCTTTAACTCTTTATGGCATATTGAAAATTTCACCCTCATTCATCAAATCTAAGAAATTAACCATTGCCAAAGCACGCTCCAAAGGGAAGGGGGCACTGAAGAGAGGTTGCTGAAAGGAATATTACACAGGGTGTGGGCAGGGTTGAGGGAAGCCAACCAGGAAGAGGGAAGTACTCTGGTGCTGGCAGCAGTGGGAAGCTGTGACCACTCCCAGCCATCAAGGGGCGACTGGAGAGAACAGCTCCTGGGGGGAGCTGAGGCTGTAGGAGAGGGCTGCCCGCCAGGAGCTGGGGCATTTGGTGGAGGAAACCAAATGCCATTGCCAACGCACAGCTCAGCAAAGAGGGAACCAAGGGAGTGAATACCCTGATATGGTCCAAGGAGGGCGGCCTCCAGGGGTTAAGATGGTGGGGTGTGGACATGGAGGGTCAAATGGGAAATTGCCAGCATAGTTTTTTGTGGTTTTTTTTGGTCGCATGTCATATCTATGAATACATTTAAAAAAACCTATAAGAGAAATAAGTTTGTTGAAGAATTCCTAAAACTTCTTTGTATTCAGGGTCCTCATGTCTGTACATATTTTTTTTCACATAGTGTCATCTTCTGTGCCATCAAGAACACAAGCCAAGATGCAGTGTTTCTTAAAAGAGTGTTCCACTATTGTCTCTGCATCCAAGCCACTGATGCTCTTTCTGCAAAGTTTAATGCTGGGCCTTTTCCCTCCTGCTTTTAATTGTGGTGAAATATACATAACATATAATTTACTATTTTGACCACTTTTAAGTGTACGTCCCTGTGGTATTAAGTACATTCACATCGTTTGTTGTGCAACCCAGAACTTTTTCATCATGTCAGACTGAAACTCTGTACTCATTAAACAATAACTCACCGTGATGCTTGGGTCTCCTCGGCCTTACCAGAAGGGACCAACAGAAGATTGTTAGTCTGAATTTGAACAAAGGTAGAAAATGTTAGTGATATCATGTCTGCCACCTGGCTGAGAGCACTTTTAAGATGTTATTGGTTGTCAAATGCATCCTAATTTCAGAGACGTTAAAATGTAGAAAAAAATATGTTGCTTGGAATCAACATGTGATGAATCCTTCTAGAGCAGAACTCACAACCAGTGTTCCATGACCGGCTTTCAAGTGGAACTGGCTTTCAAATTTGTTCTCTCCTCCAGGGAGGCCAGGCAGGGCCTACTAGGGCAGCAGGAATCCTTAGGTGAAAAACCCTTGGCTTTGAATAGCACTATCCATTTACCCCAGTGTGCCCTAAAATATTATCCTTTTCTATGTGTAACATGATATGAAAAAGGCTAGGAAGTATAGCTCTGGAAGATCTTTATCTTTAGTCTGGCCAGATTTCTGGAGATACATACATATGTGTATATATATATATGTATATATATATGTGTATATATATATGTATATATATATGTGTGTATATATATATGTATATATATGTGTGTATATATATATGTGTATATATGTATATATATATATATTTTTTTTTTTTTTTTTTTTGAGACAGAGTCTCTCTCTGTCTCCCAGGCTGGAGCACATTGGCATGATCTCGGCTCACTGCAACCTCTGCCTCCCAGGTTCAAGTGATTCTCCTGTCTCAGCCTCCCAAATAGCTGGGACTACAGGCATGCCACCATGCCTGGCTAATTTTTGTATTTTTAGTAGAGACAGGGTTTCACTTTGTTGGTCAGGCTGGTCTCGAACTCCTGAACTCGAGCAATCTGCCCACCTCGGCCTCCCAAAGTGCTGGGATTATAGGCATGAGCCACCACGCCCAGTTGTGGTTGTATATTTAACTCAGTATCATCTGTGTGCATCAGGCAGGGGATGCTGATGGGAGGGCTGTTCAAATAAGCTTGGACTGATGTAGCAGAAGGCTGCCATTCTAGAGGATGAAGAATGATCCATGCCATTGAGACATTTTCTGCATTCATGCTATGAAGAGGTTAAACAAAAGTGACTATGGGGTACCCATCAGAATAAAATCTGTGCATCTGCTTTGAACCACCAATTGCGTTTGTATTGGTTAGGTAGTTTTGGTTCTAATTAATGCAGACCCAAACTCAACTGGCTGAAAGGAAAAAATAACTTACCTTACAAGAAGCCCAGAGGTAGGGAGGCTCCAGTTTGGTTAATTCAGCAGCTCAACACTGCATTAAAGATCTGGCTTCTTCCCATCTTTTTCCTCTGCCATCCTCGGCTTCTTTGTCTTATTCTCAGACTAGGTTCTCTTGTGGCAATGTGATGGCTGCAGCCCTCACAGAAGAATGTCCCTGAGCACCTTGTTTTTTCAAGACCTCCAGCCATTTTCTGCTATTTGCCGAGGGGCAGAATTGAGTTGGATGCCCAGGCATTAACCAATCACTGCTGACGAAAATGGGATCACTTAAGTGGCCTAGACCAATCAGGACCTAAGTCTGAGTCATGAGGAACTGGGGTGGACCCTGAACCAGGTCAATTCTGTTAGCAATGAAGAGGTGGAGGGGTGTCTTTTGGGTAGACAAACAACAATGTCCGCTGAACCATGTATAGGGAGCGGTCTTAAAAAGCTGCAACTCTGTGGTGGTTGTACACTCATTGCAGTATTATTTTTAAAGACAAAATTGAGAATTAATTAAGATTTCCATTAATAGAAGACCAATTAAATAAATTGGGATAAAGCCATCAACAAAATATTTTCTAGGAAAGAATGAGGTAGATATGTATGCAATCAACATGGAAGGTGAATGAGATGTAATTTTATGTAAAGAAAATGTTGTAGAACAGTTAAGTGGGATTGGATCCCATTTTTATTCCTCTGTGTGCACTCATGTACATATAGACTCAAATAGATAAAGAATTTGTGTGTTCTGGTCTGAAGGGGATCAGGATGGGGGCGGTGGTAGTGGTGCTGGAGAAAGGAACTTTTGCTTAATAGGTTATACACTTTTGATCATTTGACTTTTTAAAAATAATAGATTTTTTTGACTGAAAAAATAAGTTTGTCATATAGGTAGAAGGCAAATAGGAAATAATATGGCAATATTATTAGCAATGAGATATGTTTGTCTCCCGCATTACAGTCACATGTATAGACACATTAGTCCCAATTTTATTAGTGTCATTTTTGAAGTCTCCTGCCTACACTGGATGTACCTGAGCTTTGGAAGGTAACAGTGGGACCTCTTGAGCTGTGATGTCTGATATGGTAGCAGCTAGCCACATGTGGCTTTTTAAATTGAAATTCATTAAAATTAAATAAAATTCAAAATTTATTTCCTCAGTTGCACCAGCCACATTAAAGTGTTCAACAGCTGCACAGGGCTAGTGGCTGCTGTGCCAGAAATCACAGATTATAGAACACTTTCCATCATTGCAGAAAGGTCCATTGGACTGTCCTGCTCTAAGCCTGGCTGCTCGAGGCCAAGCATAGGCTTAGTCTCTTGGTAGCGAGGTGGCTTTAGGCAAGATATTTAACCTTTGTTTCTTAGCTTTCTAGTCATTAAAATAAGCATAATGATAGTATGCAGCTCACAGAATTGTTGAACAGATTAAAATTGTTAGTGCTGGCCGGGCGCGGTGGCTCATGCCTGTAATCTCAGTACTTTGGGAGTCCAAGGCTGGCAGATCACTTGAGGTCGGGTGTTCGAGATCAGCCTGACCAATGTGGAGAAACCCCATCTCTACTAAAAATACGAAATTAGCTGGGTGTGGTGACGCACACCTGTAATCTTAGCTACTTGAGAGCCTAGAGCGGGAGAATCACTTGAACCCGGGAGACGGAGGTTGTGATGAGCCGAGATTGTGCCATTGCACTCCAGCCTGGGCAACAAGAGTGAAACTCTGTCTCAAAAAAAAAAAAAAAAAAACAAAGAAACAAAAAAAAAAATTGTTAGTGCCTCACACATGATAAATCATCAATAAAGTTACCTAGTACTATTATAATTGTTATTAGGAATCTTTCCACCAATATTCATTGAGCACTTACTAAATGCTGGGCATTTCCTCATGTCGCCACTTTACGGGTAAAATTGAGGTATGATAAGGGAACTGGAGCTTCCCTGTCACACTACAAAGGGCGGGGCAGAGGGTCAGAGCCAGATCTGGTTCTAAGGCTTGTGTTCCTTGGTGTTTAATCTGTTAGGAGGGTAGGACTGAGTCACTAACCCTCCCTCTGGCGCCGATAGCCACTCCTGCCCTTCCTCTTCCTTTCTGAACAAGAAGAACTGACTGGTTCAAACGAACTACAAGAATTCAGACTTCAGATTCATTCTCTGTCTCTCTTTCTCTTTCCCTCTGTGTCTTTCTGTTGGTGGAGAGGTTGGAATGAAATTTAGTAGCAGCCATGTACCCAGTTTTCTGTGGTGTGTGAACTCTCCCAGTTTCTTCTTGTCAGTTTTCCAAAAGCTGAATAGTTCTTTTAACAGGAAACCACTCTGTGACCAAATGAAGGAAGGGGAGCTCTTGCCAGAGGACAAAACAGGAAGAGATTATCTTGAAAAGATTCTAATCAAAGTTAAAAATCATCTTATGTCTCTACTTGAAGGTTCAGTTGCACATACGCCTTGCCTGGAGGTGGGAGGTATGTGGATAACTGTAGACATTATTAAAGAGGCTCATGAAAAGAGGATGGAGGTGCTGTTTTCACTTAATGCATTTGGGAGGGGATTTGTGTCCTTCAGATACGTCTTGGGCTGGACCTGGGTTCATCTTCATTGGTAGAAATGGCCCTTAGTTAGGGCTCCATTAGAATTGTTTTCCCAACTCTGCTGCATGCTGTGAAAAAGATATGCTCCGTCTCCTCAGTGGTGAATGAGGCTGAGCCCTTGCTGCAGCATAGAGACAGAACTGGTATCTGCGGATTAGGTCTTGCTGTGTGCTTCATTTCTTAAGCTGCACTTTCAGTTGGCTACTGTTTTCCTATGAGTCAACATTTATATTGAAGTTATTACCATGAGCTGAAGTGCTATAGAAAATACGCCTTCAGATTTTTCAGTCTTCCTAAGCTGTGAGAGAGAGTGTGTGTGTTAGGGAAGAGGAAAGACAACCAATGCAGCTTTTGAAAAGCCATCAGAGAACTGGTTTGTTAGGGTGTTGAGATGTATCTGGGGATTAGACAAAAGGAAGAGGATGGTTAAGTTGTTAAGCAAGACCAGCCTAGGCTGTTAAGTCATTTGATGTTAACAGTTGATTGATGAGGATTTATCTGTACCCCGTGAAAACTGAAAATTGAATTCAGTTTGTCTTTTTAGCTTTGAAGTAGTGGATTTCAAATGATTTTAGACATTTTATAATGGATTGTGGATAATTTACCTTGAAAAACTGTACTTCACTAGGAAAAACAGGAAAGAATAGGAAGCTTATTCTCTCATATCTTTTCTTCCTCCCCAAGCTAAATCATTAGGTTTATTTTTCTGTTTCTGAAACAGAATTTGCTGAAACTAAATTGTCGTACAATGCCTAGAACATTGGCCACATTGGCTTCAATTCTAATCTCCATGAGGGCAGGTCCGCCCAACACCCAGCACTGCGCATGGCATATGGTGGCCATTCCGTAAATCACTGAATGTGTGAATGAGTTTGTGGGTTCTAATCTGTGTGTGTGTGCCTGTGTGTATCTTGACTATGAGAGTTAACATAATTTCAATTTCATTTCACTAATATTGGCTCCTCTAATGTTTAATGTGAAGTTGAGATAACTATGACCTTCCATATACCTGCTTTCCAAGTTTTTCTCTTGTGGGATTGAATTAAAGCCTACATTTATCTTCCATCATTTCTTTTTAGGTTGATCCTTCTTTGGGAAGCTTCCAGCTTGGAATGATTACAATAGAAAGAAGCTGTTCTCCTGATTCTTCCTGATGCTGACACACCTTCTCTTTTTAAAAACAATAGCATGGCACCTTTGATTACTGTTATAAAGTCCAGAGGTCTTCAGACTGGGGCATGCCCACCCAGGGGGGTATATAAAGACTTTGTAAGGGGCATTTGGGCATCTAAGTGTTGGATTATGTGTCCTCAACTTTCCTATCGTCGAGTTCCTAAAACAGACTTGCATCAGAACCTCTGGGCTGGGAGTTATTTACCCTCTCCTACATCTCTTCCTTTCCATCATCCTTTTGCTACTCTACAAAAGAAAGGCACCACCCTCCCCCATCCCAAATCTTACTAAAGTATATTGCCTGGGTATAGAAACCTTTATGATAGCAAAGGGACAATTTCATTTCATAATACATATTTATTAAATACCTAATATATACCAGGCACAGTTCTGGATGATGAGTTACTGCAGTGAACACAACAGTAAAACATTTCTGTCCTCATGGGGCTTCCATTTTATCAGGAAGAGATGGGCAAGAAGCAAAAAAGATATTATCCATGCTGCTTCTTTCAATTAAGGCCCTAAAATTTTCCCATTAACCTGATGAAGAAATACATTTCAGAAAAATTTTCTTTCTTATGTTTAGTAATTATCAAAACTTACAAAGTTACATTATTTTGATCAGTTGTGTACTAGTAATAATTATAATGAAGACTCAATCTAGCAAAATTAATACTTGGAAAATCATGGCAATGGGAAATTAAATTTAAATCACAATTTATATATGTATTTTGATTATAGAGAAGTACAATAATCAGTAAAAAGGCTTTAAGTATAAAAAATTACATCATAAGGCCAGGCGCGGTGGCTCACGCCTGTAATCCTAGCACTTTGGGAGGCTGAGGCAGGCGGATCACGAGGTCAGTAGTTTGAGACCAGCCTGACCAACATGGTGAAACCCCGTCTCTACTAAAAATACAAAAATTAGCCAGGCATGGTGTCACCCGCCTGTAATCTCAGCTACTCAGGAGGCTGAGGCAGGAGAATCGCTTGAACCTGGGAGGCAGAGGTTGCAGTGAGCTGAGATTGCGCCACTGCACTGCAACCTGGTGACAGAGCAAGACTTGTCTCAAAAAAAAAAAAAAAAAAAAAATTTACATCATAATACTTCTGTAGGGAAAGTAGAATGCATTATAGTTTCAAGAAATAAGGAAACATCGATATTCTGATTATTAAATAAGAGCTTATTTGTATATTTTAAAATGAGTAATTTTTGGAATCAAATTACCATGACGTTTAAGCTTCATTGGCGATATATAAAAGAATAATACTGCTATTTTATTTTAACATTTGAATTTTTAAAATGTTTATTTTAAGTTCAGGAGTTCATGTGCAGGTTTGTTATATAGGTAAAGTCGTGTCATGGGGGTTTGGTGTACAGATTATTTCATCACCCAGGTATTAAGCCTATTACCCATTAGTTATTTTTTATGATCCTCTCCTTTCTGCCACTGTCCACCCTCAAGTAGACCCCAGTGTGTGTTGTTCCCCTCTACATGTCCATGTGTTCTCACTTATAAGTGAGAACTCCCGCTTATAGCTCCCACTTATAAGTGAGAACATGCAGTATTTGGTTTTCTGTTCCTACATTAGTTTGCTAAGGATAATACCCCCAGCTCCAAACATGTTTCTGCAAAGGACGTGATGTAGTTCTTTTTTAATGGTTGCATAGTTTTCCATGGTGTGTATAGACCACATTTTCTTTATTCAGTTTACCACTGATGGGCATTTAGGTTGATTCCATGTCTTTGCTATTGTGAATAGCGCTGCAGTAGACATATGCATGCATGTGTCTTTATGATAGGGTGATTTATATTCCTTTGTGTATATTCCCAGTAATAGGATTGCTGGGTTGAATGGCAGTTCTGTTTTTAGGTCTTTGAGGAATGGCCACACTGTTTTCCACAATGGTTGAACTAATTTATACTCCTTCCAACAGTGTATAAGCATTCCTTTTTCTCTACAACCTTGACAGCACCTGTTATTTTTTCACTTTTTAATAGTAGCCATTCTGACTGGTGTGAGATGGTATCTCATTGAGGTTTTGATTTGCATTTCTCTAATGATCAGTAATGTTGAGCTTTTAAAAATATGCTTGTTGGCCACATTTATGTTTTCTTTTGAAAAGTGACTGTTCAGGTTCTTTGACTACTTTTTAATGGGGTTGTTTTTTTCCTGTAGATTTGTTTAAGATCCTTATAGATGCTGGATATTAGACATTTGTCAGATGCATAGTTTCCAAATATTTTCTCCCATTCTGTAGGCTGTTTACTCTGTTGACAGGTTTGTTTATGTTTTGCTGTGCAGAAGCTCTTTAGTTTAATTAGATACAATTTGTTAATTTTTGCATTCATTACAATTGCTTTTGGAGTCTTTGTCATGAAATCCTTGCCCATTCCTATGTCCAGAAGAGTATTCCTAGGTTACCTTCCAGGGTTTTCTATAGTTTTGGGTTTTATATTTAAGTCTTTGATCCATCTTGACTTAATTTTTGTATAAGGTATAAGGAAGTGGTCCAGTTTCAATCTTCTTCATACTGCTAGCCAGTTATCCCAGCACCATTAATTGAATAGAGTCCTTTTTCCATTGCTTGTTTTTGTCAGCTTTGTGAAAGATCAGAGGTTGTAGGTGTGTGGGCTTATTTCTAGGCTCTCTATTCTAATTCATTGGTCTATATATCTGTTCTTGTACCAGTACCATGCTGTTTTGGTTACTGTAACCCTGTAGTATAGTTTGAAGTTGGATAATGTGATGCCTCCAGCATTGTTCTTTTTGCTTAGGATTGCATAGGCTTTCAGGCTCTTTTTTGGTTCCATCTGAATTTTGAAATTCTTTTTCTAGTTCTGTAAAGAATATCACTGGTAGTTTGATAGGAATAACATTAAATCTATAAACTGCTTAGGGTGGTATGGCCATTTTAACAATATCAATTCTTCCCATACGTGAGCATGGTATGTTTTTCCATTTGTTTGTGTCTTCTCTGAGTCATTTGAGCAGCATTTTGTAGTTCTCAATGTAGAGATCTTTCACCTCCTTGGTTAGCTATATTACTAGGTATTTTATTCTTTCTGTGGCAATTATGAATGGGATTGTGCCCCTGATGTGGCTCTCAGCTTTGTGGTTGTTGTATAAGAATGCTAGTGATTTTTGTATGTTGATTTTGTATCCTGAAACTTTGCTGAAGTTATTTATCAGGTGAAGGAGCTTTTGGGCCAAGACTGCAGAGTTTTCTAGATATAGAATCATATTGTCTGCAGACAGGGATAATTTGGCTTTCTCTCTGTTTATTTGGATGCCCTTTATTTCTTTCTCTTACCTAATTGCTCTAGCCAGGACTTCTAATACTATGTTGAATAGTAGTGGTGAGAGAGGGCATCTTTGTCTTGTGACAGTTTTCAAGGGGAATGCTTCCAGCTTTTGCCCATTCAGTGTGATGTTGGCTATGGGTTTGTCATAGATAGCTCTTATTATTTTGGGATATGTTCCTTCAATACCTAGTTTACTGGGGGCTTTTTACATGAAGAGGTGTTGAATTTTACCAAAAGCCTTTTCTGCATCTATTGAGATGACCATGTGGTTTTTGTCTTTATTTATGTTTATGTGATGAATCACATTTATTGATTTGTGTATGTTGAAACAACCTTGCATCCCAGGGATGAAGCCTACTTGATTGTGGTGGATTAGCTTTTTGGTGTGCTACTGGATTCAGTTTGCCAATATTTTGTTGAGGATTTTTGCATCAATGTTCATTAAGGATATTGACCTGAAGTTTTCTTTTTTTGTTGTGTCTGTACCAGTTTTTGGTATCAGGATGATTCTGGCCTCATAGAATGAGTTAGGGAGGAGTACCCCCTCCTTAATTTTTTGGAATAATTTCAGTAGGGATGTCACCAGCTCTTCTTTGCACATCTGGTAGAATTTGGTTGTGAATCCATCTGGTACTGGGATTTTTTTTTGGTTGGCAGGCTATTTATTACTGATTGAATTTTGTAGCTCATTATTGGTCTGTTCAGGGATTAAATTTCTTCCTGGTTCAGTCTTGGGAGGGTATATATATGCAGGAATTTGTCAATTTCTTCTAGATTTTCTAGTTTGTGTGCATAGAGGTGTTCATAATACTCTCTGGTGGTTATTTGTATTTCTCTGCGGTCAGTGGTAATATTCCCGTTGTTGTTTCTAGAATGTGTTTATTTGGATCTTCTCTCTTTCATCATTAGTCTAGCTAGTGGTCTATCAATTTTAGTTATTTTTTCAAAAAACCAACTCCTGGATTTATTGATCTTTTAAATGGTGTTTTTTTGTGTCTCAGTCTCCTTCACCTCAGCTCTGTTTTTTGGTTATTTCATTTCATTTCTGCTAGCTCTGGTATTGGTTTGCTCTTGGCTCTCTAGTTCTTTTAGTTGTGATGGTAGGTAGTTAAATTGATATTTTTTTCTAATTTTTTATGTGGCTGTTTAGTGCTATAAATTTTCCCCTTGACACTGCCTTAGCTGTGTCCCAGAGATTCTAGTATGTTGTCTGGTATGTTCTCGTTAGTTTCAAAGAACTTCTTGATTATGTCTTAATTTTATTATTTACCTAAAAGTCATTCAAGAGAAGGTTATCCAATTTCTATACAATTATATGGTTTTGAGTGATTTTCTCAGTCTTGATTTCTGATTTTATTGTGCTGTAGTCTGAAAGAGTGGTTGTTATGATTTCAGTTATTTTTCATTTGGTGAGGAGTGTTTTATGTTGGATTATTTGGTTGATTTTACAGTATGTGCCCTGTGGCAATGCAAAGAGTGTATATTATGTTGTTTTTGGGTGGAGAGTTCTGTGGATGTCTATCCAGTTTCTTTGATCCAGTGCTGAGTTTATGTTCTGAATATCTTTGTTTATTTTCTGCCTCTGTGATCTGTCTAATACTGTCAGTGGGATGTTAAAGTCTCCCACTATTATTGTGTGGGAGTCTAAGTTTCTTTGAAGGTCTCTAAGAACTTGATTTATGAATCTCCTGTGTTGTTATGTGCTCCTGTGTTGGATACATATATATTTAAGATAGTTAGGTCTTCTTGTTGAACCCTTTGCCATTACATAATGCCCTTCTTTGTGTTTTTTGATTTTTGTTGGTTAAGTCTGTTTTGTCAGAAGCTATGATTGCAACCCCTGCTTTTTTCTGTTTTCCATTTGCTTGGTGGATTTTTCTCCATTCCTTTATTTTGAGCCCAGGAGTGTCATTGCATGTGTGATGGGTCTCTTGAAGACAGCATATCATTGGGTCTGGGTTATCTATCCAGCTTGCCACTCTGTGCTTTTTAATTGGGGCATTTAGCCCATTTACATTCAAGGTTAGTATTGATATGTGTAGATTTGACCCTGTCATCATGATATTAGCTGGTTATTATGTAGACTTGTTTGTTTGGTTGCTTTATAGTGTCACTGGTCTGTGTACATATGAAGCTTAGTTTGGCTGGATATGAAATTCTTGGTCGGAGTTTTTTCTTTAAGAATATTGAATACTGGCCCCTAATCTCTTCTGGCTTTTAAGGTTTCTGTTGAGACATCCACTATTAGTCTGATGGGCTTCCCTTTGTAGGTGACCCTGACCTTTTTGTCTAGCTGCCTTTAACATTTTTTCTTTCACTTTGACCTTGGAGAATCTGATGATGATGTGTCTTAGGGATGACCTTCTTGTGAAGTATCTTACTGGGGTTCTCTGCATTTCCTGAATGTTGACCTCTCTAGCTAGGGTGGGAATTTCTCATGGATGATATCCTGAATTATGTTTTCCACTTGGTTATACTCTCCCCATCTCTTTCAGGGACACCAATGGGTTGTAGATTTGGTTTCTTTACATAATCCCACATTTCTCAGAAATTTTCTTCATTCCTTTTCATTCTTTTTTTCTCTATTCTTGTCTGACTCTCTTATTTCAGAAAGCCGGTCTTCAAGCTCTGAGATTCTTTCCTCAGTCTGGTCTATTCTGCTATTAATACTTGCGATTCCATTATGAAATTCTTACAGTGTGTTTTTCAGCTCCATCAGGTCAGTTATATTCTTTTGCATACTGGCTATTTTGTCTGTCAGCTGCTGTATCATTTTATTATGATTCTTTACTTCCTTGGATTGGGTTTCAATGTACTCCTGAATCTCAATGATCTGTGTTCCTATCTTTATTCTGAATTCTATTTCTGTCACTTCAGCCATCTTGGCCTGGTTTAGAACCCTTGCTTGAGTGGTAGTGTGGTCATTTGGAGGAAAGAGGCATTCTGGCTTTTTGAGTTGTCAGAGTTCTTGCACGGGTTCTTTCCTCATCTTTGTGGCCTGGTGTTCCTTCAATCTTTGAAGTTGCTGTCCTTTGGATGGGTTTTAATTTTTTTGGCCATGCTCCACTACAGACACTCCCTCACCAAACCCTCTGGGCTCTGCATCGACTGGTGTGCTTCCCCTACCACTTCTCTAAGAAGCTCTTCCTCCCAACTCAATTGTCTGTAGTGGTTGAGGGTTCTCCTCCTGCTGGGATTCTAGAGGCCCATGGTGGGAGTGAGTTGCTCCTTTCCTGTTCAACTCACCCATTCCCCCGGAGTCACTGGGAGCCAGGGATGAGTCAAGTGCACAGCAGCCCCATGCAGGGTTCCCAGCTCCCTTCCCTTCAGCCCAGCTTCTGTTCAATGTTTTCAATTACCAGAAATAACATTCTTTGCAACTATTTAGACTTATGAAAAATATTAAGTATCTTATGAATAATATTAAGTATGCCTTAAGTATGTGCTGGGGGCACATAGTTTTTCAAAGTTCTTACGGGGAAAGGGAGTAGCTATGTAAACAGATGAAATCCAAACTACACGTTATGTTAGAAAGGCGATAGGTGGAGTGACACAATAAATATATGACAATATTGCCTGGCTGTAACTGACATTCAACAGAGTCATACTGAGGCTTTTTCTGGAGGGATAGAAAAAAAAGTGTGAAGATCACTTATAAAATATTGACTAATCACTGCTTTTTAAATGATCAATATGTAAATATTAGTGTGGTAATGAAAATTTGCAGTTATTTTGGATTGTCAACACTAGAGGCCAGGAAGTCACACTATCATAATTAAGATACAGTTATAGGTTTATGAACCACTCTGCAGCTGTAATCCTGAAACAGTTCACACTCAGGCACTAGCATAGATAACTGTGGCAGCTTCAACATAGGGAGTTTGTAGGAACACAGCTAAAGTTTGGTAGAACCTTGCTCTAGGAACAGGCTAGAGTACCACATATACTGCATCCTAAGTTGTGCAACATGGCAGCCCTGTCGTACTTCATGTCTGCAACTAATATTTGTTGAGCACCTACTATATGCCAGCTGGGTTTGGGAAAAATTCTGAAAGACACAACCCCTAATGCCATCATCCTGAATGTTGGAATCTTGAAAAATCAAAATCCCAAAAATATAGTTCTGGAAAAAATATTTTTAAATCATTTAAAAGACATTTATTTACATTTTAAAAGGAGATTTATTTGAGAAGTGTAAAAACATGATAGAACACTTCATAGGCCACTTTCCACAATAAAACAGGCAATAATAACATACATATTTTTACAAGAGTAGACACTCAGCTATACCAATGGCAGGTATAACAGTTATGGGCAGACAAACCATATTCATAAAAAAATAGGTCAAAAAGCAAAATGCATTGACGCATAACACTATGGTTGGTAATTGCATGCACTCATTTTTATAACTGTGGTCATCTGAAATATGGCGATAGACAACCTAAGTTTTGACAAGATTGAGCAAAAACCGTGATGGGTCACCAACACCCACATAGTCACCCAAAGAGCCAAGATCTCAAGAAATTTTATCTTTCACAAATGCAGATGTACAAAAAAGACATCTTGTCATTTATTGAGGAAGTTTTTACATTTTTGTGTACACACATAACGCTTGCACATAAAGTCAACGTTGTGATAATGCCCTTTCATGGTGTCAAATTTGCAAAAAACGCATAAAATGAACTAGAACTCTCTAAAAGTTTTCACCAATTTATACAAGTCCAGTGTTGGAAATGATGTGAAGATGAAAATACATAGCTTATCAAATTAAAAAAAAATAATGCTGACAAGTTAAAATTGTGGAAAAAAATAAAAAAAATCATAAAAAGTCAAAAAGAATTAACACATGAAAAGGTATATTACAGGGCTACGTTATGGGCAATTGCAAAGAGGTAGTCTGTAAAAACTGGCCAACTTTCATGATCATTCACTATATTTTTGAAGTCTTGAGTCATAAATGAATAGCTGCTTCTTTTCTTGAAGGACATGGCTCTCCTCAAAGAATATTTTCATCTTCATTTTCTGTGCAACACTGCTCTTCAAATTCTATGATTTGATATACACTGACATGAGCATTCCCTATTACATTTTCTCATTTTCTGTACAATGCTTCTATGTTGTTCTGGGTTCATGGAAATCCATTCTGCATGCACTCATATATAAACCACACATTTGGCAGAAACAATACTGGTCATCAAAGGCAACACTGTTGCATGTCTTTTTACCCTGCTTTGCACGTAATTATTTTCAAACCAGTCAAAAATTGCTAGCTTCTTCAGACAAATGAAGCTTTAATTTATTCAAAGCTCAGAATTTCATCGACTGGAAGTAATGCCATTGCAGGCAAATGACACATTTTTAAACTGAAGTTTTCCCTAATGCCTTATTGAACGGCCTATCCACTCATCTGAATTTTCTGCCAAATGCAAATACAGACAATACCAAGGTAATAGTTCCACCCAACATGATGCAACTAACATGATGCAACTATCCTGCATGTCACTAAAGATGCACTAATCCCTTCCCCAGAATTCTGCTTTTGGGATTTCAATATTTGGGATTTAAATTTTTCAGGATTGTGATTTTCAGGATATTAGATGTTAGGGATTTTGACTTTTTTAGATTTCAATATTATGGACTGTGTTTTTTGGGATTATGACCAGACTGATGCTAAGCATTGTGTGAAAGGATAGATATATACTATTAAATCAAAGGACGTGACCAGCCCTTGGCTGGGTCCAGTGTCAACCTCATGGGGAAAATCAGGTGAGCTTTGTGGGAGTCAGGGAGGGAGACAGGTAAGGAGAAACTTCCACATATGCTTGTGTGCAGCATAGAATATGCATGCAATATATGGAAGCTGTTACTAATTGGTAAAGTAATGCTGCTGCTTACTAGTACTATTAGTATTAACTCTAACCCTAGTTACTGCTGCCAGTGTATCTGCCAATATACCCAGATCCTGTATATCTTATTCAAAGGCACATTGGAAAGTGCACCGATCAGGAGGCTCCCTTTTTAAATGCACCAGGTACTGTTTTAAGTACTTTATATACCTTGTCTCAGTGGTTCCTCAGAATAACCTAATATTAGCTTTGTTTTACAGATGAGGTAACTGGGGCACAGAGAAACTAAATAATTTGTTCAAGGACACACAGCTGGGAAATGATGGAGCCAAGATTCAATCCCAGCGAGTCTGGGTCCATAATACTGACTCTTTTCTTAATCACAATGGAATTAATCATTAATGTTTATGGAGCACTTAATCGAGATCAGGCTTTGTGCTAGCCACTTTACATAAAATATCTAATTTAATTTTTACTATCAAGTAACTCTGGTATACTTCTCCAATTTACAAGGAAATGGAGGCATAAAGCAGCCGAGTAACTCTTCAAGCATTACAAAGCTGGCAGATGGCAAAGCCAGGATGTGGAGCTAGGATCCCAATGTGGATCCCTCCCCCATGCCCAACTGCCCCGGCAAAGACCATTTTGCAGAGTTCTGCAGAAGGCTTGGAAGGGGGCCCCTCCTGATGGTGTTGTCACAAGCAGGGACCCTTCCTTAGGGTCTCCTGGGCCACCTTTCATTCCATGGTTCACTCGCCGTCAGAAGTTGCCACACCATCTCAATTCACCATTTAATTTACTTCGAACTGCCTCATGCTAAAAATCTCTAGTGTCACGGTCACTGAATGGATTAAAAAAGTGCCAAAGTTGCTTTAATGAGTGGGGTAGGGGTTGCAGAATGCGCATAGAATCTGAATCTTAACAACAGACAGTGCAAACTTTGGTGGGTTGATGTCTTCACAATGGTACATTTTAGGATAGGGTCACCATCAAAGTATACTGTAAAAATTAAGGCCGGTTCTGTCATCCACAAGGGTCATAATTTGACTTTGAAATATTTGATATACAGTGGTGGCTTTTGGCCTGCTTGTTTTACAAACGAACATGCACAGGTACATGGACATGCCTCCAAACAGCTGTCACTGGAATGGCCCCTGGCCTAGTGGTGCATAGCACAGTTCACAGTTGAGATTCTGGCCAGTGACACCAGCCAACTGCTACTCAAGAGTGAAGGGACATGCAACTGTGGACATGCCAATGTGCGGTAGGAGCTCCAAGGTCAGACAGCATCTCCCTGTCAGCAAAGGGTCTGTTTATTTAATGAACATTTACTAGAGACCTGTTTCTCAACAGATACTGTTGAGTATTAGTTCTACAAAGATGAGTAAGATGCAGTTCTTATCTTGCAGAAACTCAGAACTTGATATGATAAATAAATGTGTCAATAAATCGCTGCACCATATTGTGGCCAGTGGGTATATATAAGGCTTGGGGGTTGGCACCCAGGAAGCAGTACCTGTCTCGTGCCAGGAGTGGGAGTCAATGAATACTTACCAAAGATGGATAACCTAGGCCTGGGGGAGACCCAGAAATCCCTAGATGGAAAGAGCAGAGAAAAGCATTCCAAATAACACAGGATGCACAAATGGATGGAGTCTTTAAATTGCATGGAGGGTTTGAGATCTTGTAGGGCTGTTATAGTATGTGCAGGAGTTGGAGGATGAAGTGAGAGAGACAGATGGGGACCACACATCATGGAGGGTCTCATATGCAATGCCAGTGGATTTGAATTTTAAGCTGAAGGCCACGAGGCACTCCTGCAGGACTCTAGGCAGGAAGAAACATGCCTATATTTTGACTAGGAATAGGAATCGGAATGGTCCGATGAGCATTCTGAAAGTGGCTCCTGCTGTAGAGCACAGCATGATCTGGAATGGGTGTGGGGGCATCAGGCAAGGTGAAGGGGCAGTAAGTCTGGAGGGTGGTGGATCAGTTAGGAGGTAACAGCAAGACCCTCTTGTGAAATTGCTCAAAAGAGACTTGGAGATAGAAAAGTCAGACTTCGTTTTGGCCTGAATGTGGAGAGTGAGAGAAAAATTGAAGTTTAAGATGACAGATTTCCGGTTTAAAAAGTGTCTAGCCAACCACTCTTGGAGGTGTTGGGGGTGGCATAAAAAAGAATATAGAAGGGAAGGAATGGAAACTCAAAACAGAATGCTGTGACAGGGACCATTAGTTGTCTCCCAAATTCAATCATAAAAGTCTTTGATTTTTAGTTGAGCTATATAACAAATACGTTTTTCAGGGTTTTTTTGCATCTAGGTATGACCATGTGACTAAGTTCTGCCTAATGGGAGAAAAATTAAATGTCATGTGATAACTCCGGGAACCATAAAAGACAGCTGCTATGTGCCTTTTACTCTCCTATCCTTTGTTTCTTCCTCCATCCTGTTGCCCGGAACATAACTGCCTCCATCTTGGATCATGGGGACCAAAAGAGAATCTAGGGGTAGCTTAGCCCCAGCTCATAGGAGCCTGGATCCCTGAGGACTTAGTGGAACAGAACACTACACCTACCCTTGACTGCCTGCTTCCAGACTTTACTTGCATGAAAAAGGCAAAGTTTATATGGTTTTAGCCACTGTTACAAATTTGATTTTCAGTCACATGTAGCTGAAACTAATTGATGACATTACTTATGGGCTTGATACATAACCTAAGTTGAGGACTCCCAGTATTATCAGCTTGAAAAACCGGTTTTATGGTTAGTCAATGAAAAGTCTTAGACAACCTATTTCCATAACTCAAATTTGTGTTGCTACCACATTCTCAGAGTCTTCCTGAGAAAACTCCTGATCAGAAGTGAGGGGTGTGGTAAAGTGCATATTTGGACCTAATCACTGACTTCCTGTATCATTTCAGAGAACTACAGTGGGTATGTCTATTAATCATGTCTTTTCATTCTGTATTTCGGATGTTTTGACATCTTGGGGCCTTGATAACCCTGGAAGGACTGCCCCTCCAGAGATAGCTCGTTCCTGGAGAGAGCAAACAACTCACCTCCAAGCATATCTTTCATATGCAAACCAACCAATCCAGAGCCCCTACTCCCAACCACAACCTCTACTGGGCTATTGCACTGTGGGCCACTATTTACCTTCCCTAATCATCCCAGGGCCAAACACCAGACAGCTAGGGACAGCCCTTAAGCCCCAGAGCCTGATGAAATTATTCAAACCAGCCTAAGCCTGCGTACCCTGCCTTGCCCATTTCTTCCTGTGGAAACCACAATGAAGGCTCTTGCCCATGTTTCCCCTTCACTCTGTCTGTCTCCTGACCAGCCCTGGTGTTTCCCCGTGTGGCCCTGCACAGCATGCCATGCCTCCGGTTTCCAGGGACCTGTAAGTATAAACTAGACTTTTTTCATTATGACAGTCATTTCTACGTTTGCATATCTTACCATCTCTGATTAAAACAATCCCAGGTACTCTTAAAACTGTGTGTTCCTCAATTTTTCTGGCTGAAAGACCAGTGTACAACTCATTAGCAAGACATGCTGAGAAAGTATTCTGGAAGAGAGAAAGATGCAAGAGGGAGAGGACCCAACGATATTCATTCATATTCATGGCATTTGATTTACCAAAGTGATGACTCAGGACTGCTGAGATTCCTGTTTTAGATTTGATGCATAATTAGTTAATAAAGGAATGTTATTTAATCCTTAGAGTAAGTACCTAATCCTCTAGGTGCTTACTGTTTCTTTTCTCTGAATATTTGTTTCATTAATTCATGTTTAGGTAGCACTTATAAACTGCATGTGGTACTTTTACACAGGTAAATTATATGCTTAATAAGAAATAAAATATCTGCCCCTAGGAGCTTGTAGTTAAGAAAACTATATTGTCGAGAGTTAATACAATATGCTAAGTTAATACAATATACAATATACCAAGACTGCCTTTCATTGAGAAGAGGAGAAATCCTCTTCCTGAATGCCACAATAGCGTGTGTTTGAGTCCTGAATGAGTCATCCCCACGCACGGTGCTGGACACCCAATCCATCGCCTTCCTTCTTGTTTCCCAGTGCTGCTGCTGAAGCAATCATGCACCAAGAACAGCAGTTTGTTAGTTGAAGTTGAGAAATAGATGACTCCTGGGGCCCATTCGGCTCAAGTGTATATATAGTTCAAGCAAACTCAGGATATAAAAATCTGTATTTACACAGCAGATAGAATGAGAATAATTCACGTTCCAAAGGATTCACCACTGCATGCCCTTTCAAAGTGAACTAACCTCATATATTTAAAATACGATTTGATTTTAAAGACATCCCCTTCACAGGCATTTTTAAGGGAGGGGGAATCTATGGTAAAAATGAAATCAGTGGAGATAAGGCTCATAGACATGGAATGTGGCCGTTTGTTTTTTAGTTCATTTGTGACTTTACCTCCACATTCTCTCAACTTCTAAGTCGAGACATTCTTTAGAAAGTGTCCTGGTTACAGAGATGGAGGCTTGATTGCAAGAGATTAAAGGATTAATTGAATATATAAAGCTCTAGTATTCCTTAATGTAATGTAGATGCTAACAGCCTTTGCAAGGGTCTAAATAACTTTGCCTTTGATAGAGAAGTTTATGGCTTTCTGAGCACATTATATGCATTACTGCATTTGCTCTTCATAACAATTGTATGGAGTAGGAGGCAAGGCAATGTTTTCATTTCCATTTTACTGATCAGAGTCAAAGCCACATGGATTAGAAGAGGTGGAGCTAGGGCTAGAACATAAGCCCCCTTCTCCCAGGCCTTTACATGTGGCATTACCTTGAGAGTGCCCATTTTAGCTGCAGCTGGTCTTAGAGTGTACCGGTGACCCCAGATTTATCATTTTGACTCCCTAAATTTCATCTAATATTCATATCTCTGCAAGAAAGCCACTCTTCCTTACAACTTCATTGGTGTGTTTTAATCAGCTTTGGCATGAGGATTTAGCAATTCCTGGATTTCAGCTGTGACTGTAGATCTTGACATTGGTAAATATTTACACTTGAAACCCTAAGGGGCAGTAACATGAGTTGTGTTGCATCCCTGCCAAATACACATCAACTTATTCAGAGTAAGTAGGAGAAAATATTGAAGGATGCATTTATCTATTTGTGGTGATGAATGTTTACATAGAAAGGGAATTTTTAAAATACTTGGATAATAATTTGAAACTTTACAGAAATTGTATTAATAGTGCCCTCTTTAGTAGTACATAACAAATACTGTTTTAGGAATTGAAAATACAATGCAAGCATTATAAAATAATTCTGCCATAATAAAACATATCTTTAAAAGAAATACTTGAAAAAGACAGATACAGTTTTTGTCCAACAAACACACAAGTTAGGATAGATACTTTGGGATAGTCAACTTTTGCCTAGAGTGAGACCTCAGGGAAGAACTATCTTCACGTTCTCTACCCAGAGGGGAATTCTCCCCTGAGTAATGGACAGGCGCTGAACCCAAATCAAGTTGATTCAAGTATAGGTAATAGCAATTACCCTTGGGTAGCAAGAACCTCCTGTGGTATATCTTTTTAAGCAACAAGAGGTCCCGTGGGATAAACTGAAATACTGTTGAATGCCTGATGCTAGAAAGAGCATCATGTCCTACTTGTCTGGGTACAGAGAAAAAAAATGTGGAGAATGGCGAATGCCTGATTCTTAGAGCAAGATGGAAATCCATAACTTTTCTGAACCTATCATAAGCTTTCAAGACCAATGATGAAGTGTCATGTGAGACCTTCATACTGACTGAACTTTGTTCAGTTTTATGCATAGTTTCTTAGAATTTGTGGCCAATATCCCTTTGACCTCTATTTTTTGACTTTGTGAATATTCTTCATTTCTGAGGAATTTTTTGACTTCTCAACAATATCCGTGCTAAATGCAAAATATGATGATACAAGTAATACCTAAAATGTAATTAATTAGCACAATATGGTGGCAATATGGTAGAGTTGGTCATAGGTGTTCAAATCTTCACTTTGCTTCTTTCTAAACTTGTTTTCTTGGATAGATTACTTAGGTATTTGTGTCATACTTTTCTCATCTTCAACAGGAATAAAGATGCCTGATTTGCTAGGTTGTTGTGGATAGTCCATGTGGTAAAATACATATGGTAGGTACTAGGTCCTTGGCACATAAAAGATACTTAAAAATATGAGTTTGCAAAAGCTGGAAGTAAGCCTCAGCATGAGAAGATTCCTCCTTGATCTACCCATGTCTTCTGACTTTCAACCATAAATTCCTTACTGCTGACAAGTGGTCAGGGTTTTGTTTGCTGTATATTCACCATGGGTCAGCCAAAGCATGCTACTCCTTGGGATATGGATGTTAAACAGGTTTTATCTCCTGTGCCATCCTGATTCATTGGTTCTGCCTGCCTGAACGCTGTGTTGAGGATACAAGACTGTGTGTAGCCTTGAAGAGAAAGAGCACAATTATGTACTAGTCATGTCTGCTGTGGAGTTGGGAGATAACTCATTACTCATGCCTGCTGTGGAATTGGGAGAAGGGAGTGGTGGTGGCATGCATGCAGGCATTTGCCTTCCTTGGCCTAAGATACTCATCCTTGTTTCTTTCCCCAGGACCACAAAGACTTATAGATACCTAATTCTACTACTATTGGAATGCATGCAAGGTGCCTAGAGGTAACTCTTTATTATTGGAAAGGCAGCTTATGTGAGAAGAAGGCAGGGCAGAGAGCTGGAAACTTGTTCTCCCTGGCTTCATGTCTCCACTCACGCCTTCTTGTCTCCCATTTCCTAGGATGGACCTTTCCCTTTCACAATTACATGCCTTCGCACACACTTTTCAGCTTCTGAGAATGCAGTTCCCTGTGTTTTGTCACTTGGCAAATTCTATTTATCCTGCAAGATCTAGCTCAAGTGTAGATTCTCAACATTAGGAGGCCTGACAGATTCAAGCCCAGGACTTCCTAGTATTCTTGGTGCCTAGCTCACAGTAGGCCCTCAATAAATGTTGGTTGAACAAAGTACATAGATATAAAGAGGGAGATATTGATGAGTTGAAGGTGAAAATTTTCCTGAGAAAATAATCCAGATGTGAATACTGTATTGCTTCTCTCTGGAGTTTGTAAAACCATCTTGTTTGGGGTCCTTTATATTTTAAAGGGGTGGCAGCCCTGATTACATGTTAAGATAAAAATCAAAGTTTTAATACTATATATTAAATGGACTTCTTGAATTATGATGATTGAGTCTCATGGGCACTAAGACAAGCAAGACTTGAACTTTTAAAAAAAATGTGGTAAAATACACAGGACACAAAATTTACTATTTTCACCATTTTAAAGTGTGTAATTTAGTGGCATTAACTACATTCACATTGTTGTGCAACCATCACTACCATCCATCTACAGAACTCTTTTTATCTTGCAGAACTGAAACTCTGTACCTATTAAACAGTAACTTCCTGGTCTCCCACCCCACTGCCCTGGACAACCACCATTCTACTTTCTGTCTCTGTGAATTTGACTACTCTAAGAACCTCATATATGTGGGATCATATAGTATCCTTTCTGGCTGCCTTATTTCACTTAACATCATAGTGTCCTCAAGGTTCATTCATGTTGTAGCATGAATCAGAATTTCCTTATTTTTAAGACTGAATAATATTCCATTATTTATATACAGCACAATTTGTTTATCCATTCATCTGCTAATTGACATAGGTTGCTTCCACCCTTTGGCTATTGTGAATAATGCTGCTGTGAACATGGGTATACAAATATCTCTTCAAGTCCCAGCTTTCAATTCTTTTGGGTGTATAACCAGATATGGAATTGCTGGGTTATATGGCAATTCTATTTTAATTTTTTGAGGAACTACCATAATGTTCCATAGTGGCTGCATCATTTTACATTCCCACCAACAGTGCACAAGGGTTCCAATTTCTCCATATTTTTGCCACTTGTTATTTTCTGGTTTTTTGATAGTAGCCACTTGAACGGGTGTGAGGTGGCATTTTATTGTGGTTTTGATTTGCATATTTCCTAATGATTTGTGTCTTAGTCCATTTGGGCTACTATAACATAATACTGTACACTGCGTAGCTTATAACCAAGAGAAATTTGTTTCTCACAGTTCTGGAGGCTGGGAAATCCAAGATCAAGCAGCCACGTTTGGTATCTGATGAAGGCACACTTTCTCATAGATAGCGCCTTTCACTGTGTCCTCACATGATGGGAGGGATTTAAGAGCTGCCTTGGGCCTATTTTATAAGGGGCACTGATTTTATTCATGGGGGCTCTGCCTTCATGACCTAATCGGCTCCTCCAAAAGGCTCACCTCCTAATATAATTACCTTGGGGATTCAAATTTTAACGTATGAGTTTTGGGAAGACACAAACATCACTAGCAATTAGTGATGTTGAGCATCTTTTCATTGTTTATTGGCCATTTGTATATCTTCTTTGGAGAAATATCTATTCAAGTCCTTCACTCATTTTTAAATGAGGTTGTTGGGCTTCTTGTTGTTGAGTTGTGAGTTGTAGGAGTTCTTTATGTATTCAGAATATTAGCCCTTTATCAGACATATGATTTGCAAATTTTTTTTCCCATTCCCTGTGGTGTCTTTTTGGTCTTTTGATTCTATCATTTAATACACAGAAGTTTTTTAATTTGATGGAGTTTGATTTATCTATTATTTTCCTTTTTTTTGCCTGTGTTTTTTGCATCATATTCAAGAAATCATTGACAAATCCAATGTCATCATGCTTCTTCCCTGTGTTTTATTCTAAGAGTTTTATAGTTTTAGTTCTTACATTTAGGCCTTTGATCCATTTTTAGTGAATTTTTGTTCATGGTATAAGGTAAGAGTCCAACTTCATTCTTTTGCATGTGAGTGTCCAGTTTTACCAACACTGTTTGTTGAAAAGACTTCCCTTTTCCCATTGAATGATCTTGGGGCTCTTGTCAAAAATCACTCAACTATATATGTGAAGGTTTATTTTTGGGCCGTTTATCTTATTCCATTGGTCTATATGTCTGTCATTATGCCAATACCTCACTCATAATATAGTTGTTATTACTATAGGTGTGTATTACATTTTGAAATCAGGAAGTGTGAGAACTCCAACTTTGTTCTTCATTTTCAAAATTGTTTTGGCTATGTGGTGTCCCTTGAAATTCCATATAAATTTTAGGAGGGATTTTTCTATTTCTAAAAAAAAAAGTCATTAGGATTTTGATAGGGATTGTATTGAATCTATAGATTACTTTTAATAGTACTGATATCTTAATAGTGTTAACTCTTCTAATCTGTGAACACAGGATGCCTTTCCATTCATTGGTGTCTTCTTTCAGCAATGTTTTGTAGTTTTCAGTGTACAAGTATTTTGCCTCCTTGGATAAGCTTATTCCTAAGTATTTTATTCTTTTTGATACCATCATAAATGGAATTATTTTCTTAATTTCCTTTTCTAATTGTTCATTGTTAGTGTATAGAAATCTAGCTGAGTTTTCTTTGTTGATTTTGTATCCTAAAACTTCACTTTTCTAACTGACTCTTTGGTAGAATCTTTAGGGTTTTCTAAATATCAGATTATGTCATCTATAAACAGAGATAACTTCCCTTCTTCCTTTCTAATTTAGATGCTTTTTATTTATTTATTTTTTCTTGCCTAATTTCTCTGGCTAAGACTTCCAGTATGGAATAGAAGTGGCAATAGTGGGCATCCTTGTCTTCTTTCTGATCTTAGAGAAAGAGCTTCAGTCTTTCACCACTGAGTACAATTTTAGCTGTGTGATTTTCATATGTGGTTTTTATTATGTTGAGGTAGTTATTTTTTATTTGTAGTTGGTTGTTTCTATCATTAAAAAGTGTTGAAATGTGTCAAATGCTTTTACTGCATCAATTGAGATAATGAGGTTTTTTTTTTTACTTTATTCTGTTGATTCAATATATTATATTGATTGACTTTTATATATTGAGCCATCCTTGCATTGCAGGAATAAATCCCATATAGCCATGTTAGTATAATCCTTTTACGTGCTATTGAATTCTGTTTGCTGGTATTTTGTTGAAGATTTGTTTGTACCAATGTTTATTAGGGGTAATGGTTTGCAGTTTTTTTTGTTTTTGTTTTTTGTTTTTTTTTTTGAGTGTCTTTGTTTAGCTTTGGTATCAAGGTAATACTGGCCTCACAGAATGAGTTTGGATGTTTTCTCCCCTATTCAATTTTTTTGGAAGAGTTTAGAATGACCGGTGTTACTTCTTTTTTAAATATTTGGTAGAAATTCCTCAGTGAAGCCATCTGGGCCTGGGCTTTTCTTTGCTGGGAGGTTTTTGATTACTGATTCAATTGCCTTAGTAGTTATGGGTTTATTGAGATTTTCTGTTTCTTCATGATTCAGAAACAGAGATTTTCTGTTTCTTCCTGATTCAGTACAATAAGTTGTATACTTCTGGGAATTTCTTCATTTCATATAAGTTATCCAATTTGTTGCTGCACAATTGTTTGTAGTACTCTCTTATAATCCTTTTATTTCTGTAAAATCAGTTATAATATTCCCTCTTTCATTTCTGATTTTGGTTATGAATATTACTTCCTTTTTTTCTTAGTCAATCTAGCTAAAGCTTTGCCAATTTTGTTGAATTTTTCAAAGCACGAACTCTTGGTTTTGTTGATTTTCTATACTGGCTTTCTATTCTTTATTTTGTTTATCTCTGCTCTAATCTTTATTATTATCTTCCTTCTGCTAACTTTGAGGTTAGTCCTTTATCTAGTTCCTTAGGGTGTAAATTTGGGTTGTTGATTTGAGATCTTTCCTCATTTTTAATGTAAGTGCTTTAGAGCTTTCTAAATAGGGCCATCTACATGCATTTATCCTGGTAACTTTACAGGAAGAATCAGTGAGCAGTTGGCAACATTCCACCCCAGGTAAGGGACCCTCATTATATACTTGCCCACTGCTCATATTTCAGTTTCAGAGTTCCATGCATTTCCCACATCTGAGATTTTGGAGAGGATTTTCCTGTTTATATAACCACATCAAGTTTGCACTAACTGATTGTATTTTGGACTCAAATAATTTTGTTTTATTGTGATTAGGTCTATATCCAAGGATGGACTCATTTTGTTTGAAACAAGTGCTTAAAGGAAATCAGTCTACTCTTTTGCTTCTAAAATATCTAATATAAAGTACTGCCTTAACTGCATTAAGAGTAGATCTACTGCCGTAGGATTCAAACAAAGGTGAAGACAGTAGTAACTGTTCAAGGAAATAGGAGACTTAGAGTTTCACTGGTTTTCTCAATTTGTAGCCTGGGTAAGAAACGTGTTTGGCTAGTGTCTACTTATTTGATATAACAAGAACACTCATCACAAGGGCTGGAAATACTTCTTTGTGGCTACAATATGGATGGGAGGGGTATGTAGATTAGCACATTTTCTGATGCATTTAACAGAAAGTCAGACTCAAAATGGCTTAAACTATAGAGAAATGAATCATGTCTTATCACTGGGAGTTCAGAGGCAGGCAGACTCTGGAGTAGCAAAGCTTAGTTATGTGATCAAGGACCCAGGATCCAGTCTGGATCACTTCATGGTCATAAGATGGCTGTAAGCAGCCATGGGGCAATATGCTTCCTCATTCATAGCTTAAAAAAAGAGGGGGAAGAGAAAGAATGCTCTTTTCCTCACTCTACTCTAAAACATAGAATTAAAGTCCTACACTGTCAGTTATGGCCATATGTGGTTATCAAGGACTTGAAATGTGCCTATTCCAAATTGAGGTGTTCTGTAAGTATAAACAACACACTAAATTTTGAAGACTTAGTATGAAAAAAGGAATGTAAAATATCTCAATAATTTTTTTATTGATTCTGTGTTTACATAGCATTTTGGGTATATGGTATTGAATTACCTAAATATATTTCTAAAATTAATTTTACCTCTTTCTTTGTACTTTTAAAAATGTGGCTACTAGAAATTAGCAATTAAATTGTGTATGTGGCTTGCATTATATTTCTACTGGGGCCGGGTGTTGGACACAGTTTGGACAGTGACCAGACAGGTCCCATGTGCTGATTGGCCTCAGCCAATCATGGGGGTGAGTGGATGTTGGGGGGTCAATTACAACGTCCATCACAAAGCAAGAGGAGTGGAGGAGAGCTGTGCATCACTGTACTCGTTCGGGACTGATAGAGATAAAAAATGACTTCAATACATTTAATCTACTCTGGGATTTGGAATAACGCAAATCCTCCCAAACCCACTCCTTTTTTCCTTCTCTCAGGCCTGTTTTCTAAAGCCCATTCCTTACTCTAGGAGTGGACAAGATAGACCGAAGAGTGCCAGGAAGAGGAGGGTGGGATGAGGGTGTGGCAGTGGAGGGCTAGCGGCACAAATAGCTAAGGTTCTAGCACAAGGTGAAAAGACGTATAGAAATGCCAGGTCTGAACTGCTTGGTATTAAACTGGTTATTTCCCCCTTCATAGGATGGAGCATCCCAATAGATACTACTTTTCTGCTTGCCGTATTTGGGCAGCTTGGTCAATTAAGAACGTGGTGAATGGGAAAAGGTAGCTGGGAGATTCTTTCCTGGAGCCCATATCTTTGGGTGGAAAGAGGCTAAGAGGGGTGGTGTAGTGTTGATTTCCTGTGCAGTCCCTAGATTGTGATTCCTCACAACCTATTGCTATTCTAATGTTTTACATGTTTTTCGTATTCTCTTAGCCCTGTATGTACTAGCCATTTTTACTGGCCACATTGTTTATTATGGAGTTTCCCCAATTGTTCGCTGGCTCCTCTCTTTATAAAACTAAATGTGTGTTACTCCTCATTATGTGGTCTCTTCCCACTTTTTTCAAGGTATCATCCAGACTACCTGCCTCAGAATCATCTTAGGAACTCGTTTCAAAGCAGATTCCCTGGCCCCTCATCAAAACTACTGAATCAGGATCTCTAGTGGTGGGATGTAGGGCTCTCCCTTTCTAACGAGCTCCCAGGCCACTCCCATCCTCACTAACGTCCCAGGGCTTCAGAGACTTGTATAGACAGAGTGGATGCAGGAAGACGTGGAAGGGGTTGTTTCTCAATGTGGATCCTTGCAAGGGTTAAGTCCTAAGTGGGAGAAGTGGGCATCTCTCGGTTTCTGCAAGGAAAGCAGGGCTAGTATCTCAGTGTCTGGTGTACTGAAGAGTGATGGTGGTGCCTGCCATGCCTGATAGCGTGGCAGAGAGAGTGTTCTTATCAGGGCCACAGCAGCTGAGACCAAGACGTGGTGCCTCTCTCCAGGGGCTCACAGGCTCCTGCAAGGAGGCCACACCCTGGAGAATGCAGTTGGATTTGTTTCTAGCAAATGTGACACTCATAATAGATTTCCAGAAATAACCATGGAGATGGGAGGATATGAGGTCCTTTGGTGGGCAGGTGAAACCTAACAGGTCTTCTGGACTCAGCATTAATGTTAACCTTCAGTTAAGCTGCTGAGGCTTGAGGGCAGTTAAGTTACAAAAAATTTGCAAAACCCAGGAAAGCATCACTTCTGACTAAGCAGCTTGAAGGCATCATAATGCCTCTACCCCAGCACTTCTGTGGCTTTGATTGACACATTTGGAGCCACATCTGTCTGGTAGACATGTGTAGAGACATTCTTGCTTGTTTTTCTAGTGCAGTCCAGATTTGTGTGTCTCCACTGTAAATTCAAGAACCCACCCTTTTCCCTTTATGGAAGGGCCAGAGCTTCTTCAGGCTGGCGGAGCAGTTGGTGTTGACCCAAAGTAGGGGTGCCCTGGTGTTTTCTGCCATCCAGGTAGTGCTGAAGATGTGGAGTGGGCATCTGAGTCAGCTCCCTGTCACATGCCAAATAACTCTCCACTTCTCCACTGCAGCATTGTAGAATGGGGAGGGTGGGTATGTGTTTGAAGGAGACCCAGAAGGAGTGGGGAGCCGTAGGCCACATTGTGAAACTTCCACCCTTCCCAGAGATCCCAAGATCTGAGTCTATTTCTTGGGGTGGGATTGAACAGCGAAAGACTGGATCAACAATTTCCTTTCCATGTACAGAAAGCAACCTCTTCCTCTTCAGCAGGATTCAGCTTCTTTCCTGCAGGTTTCCTCCCTCCAGTTCCCTCCACTGAAGAATCCTTTGAGATTGGCTGCAGTACCATGCAGAAAACTGGAGTGTTAAAGCTTCAGACTTCTAGAAAGGTGGAAGCTCCTGATGGCGGTGGAAGTCCACAGATGGCGGGGAGGAGGGCGAATGGAAGGTGTTTGTGGAGCAGAGAGCACCATGAGCTCCGGAGCTCAGAATGACCCAGAACAGGTCTTCTCCTTTGAAGAAACATCTCTCTCTAATCTAAATGGTCAGCTCTCTCTGGATACATACACTTATTTTGGCCTGTGACAACATGAATTGTTAGACATATCCCTGCCGAAGCTTTTTTGTTGTTACCTATGAATAACACTTTTCTATTGTACTAACATTCAATTGCCAGGGAACACCTTGGTATTCTCTAAATATAAATGCAGGAGCAGCTTCTGTTAGGGCATTCAAGGCAGTTTGGGGTTCCCATTATATGCAGGCTGTGTCCGATGGAAGGGATTTATTCTGCAGCTGAAATGTCTAAGAGTTATTATTTTTCCCACGGAGTATATTTATTTCCTTTTGACAGTGTTTGAGGTTATGGACTCTATTTCTAGCTGACAAAAGAAAACAGCATACAATAAAATCTGTGACATTAGACTGGGTAAAACCAAATGCACTCATTTGCTTTCAGACAAGGACACCCATTTCAATAACTGAAAGAATTGAGAATGTTTAATGTTCTGAGAACATGCTAAGCTGAATTTAAGTGAAAGATGATCCCTGGTTCTTTCATTCTTGCTTTAAAAATAAACTACGTAATTAAATGGCTGCAGATACTTCTTTTGTGGGGAGGAAAACAGCAGTCGGATTCTTTGCAATCGTGCCAACAGGGCGGTAGGTTTCCTAACCCTTTGGCAAAATTGAGAATCAATACCAATAAGAAAAAAAATAGTAACAAAAGGGGAAATCTCACAGGAGTCACAGGCAATAAAAGATTTACAATGTGAATAAAGCATTACAGGTCAGCTTTAAAACAGATGATACGTTTCTCTGACAAGACAAAGCGGCCAGCCTCTAACCAGAGGTGCAAAACCACACCCAGGGGCCAATGAGAAAGCCCCAGACCAGCCACTTCCCTTCCCCTCAAGGAAAGGAGCCTCCTTCTTGGGGAGACATTCACTCCACAAGCTGTATTCACAGTTTGACAGTTCACCTTGTTTGAAAGTAAAATTCTCTGGAAATACAAATCTTGCCCATGCATAATTTCTAGGACTAGTATATTTGGAATTTGTGAACAAAGAGACCAGACTTGTTTTCGAAAAGGAAAAGATGCTTATCTGTTGGTTCATTTTGTAGGTGAATAAGACTTTTAAAAATACAACCTGGAGAAATTATGAAGTCAAAAAAGGTCCATAAAGATAGGCTGAATTCTGACTAAAAGGCAGTGGAAGCCATCGCCAACTGGAGAGGTTTTATGGACATGGTGGAGGGGAACTCTCGGAGGGTGATCATTATTCAGGGCTCATTAGTTCTTGCTGAGTGGACTCTCAATCATGGGAATTTCCATATTCCAAAGCCAAATTCTTGAAAAGAAAACTCAGAAAATGATATTTTGGTGTCCAGTCATTATCAAGGGAATGCATTTGACAAATATAAATTAATTTTATTATTTTCTGCCAAATCATGGAGAGTAGGTCTATATGTTCACCACTCGAAAGAATGCAGTTCGCCTCCAATCAGAGACAGCATAACTGGATGCCCAGGCAACTTGATCTCACATCCCTTAAAGTTGCCAGTGGACACACAGCCATGGCCAATAGTCTCAGTCTGGCAATATGTCTTGTCATGATAAATTAAATATCTGTTTTAGTAACTAGACTCTATACTGGAAACTTGCACACTGATTTTACAACACTTTACATTTAAAATTTAGAGCACTTTATCTTATTTATTATTATTATTATTTTGAGACAAAGTCTCACTCTGTCACCCAGGCTGGCGTGCAGTGGCATCATCACAGGTCACTGTAGCCTAGACCTCCTGGGCTCAGGTGATTCTCTCACCTCAGCCTCCCAAGTAGCTGGGACTACAGGTGCACACCACCATGCCCGGCTAATTTTTGTATTTTTTGTAGAGATGGGTTTTCACCATGTTGCCTAGGCTGGTCTTGAGCTCCTGGGCTCAAGCCATCTGCCCGCCTCGGCCTCTCAAAGTGCTGGGATTATAAGCATGAGCCTCCATGCCTGGCCTAGAGCCTTTTAAAAATGGTTCATAGAAGCAAATTTTTGTTTTTTGTGTGTGTGTTAACATGAACTACAGAGTTTATCACAGAGGATTAGTAAAAATATCTAATTCCTGTTCCTGTTTCTCAACTGGCCATCTGGCTTTTCTTAATCTTTTGACATTCGCTTACTATTGCTAACAATTAATGAGCACATACAAATGTACTAGACACTGGGCTAAGCCCTTTATTTACTTTGTTGTTTTTTTTTTGCATTTCATCCTCATAGCATCCTTATGAGGTAGAAGCTGGCTACCTTAGCGATAAGAAAATAAGGGCTTGGAAAATTTGGCCAAGGCCACCCACTGCTACCACCAAAATCCAGCCAAGGCAGTTTGAAGCCAGTCAGAGCTCTTAACAGGCACTCCTTGTGGCCTCCCTCAGAGTGCAGGCAATGTAGACTTGCAGCAATTTCTCTCACCTTATTGCTCAGCTAATACCTCTACCCTGAAACTGCCAATATTTTTAGTCCTGATGAATTTCATCCAATTTTCTTCCTTTTCATTTTGCCTCACCCATTTATTTCCCGTTTCTAGAATTGTTTGTCTTGCATGATACGTAGTTATCTAGAAACGCTTGTTTTCTCAGTGTTAAATGAACTCATATCATTGTTTGATTTATAATCTGTGTTGTTCTAGCTTGCCAGGCTTTAGTAATACAGTTTTTACTTCAATTTAGAGGCAACCTGCGGAGGAAATAGCTTGGCCTCTGTTATTTACATATTGATGTGTGAGATCCACAAATTATAATGGTGGCGTCTGATAATGCAGTATCTGTACTGCCCTTTTCTTTATTCTTTTTGAAATGGTGACACAAACCTTTATCACCAGGTTTGGTCTTTTCCTGGAGCAACTTGCTATTTCTAGGAAGATCTAAAATGCAGGGTTTCTTCTTATTTTTTTTGCTCTTTTTATGGCTCTTCTTCCTTTAGAATGAAGTATTGTGCAACTGTTTTCCAATTGGGAACATTCTAATTAAGAAACAGAAAGAACTTAATGGTGTAAAATACATTTGTGTACGATGAAGTAAAAATATTACTTCTTTCTTTTTTGTGAGACAGAGTCTGTCTCTGTCACCCAGGCTGGAGTGCAGTTGCATGATCTTGGCTCACTGTAACCTCTGCCTCCCAGGTTCAAGCCATGCTCCCACCTCAGCCTGTTGAGTAGCTGGGATTACAGGCACCTGCCATCATGCCTGGATAATTTTTGTATTTTTAGTAGAGATGCGGTTTCACCATGTTGGCCAGGCTGGTCTCGAACTCCTGACCTTAAGTGATCCACCTTCCTTGGCCTCCTAAGGTGCAGGGGTTACAGGCGTGAGCCACTGCACCTCCTGGCCTCATCTTTATTATAGCATTATGATAATAGCAAAAAGTTGAGAATAATATAAATGTGCCCAAATAAGGAACTGGTCAAATAAATTATATGACATCCATATGTTGGAATACCATGCTACTCTAAAAGTTACCTTGTAGAACAGTTTTTAAAGATATAAGAGAAATGTTTATGATAGATTAAGTGACAAAAACAATTAATAAAATAGTATGAGTTCCTTAATCCATGAATTATTTATATGTGTATTTTTTCATTTCCAAAAAATTAAAAATTTTTTGCTCTCATTTATACTGTTGGATTATAATTTTTATATTACTGTGAATGGAGAACATAGTCTGTATGATAATCAGTTCTTTGGAACTGGTTAAAATTTCCTTCTGATTTGGGAAAGGTTCATATTTTATAAATGTAAATTCCTCATGAGTGAAATTTTTTGGTACCTGATTCCATCTCTGTAAAACACACATATGATATTATATATTATATAACAAGCTACATATATGTGTATATGTATAAAATCTATAGACCATCATTTTTATATGTATGCACACATTATATGCATGTGTGTGTATATACATATATATATGAAATATATGTATACCCACAAATATTTATACGTGTGTGTGTATAGACTAAGCCTGTCAATAGTGTTATTCATATGATTGATTCTGGTTTTTTTTTTTTTTTTTTGAGACGGAGTCTTGCTCTTGTCACCCAGGCTGCAGTGCAGTGGTGTGATCTTGGCTCACTGCAACCTCCACTTCCCAGGTTCAAGCGATTCTCCTGCCTCAGCTGCCTGAGTAGCTGGGATTACAGGCATGTGCCACCATGCCCGGCTGATTTTTGTACGTTTAGTAGAAACGGGGTTTTGCCATGTTGGCCAGACTGGTCTGGATCTCCTGACCTCAGGTGATCCATCCACCTCGGCCTCCCAAAGTGCTGGGATTACAGACGTGAGCCACCGTGCCTGGCCCATATCATTTATTCTTTACACAGCTTCTGGCTGCTTAATCACTCAGAGTTTAAGAGAAGCATATTAGAATCTCCCAGTCCTACTGTAGTTTTGTCAATTTCTCCTGGTAACTCTATTTTCATTTTATATATTTCAAGTACATTTATTAAGTAAATGAAAGTAATTGTTGGTAGAATTTTTTGGTGATGGGTTGCTCCTTTCAGTAATGTCTCTCCATTCCCATTTATTTTCACCTTGAATTATATTTTTATTAATATTAATATTACACACTAGTTTTCTGTTGATTATTATTTGCCTAGAATTTCTTTTTTCATTCTTTTTTTTTTTCAGCCTTTCTGGGTCATTTTAGGAGTATCTTTCTTATAAATAGCACATGGCCAAATTTTGGTTTTAAATCAAATCTGAGAATCTTTATGTTCTAATAATAGTTAACAAATGCAGTTATTTAATCTATCCTTCATGTCTTTTAATTTTTGTTTTATATTTTCGATGTCTTCATTTCTCTGGGCTGTACTCAAGGTAATTTCTTCAGATTTCTCCCCTAATTCACTAAGTTTAATACGATCTAACCTGCTATTTTAACTCATCTATTAAATTTATTATTTCAATGACTATTCTTAAATGGAACAATCTTTGTTTTTCAAATCTACCTGTTCTGATTTCATAATACCACGTTATTTTTATAATGTAGTTTTTTTATCTCTGTAAACACTTTAAAATGCTTATTTAATTTTTTTAAAGTTACAAACATTGTTCTTTTAGCTTTAGTTCCTTAAGTTTGAATTTTCCTGTTTGTCAAGGCTATAGAGTGTCTTTCTTGGCGTTGCCTACCTCACATGTTTTAAAAATGCAGTCTTGTCTTGCATAGGACTTAGCCTCTGTAGAACCTCCATGTGTGCTCTGTGCTGGGGAGCTCTCCCTGTGGTAAAGTTCCAGGCCTATGGGGGCAGCCAATTTTTATACCGGCATATTGACTAAATTTTCCTTTCATGTGATAGCTCAAAAGTAATTCCCATACACAAGACTGGGCTTGGCATCTCAATCTTTGTGAGGAATCTCTCAACCTAAGGTATGTGGTATTAGACTTAGTGCAAAATTCTCTTCTGGATTTTGCAATGTAAATAACACATTTTTGGCTAGTTCTAGTATGCAGTTTACTATCAGCTGCTATGGGATTAACCATTTTCTTTTATTAATTTGATGTTTTATGATGTAAATATCAATAAACAAATGATGATCTATTGGTTGACCTTGTCTGTATAGATCAGGATTTCTCAAGATCACCACCACTGGCGTTTTGAGCTGGGTACTCTTTTGTCGGGGTTGGGTAGGAGGGCTGTCCTGGACATTACAGAATGTTTGGCAGCATCCTTGGTTTTACTGACTAGCTGCCAGTAGCAAAAACTCCCCAAGTTGTGATAATGAAAAATGACTCCAGACATTGCCAAATGTCTTGCGGGGAGCTGGTGGTGGGCAAATTTACCCCCTATTCTGCTATATAGGTAAATGGCATATCTTCTTTTAAAATGAGTGAATAAGTGTGAGTTTCACTAAGTCAATAAGCACATTTATTTAGCCTTTAATGTGTATAAGACACCATTCTTTTGTGGAAGCAGTTTTATTTAGGCACAGAGAAAGAAAGTTGTAGTCTACTGCATTCTCATGAAGCCATTTGTGGCACATGACAACATTATAATATAGTGTAAGCATTTTAAAAACCAAACATAACAGTGGGCTTCAATCTGTACAGTAGAGACAATCACTCTGTCCTTTTAGAACTCTTGGTAGAATGTATGCAAAAAGGTCAAACACTGCTGAAACACAGCTGGCACTCAATAAATTGTAGCTTTTACTATTATTATTATCCAATGAGAGCTCATGCATATAAACCAGGGCCCACCAACCAGCTTGACTTGTCTGCCTCTGGCTACATGATACATGTCACACCCACACATCTTCCTGAAATGTTTTTATCAGAACAACCTCAGAGTCCATGACCAAACAATCAAGCCAACAAATGAGTTAAAGAAAATCACATGCAGCAAACCAGTGCTTGGCCAATAGTTAAAGTTCATGTTCCATGGTCTCTCCATGTGTCTGGGGAGCAGTGACCTCTGCATCTGTGTATGGCCCACACATGTTATTCATATCTTGGGTGGCACATAGATTCTACTGCTGGAGGAATGAATGATTGTTCGATTTCTTCAGCCTGGTTCGTGATCTGTTTTAACATACCAGGGCTCCATCTGAGCAGGCCAACAGGAAGCCTGCTTTTGATTTAACAGTGCTCTGAACAAGCTCCTTCTATGGCTTTCCAAGAATTAATTACAGAGCTTAGTAAAGGCGCCTGCCACAGAGTCCCATGGATAGCTTTATGAGCAATAACAGCAGCCACATTGATGCCAGCAGAATTAGAATTTTCTTGGAGAACTGCTTAGAAAGAGAGGACTGGCTTGTGGAAGTGTAGGACACATGGGTCTCCTATCTATACTTACGGGGGAATTTAAAGTTTGGAAGCAAGAAGAGATTGGTTCGCTGTCACACAATATCTGTATTATTGAGTCTCACACACCTAGGCTTGTGTGATTTGGCTAAAAAAGGAGAAATCATTCTGATACTTAGCAACTGAAGCACTGTGGAGGGAAGGAAGCAACCAAGTGCCCACTGGGGAAGGGTGCAAAGCTGAAGACCATAGGGATCTAATTGCACGGCCTTGCAGCGCAGCATCCTTCACACTGCAGTGCCTGTGACTCGGGGAGATGAAGCAAATGCGTACAGTAGCTGTCCCCAACTGCAGCAACAGAGCGAGTTCCTGAGAGCACATTTCATGTCCTGCCAGAAAGTTTCAATTGGTTGTGTGAGCAGGATGCAGAGGTGGCCAGTGGGAGGCAAAAGAGAGAAGGTGACTCCCTGCTGAGCAAAGATGCAGGAGCCTTCCTGGAAACAGACAGCAGCTGCCTCTTGCAGGGCAGGCTCACTGCCCACTTTGTGTGTGGATGGAGCTGCAATGGCTTTCCATAGCTACTCATTGAAAGAATAAAGTAATGAATGACACAGCACTGGTAACCTCACAATTCAAACATTTGTACAATTTTGAGATTATAGTAGCAGGAGGACGTCTGCCTCCCAATTCCTGATGGTAAAGATGGTAGATTCCAAAAGGATAGCCATTTTTGTGTAAATATCTGCCAGTGCAATTGAGCTTACATAAAGAATACCTGGGAGTCTCTTTCACCGAGGAGCCCTGTATCTCCCTCTGTCCTTGTGTCCAGGGCTGCTGGAGGCTGGCCCAGCTCTGTGGGCATGAACTACTCTCCCAGGGGCGGGAATAAAGAGCGTGGCCTCTGGGTTTCTGCTGCACCTTTTGGTTTTGTCTGTGCGCATATTTTCATGCACATGAGAAATTCCATTCTTGCTTTTTACCCAAACGTTTGTGAATTTTCTGTACAGAGGCCTGGGGCCTCTGGCCAAAAGCTGTAACTATGATAGAGAAAAATTAATTTAAAAATGGAAGTTTCGACCCTGATTTTTTTTCTTTCTGGGGTCCTTTAAAAATAAATATGGTTGTCCCTTTGTATCCGTGGTTCTGCATCTGTGAACTCAACCAAATCCACAATCTGTGGATTGAAAATATTCAGAAAAAAATTCCATAGAATTCCAAAAAGCAAAACGTGTATTTGGCCCACACCAAGTACTACCTTCAATCTATGTGAATGAAGTGAAATCTAGGTCTTGTATTAAGTAATAGAAGTAATCTAGAATTTATTTTAAAGTGTACACGAGTGTGTGTGTAGGTGACATGCAAATACTACACCATTTATATCAGGGACTTGAGCATCCATGGATTTTGGTATCACTGGGCATCCTGGAACCTCTACAGATTCTGAGGGATGACTGTAATTGTCAAACAATCTTTTGCTCTTAGACATTTCACTTGTTTGGGAAAATGAAATTCTCCAATTGAATGAGCAGTTGGTTTTCACCAGCTTTTGCCAGACATCACAAGCCCCACTGCAGTTTCGTTCAGCCTCATGGCTTTCAGAGGGAGCTACCTCCCAAATTCACACCTGAAGTTCGGGCCCCCCTCCTAGCCTCCAGGCCCACGTCTCTGCCTACTCAACCCCTCCACTTGAAGGGCTAATTAGACATCTCAAATTAAACCTGACCACGCCCGAACTCCTGAATTCAGCACTGCAAATTAGCTGCACCCACATTCTCCCTGTCTCAGTAACTGGCAACTTCAGCCTTCCAGCTGCTTAGACTAAAAACCTTGGCATCCTCCAGACCTTTTCTCTTCTGTCATGTTTCCCCCATCCAATCTGCCAGGAAAACCCATGGTATCCAGAATCCAGCCATTTCCCTACCCCCTTGCTCTCACACTGGTCTGGGCTAGCGTGGTCTCTCACCTGAATGACTTCAGTCAGATGCTTTAATGTCTCCTAGTTGGTCTCTTGGCCTCTACTCTTGCCCCCTGAAGTATGTTCTCAACACAGCAACCTGAGGGCTCCTTTTAAAATCCAAGCCTCCTTATATCACTTCTCTGCCCACAAGCCTCCAGGCACTCTCCATTTCACACTGAGTAAAGCTGGCGTTCTTACAGTGGACTCCCAGGCCCTCTGTGATCGGCACACCCTGCCTCCACTTCCCTGCTTCTCTTTCTGACCCATTTCCTCCTGTTTTCCCTTTTGCTCACTCAGCTCAGCAACAGTGGCCTCCTTTCTGCTCCCACCTTAGGGCCGGGCACTGGCTGTCCACTCTGCTGAAAGGTTCTTCCATCTGAAAAAGTGCTCACAGATCCTCAGTGAGGCCTGCTCTGCCCATCCTATTTAAAATGACAACCTGTCCCTCTTCCCTTCTGAACTCCAAATCCCACTTACCCTTGGCTATTTCATTTTTCTCTAACCCACATTACCTTTTAACTTAATATATAATTTACTAGCCCATTATGGTTATTGTTTACTGCCTGCCTCCATCAGTTAAGAATGTAATCTCCATGAGGGTAGAAATTTTCGTCCATTTTGTTCAGGGATGCGTCCCATGTGCCCAGAAACTTCCTTGTACATAGTTGTTGTGCAACAAGGATTTGCAATGAATAAAACACTTTCCTTCAGCATAACTAAAAGGGTTTTGGGTATTACAGAAATGGATAAAATATTTGAATATAGAAAGGATACTATTGAAATAATCATTTCGAATCACCTTCACTTTTTTTTCCTCTTGATGGGTGGCATATGATAGAAGAGTCAATTTCTTTCTTTTATTTTTGAGATGGAGTTTCGCTCTTGTCACCCAGGCTAGAGTGTAATGATGTGAACTTGGCTCACGGCAACCTCAGCTTCCCGGGTTCAAGCGATTGTCCTGCCTCAGCTTCCAGAGAAGCTGGGATTACAGGTGCCTGCCACCATGCCCAGCTAATTTTTTGTATTTTTAGTAAAGACGGGTTTTCACCATGTTGGCCAGGCTGGTCTGGAACTCCTGACCTCAGGTGATCCACCTGCCTTGGCCTCTCAAAGTGCTGGGATTACAGGTGTGAGCTACTGCGCCTGGCCAAGAGTCAGTTTCGTTAAACCATTAGGTTCGTTTGCCTGGAAACTCCTCAATGCAGGAAGAGACCAATCAGAAAATTTGGACACTATATGCTGACCCTTGACACAGAGCCCTGCCCAAGGTAGATGCTCTGAAATGTTAGTTAAATGAACAATGAAGAAATTTAAGGGTTGGTCTTACCATTCATACGTACTGCTATTCTAGGTCACTAAAACAATTGGAATTATTTACGTATTTTTTAATAAGATGTAAATTCACTCATAGAAGTTATTTTTAAAAATTAGGGGTGGAGGTAGGTGGGAGGTCTATGGTGGAAAGAGTATATATGGGAGTTGGAAATCTTGGACACTGATTCTGGACCCAACATACTGTGTAGAATCTGTTTTTTTTTTTTTTTCTCTAAAAACCACAGAAGTAGCTGGAAAATCTGCAATTGTTTCCAGCTCTAAACATTCTTTCTAAGAAAAAAAGCCACAGTAACCTTTGTTTCCTTCTCTTCCCTTCCCTTCCTTGCCCCATCTTCCCCATTCCCTTCCTCAACCATGTGGGGCTCAGGCTAGGTGAAAAGGCATATTAGTGTTGAGGTTAATAGCTCAGACTGGGGAGGCAGCTAGCTTGGGTCTGAATTCAGGGTCTGCGTCTTACAGCTGTTTGACTTAGGATAAATTACTGAACTTCACTGCGCATTATTTCCTCATCTGATAAATGGGTTAAAAAATTCCTACCCTATAGGACTATGGTATGAACTACATAAGATCACATTAATTGCATGTTAAAAGTCTGGCATAAGGTAAGCATTAGGTAAATGGGAGCTATTATGAGAAGATGAGTGGGAAGGGGAGAGGCCACATCTAACATCTGAGAGTTGGAATAATTCAGAGGTGGAACATCTATGTGATAGAGTTTTCTCTATTGATATTTGCAAGAGGTTTGCAAATGGATCAGTAGGGTGGAACTTCTCAACTCATTGATTTTAGGATACACATAGAAAATAATAAATGGTTATATAACTGCGTTTTTGAAACAAAAAGTGTCAAAGACCATTACCTCCAAAGAATTGTCCCTGCCTGTTCCCTTCTTATTCTTTACAGAGAAGAATGGGGCCTCTTCATGGATACAGTTGACCAAATGCTGTCATTCATGGTCTAGAGAACAAAATGCCCACCTTCATTAGAAAGTAAATGCCTGCCTCTTGAGACTGATTTGGGCTCTGTATAAGGCTATGATTTTCTAAATAAGAGTAAGTTAAGAAAAAAAAGGCCAACTGAGTGTTTTTCCTTCAGAGCAGAATTCATGAACAAAACTGATGGCCTTAAGACTGTATCATTCATGGCAGCCGACAAACTCCTCTCTCTTTATATGGACTATCATTAGCCTACTCTGAGATCTGAGTTATCTGAGTCTTGCATGTGTTTAATTAGGTAATTTTTGGAGATTAAGGAGAAATGATTAAATTATCTGGACTCCAGAAAAAAACCAAAAGATCCTTATTTCAACCATCCATCAGGCCTTGACATCTAGAATATTACATGCTATAACTCAAATGAAAATATTTCACTTAAAAGTACAGTGCCCCTGTCCATGATATCATTAAAGGAAATCATTAAGCATTTATGCAGCACTTTGTGCCGGAAAAGTGCTTTATAGTTATTTTTATTGCTCACCAAAACCCTCTGAGGCAGGTCCTCCTCTACATCTTAAAACCAAAACAGAGAAAAGAGATGAAATTACTTAGGATCTCAGAGAAAATAAATGACTGGATCAGAATGAGAACTTTGAGTGCCAAAGCCAACTGTTTTAATCCACTGAGCCATTAGGTTAGATGTTTATTCACTGTGTACAGTGTTATCTGATTTGGAATTGACTTTTTAAAACTACTTAGATTATTGATTGTATAGACCTGGTACAAAAGCTGCACCATTTACAATCACTTCCATTCATCGTGAGCATCTCCAAAGAGCACTAAGTTCCTAAAGAAATTTAATTAAAAAGAAAAAGTCAATGTACTTTAAAAGATAGGCTTTATTATGCTATGGTATTCAGTAAACATTGAAATCTCTGTTTTGTGCCTTCATACTGCATTTTGCATTCTAAGTGGGAGGGCACTTCTCCATCCGGTGACCCAGGAATCCAGGTTCCTGCCATCTCAATATGTGGTTTCCAGGATCACTGAAGCAGAGGTGAGCGAGTGTGGAGTGACCCATTTCTGTTCCTACATACTCTGGACCAAAGTGATACATAGTCCATCAGCCCTTTTTCTCATGGTCTTTTGGCCAGAGGTAGTCACATGGCCCCCAGCCCAACTGTAACCAAGGCTGGAAATGTCGCCAAGCAGAGGGCCCAGTTGGAGAATACTTTTGCCTCTTCCACAGACTGATTGTAGCTTGATTTTGATTTGGACTTTTTTTTTTTTTTTTTTTTTTTTTGAGATGGAGACTCACTCTGTCACCCAGACTGGAGTGCAGTGGCGTGATCTCGGCTTACTGCAACCTCTGTCTCCCAGGTTCCAGCGATTTTCCTGTCTCAGCCTCCCAAGTAGCTGGGACTACAGGCATGTGCCACCACGCCGGGCTAATGTGTATATTTTTTAGTAGAGACAAGGTTTCACCATGTTGGCCAGGCTGGTCTCAAACTCCTGGCCTCGTGTGATCTGCCCGCCTTGGCCTCCCAAAGTGTTTGGATTACAGGCATGAGCCACTATGCCCAGCCTCTGATTTGAACTTTGAATTCAAAATGGTAATGAGAGTATTTATTCAACTTCTGCCTGAAATAGGTGACATGATATCCCTTATATTTCTTTTATGGGCTCCCATTTCCTTAGTGCTTATTTTCAACACCCTTCCACATGGCTCATCTCATGTGATACTAGCAGAAAGAGAAATTCTGATAGTCCAGGAGACTGCTGTATTTCCCTTTTGTTTCCTCCAGTTCAGCAGCTGTGGTACCTGTGAAGCAAGGTCTACAGCTTATGGAAGATATATCCTGTTAGCTCAACCTCTGAAACTAGTCTTTTACAAAAGATTGAAGTCAGAAATACTATTTATTTCATCATTGGAACTAAATCTTGGTAAACTATGACCACATCTTTTGTTGACAATTATCAACATCAGTGACAGACTTAGCTTCATTGTGATTGAGTTTGTGGAAGCTGAGAATATTCTAGGTTGAAAGGAGGTAGGTAGGAGGGGCCTAGCATGACTGAGTTTGGGGTCCAGGGTAAAGCTAGACCATTCCCAAAACTGCTGAAAGACTGGTGTTGGAGGCTTTACCTGCTAGCTTTTTAAAATTAGCCATCAGATGATTCTAAAATTAAAAAGAAGCTAAGATGGAAGTGAAATGTGAAATGGCATGGAAAGAAATGGGTAGTTGAAAGTTCTGGATCATGGGATCATTTCCTTTGGTGGTGGTGAGCACATACTTAGATTTCAACTTTTCCCCCTAATATATGTTCTTAAGACATGATTGCCAATAGGGCAGATAAATCCCATGGAGTGGTTTCCGAAGGAGGCCAATGATGAATTTGTTTACAGATTAATTGATCAGGGCTCTGACTTTAGCCTTTAAGTCCTCAGCAACTGCTGACAACTTTGGCTTAATTTTGGGAGGAGACTATATTTGGCTGGGTTGCTGAGCTCTTTCTCAGAACCTCTTCTCAGGACAGTTGCCAAATGCTCTTTTTGAAACTGTGTTCTGAAATCTGAGGAAAGTTGTTTTGGGTCGTCGCCTGGGGCCTGATGCCCCAATTGGAGACACACATGTTACAATCTTTATATTCCATTAGAGTTGAAAGCAGATATCATCGACCTTCTCCCACAGCTCCCAATAACTAGAAAGATTCTCTGAACCTTACCAGTTGCCTGATGAAAAGCAAGGAATTTTACCTCTCTATTGTTGGGCAATTTCTTAGTCCAACACAGTCCTTCTCAATGCTTTTAAAACCAGGGCTCCCTTTGACAAATCATGAAAGATTTCAAGCCTAGTGTGCTAGAAAGACTGGTATACCTCCCTGAACCTCGATTCTATTCTTTGGCTTGAATAATTTGGGTAGGTTTCTGTTTCTTGCAATCACACATGCCCTAATTAAGCCTCTAGAAATGGGAACATATCTAGAAGGGTCACTAAAATATAGTTGAGTTTCAGCCCTCCAAAATGTGAATAAGACATTATTGCCCTCATAACGTTAATGTTTCTCTAGGAATCATGATGATATGAAAATGCAGCCTCTTCATTCATTTTGTTTTAAAAAACAGTGCTGTTTAATAAGAAAAAAGATATATATCTAGCCAAGGGGTGGGAGGGTGACACAAGAGGAGTAGGGTGAGGAGAAAAAAGGAGAAAATAACAAAATTGTCCACGTTAGCCTTTGCCACTGGCTTTTGAGCTATTCTTAATCCTGTCAGCACAATTAATGAGGGAAAAATAGTTCCCAGAAGAAAAGTAGCTGGAGGCACTGACCTACCCTCCAACCCCCTCATGCCAAGAGGGGTAAAGTCTAGAGAAACTTTCCCCAGTGAGAGTTACTGGGAAAATGACTCTTGGTCCTGGGTAAAACTTTCTTTCTTTGTCAGCCTCAGGGGCAAGTTAGTTTATGGCCAAGAATATACACGGTGCTTCAAATGCAAAGGAAGAATCTCTCTCTTCAAATGGTTTACGGCTTAGATGGGGAAGAAATGTCTACACTCTAGAAATGAAATGATGAAAGGACCTTACAGAGCAGGGGTACTCCTGAGCGAGCCAGGGGGATTCACAGGTAAGCATTCTTGGAAAGTAAAACTTTCACGCTGGAGTAGTTGGGAAAGACTTCAGGAGAAGGTGGGTCCTGGTAAACCTTAGAGGAAATATGGTTCCATGTGGATGAGGAGAAGTAGGAAAGAATGTGGATAGAGTATCCTGTGTTGGAATGGCAGGAACGGAGTGGCCTGATCCAAGGGAAGGCTTTGTATTCAGTTGCAACAGTTAAAATAGAAAAAATGTCTTGAGTTAATATTGCCTCCATCTAAATGCCAATTAGACTCAAATCCACCCTCCATAAGCGTGTTAATGGCTGGATGCCGTGGCTCATGCCTGTTATCCCAGCGCTTTGGGAGATCAAGGTGGGAGGACTGCTTGAGCCCAGGAGTTGTAGAACAGCCTGGGCAACATAATAAGATCCTGTCTCTATAAAAAATAAAAGATTAGCCAGATTTTGTGGTGCCTGCCTGTAGTCCCAGCTATTCGGGAGGCTGAGGCAGAAGGATGACGTTAGCCCGGGAGGTTGAGGCTGCAGTGAGTCATGATCATGCAGCTGTACTCCAGCCTGAGTGACAGAGCAAGACCCTGTCTCCAAAAAACAAAAATAAAAAAAAAACACTTTCCATTACCAGCTTAGTTTGCATAATCCAAGACAATATACAACTTTATTTCACATATTAAAGTTAGGCAGGCTCACCTGGGATTCAGATACTGCAGAATTTTTTTTGGGGAAGCTCAGAAAGAGATGGGAGAAAGTATGCTAATAAGAAAGTCATCTATTTCTTATTTTTAAGAAGGAAACCTTAAGTCAAAATTTCCATAAAATTTTATTTTTTGTTTATAATTTACATTATAAACCCAGTTTCTAATTTTACACTGAAATTTAGGTACCAATAGCAACAGATAGGTGCCTTGCCATAATAAAGCCTCACATTTTGCATTTACAGAGCATTTTCGCATTCATTACCTTATTTTAATAGTCTGTTCCCAATTTTTATTCTTGCTGCTAAGGGTTTTCTACAATGTCACAGAGCTATACAATAGGAGAATCCAAATTCAAGCCCAGGTCTCCTGACTCCCAGTCTAAGCCCTTCCCAAACCTGGGCCACACCACCTGTTTCAGTGGAGGTGTCTATTGTGTAGGCCCAGAGGCAAACACAGCTATCCTGGATGTGGATGAGGGCACAGCAAGCCAGCCAGTCTCACTCACTGTGGTGGGAGCACAAATTGATATGCATCCTTTGGAAAAAGCAATTTGGCAAAATGTATTGAGAATCTTAATACTGTTTCTACACTTTGACCCAGTAATTCTACTTATAGGAATCTATCCTAAGAAATTAATGTGATATGTGGCTGAAGGTTTACATAGAAATATGTTTACTGGAATGCTACTTATAATTCCAACAATAAAAGGTTAGTTAAGAACATTGTGGTTCTGGGTGCAGTGGCTCATGCCTGTCATCCCAACACTTTGGGAGGCTGAGGTGGGTGGATTGCTTGAGCCCAGGAGTTTGAGACCGACCTGGGCAACATGGCAAAACCCTGTCTCTACCAAATAATACAAAAATTAGCTGGCGTGGTGGCGCACACCTGTGGCCTCAGCTACTCAGCAGGCTGAGGTGAGAGGATCACCTCAAGGGTATAGTGAGCCATGATCATGCCACAGCACTCTAGCCTGGGTGACAGAGTGAGACCCTGTCTTAAAAAAAAATATATATATATATATGGAAGTAATGTGAAAATATTTATTATGTAAGATCAAATGAAAAAAGCCATCATCCAGATAGAAAAACTAGCAGAGAAACAAGATGTATACCAGAATGTTAAGGCTTAACTGTGACTAATGAGATTACAAATAAAATTTTTTACATTTAATACCCATTTCCCATGTTTTCTATAAATAAGATGTTGTAATTTTATAATCAGAAAAAAAGATTATATTTAAAAATTTTTTAATTATAAAAGCAGCCAGTGAGACTAAACACTAAAAATAAGGAGTGATTTGGGGATTAAAAATGGTCATTTTATCTAGATTGGTTCATAAACTGTATGGCTCACGTTCAGGAAAAACTAACAAAAATATAGTGCTAATTTGTTACATTTCCAAGGAGAAGATTAAGGATGTATGATTTAAAGATGAAAACCACAATTGCAATAGAGCATGTGGCAAATATTTCAAGCTAGCAAAGTTTGACTAGGTAGTGGAATCACTTTCATAAGTAAAAAAAGCTATACTGAATGTGTAGGAGTGAGGCTCTAGGAAGCTTCACTAGGAGAAGCTCTTGCAAGATCCCTGCACCATGTGGTCAGCTGGTTTCTTCCTCCGTGGTCTTCGGCCCTGGCTTGTTTTGCGTGATAAAAAGGAAGAGTCATCAGAGAGCTTCATATACAGCAAACACAACCTCAGAGATATTTTGGAGCTTTCTGGGTGGGAGAGAAAGACGTGGCAAAAGCAGCCGAAGGATTCAGGGTTAACACTTTGCCTTTTGAAGAGACTTTGGTTCTTGGAGGGCTTCCAGTCTGAATTTGGGGAATTCATCAACAGGAAAACAAATAGCTGGCGGGCTCTGTATTTACTCTGCCCTTCTCAAGGTTGCAACATAAATCTCCCAACTTGGAAAGCATTAAGGCCGAGGAGACATTTTGTGAGTTCAGGGACTCTCCTCCAGTCTGCATGAACCACGTCTACCCTCATTTCGGGAAAACACAGACACCAGCCCTCAAGGTGCTGCAGGAGACAGTACTGACACTGTTTGACTCGCTTGAGGCAGACTGGGGAAATGAGAGCTGGAAAACTTGAGTTCTCAAGTGAGAGCTGTTGGTCTGCTTTGGAAAAAACCCACTTACGCCAGGAGAATGAAAGCCCTGAGAAGTTCTCACTGGGTGAGTTTATAGCAGGCTTGCCATGAAAAATACCCAGTGGTTCTTTGATGGTGTCCGAATTGTAATATAGCTAGATCAATTCTGGAAGCAACCTTCTTCAACACCACTGGAATATGTATGCTCCCATTCCCAACGTTTCCAATTAGCAGAGAAGCTAATGCTGGAAACCATTACATATAATCCAGAAAAACTGTCTATGTAACATTATAAAAATTGAATATGTGTCAGAAATGGATTTAGATTCTTTAGGTTAATATTAGTTTTGCAATTAAGTAAGAAACTGACATTAATTTACTTGCTCTGTGTGATTAGGTTAATTTACTCCAGAATAATCTTGCATTTTAAAAATTAAAAATGGTAGCTGTATCTTCTCATTATCAATCAAACTAGCAGTGGCACTACAGAAAAATCATCATTTTGTACTCAATTGTGCTCTCATAGACAGTCAAATAAGCACTAAAAATGACAAATTACCATGCTCTGATAGATCTTCATGTTTAAGTACCTACAAATAACTGTCCATTTGTGAATGGTTAAGCTTAATCCATTATTTTTCCTATAAACAAGATAACCTCTTTCATAAATAGAAATCTACAAATAATACTTAGAGCAGTTTAACTCTTAGATATAATAATGCCACAGTATGTAGAAAACAAAATAGGCTTACAAAAATAAAGCTAAATAGTTTATCTTTTTTTGACCTTCACAAATATAAGTGTTCTATCTATGGCTCTATAAATTGTTTAAATCCTTTAATGATGCAAATGTGCTGATAATGTTCTTATACTTGCTGGAACTATGGTTCTGTTAATATTTTGAAAATTACTTTAATTAACCTTATCTCATTTTGTAGTAGTTATAGAACACTTTTATATTTTTTAACTGTGCACTAATTTGTTTCTTCATTAACCTTGGGTTTTACCCTTGGTAATTACGGTAATTCATAATTTGGGTTGTGTCAGGTGCTAGTGGATTCAAGCAATATATATTGTGGGAACCATCAATAGCTTTGGTAGTCAGGATTCTTTAGTTTGCAGGGGACAGAAAAAAGGCTTGGCAGGCTGGAGGGTAGAGGGGCAGGGTTCCGCAGAAGATTCCCAGGAATGGTTTTTAGTTGTCCAAGGACTCTGGTGGAGGAAGGGGAATGCCCAGTGGCCTAGGTCAGGCACTTACCCGACCCTACCTAACTCCTCCTTCTGAAATCAGAGAGGGAGGAATCTGTGATAGAAGAAGGAGGGAAAGGAATGGATAGCCCCAAACACTGCGCACTATAATAGTTAATCATATTGATAGTGAACGCGCGGTCTCTCTCTCTCTTTCTCTCCAGGCAGCCAAAGACTGCCACCATATGCAACTGAGTCCCGCATTTTTCATCTGCATCCCCAATTTGTCACTCGAAAACCCAGGTCTCAATCCTTCCTGATTTTTCTAGAAACACCACTAGTATCCAATTCAGCAGGTCCCTATCGTGGGCAGTGCGGGGGCGCGGGGCGTGGGCGATGCTTGTGTATGACTCGCAGCTGGGCAGCCATCCCCGCGGGCGTCCTGGCTCCCCTTCCCTCTGAAAGCGCCGCGGCGGGCCAGCAGGGGGCGAGTTTCATTTCCGCACCGGAGACCCAGCCGGAATCACAAATGCCGCGAACGACACCCTCCTTTCCTGATCTGGCCAGGAGTCTGTGTCATTAAAACTCTCAGTTCTGCTTTTCCCTATATTAACATTATCTTCATTTTGAGCACATCACATTCAGTGACAGAAAAGGAGATCCCATGAGTCACTGGAGGTAGACTAAAATAGCTTAAGTATGGTATTTCATAGATGTTAGCGACATTAGTCGAAGAAGCAGTGCTTTCAAAGAGCAGAATTCCTCATATTCACGCTTGGGATACCCAGCAGTTTTCAAGGTCTTGGTCTATACCCAGCCCTTTTCTTGGAGGAAGATGCTCATCTTCCCACACAGGCTACACAGGGGGCAGCGAAGGTTGGGACAGGTGGCACAGGGCCATGTGAAGGCCCCCGTCCTCCTGCCAGGGCATCTTACATATTGCTGCCACTGCCGAGGGGGCATATCTGTGTATAGCTGCCCAGCAGAGTGGAGGGAAGGTGTTATGTGGGAAGGAAGACTCCTGGGTGGGTAAGAGTTTGGGCTAAGTCCCTCCTGGTCCAGGTAACTTAGCTGGCCCCTGCAGATATGAGTGGTGGGAGACGGGCTCCGGTGGGTGAGAGAGGGGAACCACAGAACCACAGGCTTTTCTCAGGTCGGGGAAAGACGTTAGAGATCACTTAGGTCAATATCTTCTTTTCCTGATGCCCAGGGAAATTGTGAACAAATTCACTACCACAGAACTAGGCAAGTCCCCTGGGGGGCAAATGGACACCTTCATAGAAGCCATTATCTTTCCTTGTGTATTATGTATCAAAGGCTAACTGTTTAACAAGCAACCCCGTGTCACAGTGGCTTAACACAAAACAAGTTATTTCTTGCTCTTGGAACCACTGAAAGTGTTTCTTGGACAGCTTCCATGCAGTGATTCAGGGACCCAGGCACCTTTCATTCTGACCCACCATCCCTAAGGGCCTTAATGTTTGCTGCTGAGTACTCTGCATCTGGCTGTGACAGGTAGAGAGAGAGAATGAAGGACTGTGCAGGAGGTGGGCAGGCCTCACTGCCACTCACATTCCACTAGCTAGACGCCACTCACAGGGCCGACCTTCCCCCAAGGGGAGCTGGGAAATGTAGTCCAGCTGTGTGCACAGGAAGAAGATGGGATGGCTCAGGGCAAGCACACAGCAGTGTCTGCCTCACCTATCTTCAAAGGAAACAGTCTTTCTTTTGGGTTATTTACACTGGGTAGCAGAAGGCGCATGATCTTTGGAGGTGGACAGACTTGGGTTTGGATATTGGCTGTGTGACCTTGGGCAAAGAATTAACCTTTAGCCTCAGTTTGCTCAGCTGGTAAATGGGGCTATCTTGTGGGTATTACGTGAGGTAACTAATATAACTTGTCCATGTTACCACGTGGTCTCACATACTTGTTTGTACAAACCAGTGGGGCTGGGAGTATTGTTGGGGGAGGAGGAAACAGACTTCCTGTGTCCCATTTCCCCAACCCTGGATGGCAGCACTGCCCAACAGCTCCATTAGATGCCAAGAGTGGTGGCACTTTCTTCTGTCACTTGTTAAATTTCAATGTAGTTCATTCTAATCAATATGGGACTTTGGAAGGAAAAAAAGCATTCCCCAAACCCACAAACAACCATTTTATTTGATTCATAAAAATTCAGTCACTGAGAAGGCAGTTCCAGCAAGAGAGTTTTGATCCTTCTTGCTCAGGCTGAGATGGTCACATCTAGAAAGCAGTGATTTTAAAATCCTATTTTCTTCTGAAAAAAAAAAATTTCTGAAGGGCAGTGAAAAGAAAAATAATCTAAGCTGAAGTGTCACTTTTCACTTATGGATATTGATGCTGTAAGACTAAATCTGGCTCACAGGAGTAAAGAGAACTGCCTTCTCATCATGGGTGAGACCCTGCAGGGTGAGATGTGGCTCAGGTATCATGGTGTGCCCAGGGACTGGCACATTAGGGGCTTCAATAAATATTTGGTGATTGAATTAATAGGTGATGGAAGACAGTTACAGAAGTAATAACAATGAAAACAATTTTTTTGGCCTGAAACGTCACTTTTTTTTTGCGGGGTGGGTGGGGGGCAGGCAGTGGAATCCTGCATTTTAGTTTTTGGATTCCCTGAATGGTTTCTTCAATCATAAATGTTTGCTAACCACACACACACACACACACACACACACACACGCTCATACACATGCCGACATTCTATAGGAAGGTAAAATAAAGAGGAAGCCCAATTGTGTCTGCCTTTTTAGGGCATTGTCCTTTAAAATAACCTTCCAAGCCCAGCTAGTTAAGCTTAGTGGCGATAAGATATTGAAAGCAATAAATAAATCTACATCCGGAGCTCAGAAGGTTAACAGTTTTTTGAGAAATTATTGTTCAACTCCAAGGGTAAAATGGCGCCTGAAATTACAAAACGTGGTCCTGTAGTGCCCTCTGGTGTCTTTTTCCTGGAATTGTCAAAGCCTGCCATTGCGCCCAGCTCTAGTTATTAGCATAATCTTGATTTATTTGAGTCCGGGACTTTGGGGCCCTGGCTGATTTGGAGAGAAAGTGGGGACGCAGGAAGCTGGGACTACTTTCTTTCAGGCCCTTTTTCAAATGAGTTACAACACAATGTCAAAATAATTTTATATTAACCCTGGTATAAGATTTAAAAATTCAAACGAATCATTATCTTGAAAAGAAGTCTTTTACCTCCAAAAAGTTACTGGCTTTTTTTCCAGAAGGCATATTATGCAGTTTCTTTTGTCCATTAAGCTATTCTTTGCAAATCAACTGACAGAGGACAGTTTTTAATTTGAGAAATTAATTATCACATGTAATAACTGAGCCATTCTTAATTTTTTTCATAATATCCATTCAGTTAAATAAAAGACATGCGAGCTAGTCTATGAAATAGAATAAAGATTATGAATAAAATTAAAATATCCTAAAAGACAGTGTTTTTTATGTTAAAAAAAGTGTTGTTGAAATTTATTCCATAAGGATGTTCATATTTTGAGGAAGGGGAAACTAGTCAAATTATACATATTTGGCAAGTGAAAATGGTGAAAGGCAATCACTGAGAGTTTTAGGTTGTTAGTATTTGTTAATGAATCTGTCTTAACTCTAAATGCTGCAGCCAACATGGTAAAGTGCTATGAAAAAAGAAGGGTCTTCTTTCGACTTCTGTGAAGATGAAAGTCAATTTAATTCAATCTGTAGGTATTTAATGGGTGGCTCTGAGCACCAGGGACTGGGCTTAGGCCTGGCCTGGGTGGAATCCCTGACCCTCAGAAGCTCCAGGCCCAGGAAGGGGACATGTTGGCAACACCCGCCATTTGCAGTCCAGGGGATGCAGGCTGTGCTGGAAGGAGAGCATGCAGGAAGGAGCCTGTGAGATTGAAGAAATCAGGGGAGGCCTCCCTGGAGGACATGACCTTGGAAGATAGGAGTCAGCCAGGTGGGCAAGAGACACAGAGCATCACAGACACAGGAAGGGCCCGCAGAGTGCTTCTTTGGAGCAGGGATATGGAGGGGAGGAGAGGTCAGCCTAGAGAGGGTTCCCAACATGCTCTGCTGAGCCAAACAGTTTTGTAACAAGAGCCTGGAGTGCTCTGCAGGGTTTAGGCCAGAGAGGGATACGTGCAGCCCAGTAGCCCAGAGAACATGGGTTGGAGGGGAGCCAGCTGAGGTTGACCACAGATTCTCAGTGGAAGCACAGTGCATGTCTCAAATTCTTCTCGCTTTGTGACAATAGTCACCAGCGTTTATGAAGACTCTTGCAGGCAGGAGCACAGAGCAGAGAAGAGACTGGAGCTTTGGTGCTTGGCGAGACCTCCCTGAAAGCCTGGCTTGCCCACTGCCAACCTTGGGTGGGTTTCCTGACCTCTTGAAGCCTCAGTGTTTTCCCCGGTGAACTGGGCATGATGAAACTACCTTCCAGGATTGGAGAAGGTGTATAGGATGTGATTGGCAGAGGGGCTGGCACATTGCAAGTGCCCTGTAAATGATACTTGACTTTTATTAAAGGGAAAATGATTCACATCAGAAAAGCTCCAGACCAAGCCAGGCCCCTGCATATAATCTCATGGCAACTCCAAACCATCTTATAGCATCTGGTTATGTATATTTTTATATGACTATACAATTAATGTCTGCTCCTTCTTCTAGCTCCACAAAGGCAGGACTGTGTCCTGCTGACAGCCCATGTGAACCTTGTCACCATGGTTCATGTGCATGGAAGGTGCTAGAAAATAGCCATCAAATGAAGGACAAGGAGAATGGCTGGGGACAGCTCTGCCAACATCTTCCTGCTTTGGTGATGACGAAACTAAAAAATGGTAAAGGAACCCAAATATTTCCCATAATACTGTGATTCTAGGACTGAAAACTTGTTTTGTAATGTACAGTTGAATTAGGGGCATTAGTGTCCTCATTCTAGCCAAGTGGGAGGACAAAGTAGTGGTTGAGAGAACTGACCTCTGAGTCAGAAAGACCTGGATTAGAGTTCCAGTTTCATCACCAACTTCTCTGCGCCTCCATTTGCTCATCTGCAGAATAGGGATGACATGCTTTGTTTGCAGAGTCCTGAGGACTAAACAAGGCAACCCACTTAACACCCTTAGCACAAACTCAACTCCTGTTTTTAGGTGGTATTGATTATTGACTTTATGGATGAGAAATGTCTTTCAGATTCTGGTTCGCTGTTCTGTAGGACGGGAAAGACAAATAGTGGTTTCTGTATTTATTCTCTGCAGTAAAGAAAAATTATCCTGTATTCAGTTTTAAAGGTTTAAAAATCTCAAAAACAACAACTTCTCCTCATCTCTAAATTCACATAAAAATTTTTCAGTGTATTGACAGAAATTGTATATAGCTGTAATTAGTTAATACTATGCACTGTTTTCAGGTTTTAGCATTGTTTGAATATATATGTGTGTATGTGTTTATGTATTTTTAGGAAGTAAATTAATTCATTCCTCTTTATATATAAACATAAAAATATTCATTTTTATACAAACATGGAAACAATGAGAGACTGAATGAGTTTGACTTCATTCCCATGCCAACCTAGTATTGGGTGCTGGGACTAAAATCCTGGTCTCTGGAGGGTTTTATGAGTAAGTTTGGTGTCGTTTAATTCTTTTTACAACGTCTTCCTGTTGCTTGTTTGTTCCTTCCACCTGCAGGCAGAGGACTGCGTCAGGACTGTAGATACAAGGAGGTCCATGCACCGAAGGAGCTTGGGGCGCAAGCAGAGCTTCTCAGAGGGGTGTGGGTATCAACCCTATGGTGTTTTGGAAATTTGGACTGACGTTTTGGTCATCATAAAATTGAGTGGGCAATGAAGATATTCCGTGGGCAGAGGCCAGTGTTGCTGGAGATCCCAGAATGCCAAAGAGTAATGCCTGGAGGAATGCCACTGTGCTCCTCTCCACACTGTCCTCTGACAGCCAAAGGCTGTCCTGCCTCCTGCACATCTGTCAGATGTCCCACCAGACAGTCACTGATAAGTGAGGAACCTGGTTATAATTATCTAAGCCTCGTTCCCTAGTCTGTTTTATAATTAAACACAAAGGCACGTGTATGTGTATGTTTATATGTTTCGTTTTATATTCATATCAGTATATAAATGTTTAGTTTTTGGCTCTGAATTTTCCACCATGCAAATCAAGAGAAGATTGTACTTCATTGTGTTCAGGGTTTCATTAAGAGTTTTTTTTCCGTATGGGATGAATGTCATCCATGGTATCTGAGTCACCTGAACAGCATGCTCTGTGGGGCCACACTGTGGGGCTCCTGCAGCACCCGTGGGGTTCCACACAGGGGGCAAGTGCTGACCGTGGCTGTATGCCTTCTGGTAGTCAGTTGGAATATTTACTTGTTGATACATATATATATTTTTATCACAAATTACTTTTGTTTTTCCTTTCTGTTACAGATAGGGCATTGTATTGATTGTGTTGTCATTGTTGAAATTATGTGCTTAGGTAGATTATCTCCAAATTTCATTTCTGGGAAGAAAAAAAGGGGCATTACAGAATATCTGTTATAAGAAGGGGCTAGAGGGTAAGGCATAGGGACCGCTGATCTAGGTGACAGAGTCAGGAAAACAGATGGGTATAGTGCTGGAGAAATGGGTTGGAGGGCGCCTGGCTGGGAATGGAAGCGGAGACCCTGAATACAAATAGACTAAAGCAATTTAATTTATTATTTTTATTTTAGTTTTTGAGACAGGATCTTGTGGTGTCACCCAGGCTGGCATATAGTGGCATGATCTCGGCTCACCTGTAACTTTCATCTCCTAGGCTCAAGAGATCCTCCTATCTCAGCCTCCCTAGTAGATGGGACTATAAACACATATTGCGATGCCTGGCTAATTTTTACTTTTTTTTTTTTTTGGTTTCACCGTGTTGCCCAGGCTGGTCTCAAACTCCTGAGCTCAAGCAATCCTCCTGCCTTGGCCTCACAAAGTGCTGTGATTAAGGTGTGAGCCTCCGTGCCCAGCCAAAAGCACATTTACTTTACAATGCTATTAGCATACATATTAACTAGAACGAAAAATATCATAAGCATTCAAATCAAAATGTCTTCCAGCTTGCATCAGGAAGTGGAAAGAGTTGTGTGTTCTGAACTTGAAGGTTCCTTGACTTCAACCCTGACTCTGAACCGTAGTTTCCACACCTGTAAAATAACTGGGTTGGGTTCAATCTTCTCTGGTGTCTGTCTTTGCTAAAATTTTATGAGTCATCGACAGCAGCTGTCTGATAGTAAATCTGTCTCATTTTTCTTATCATGAACTTCATAAAGAGGCATGGATTTTTTTCATGTTATTTTTCAGTAAAAAATTTAAAGACCACTTTTAAAATAAAAATTGGGCAGAAGGTGAACTAAAACCCTGTAATTCTATAAATCTGCAAGTTTGTGAAAATTTTACTTAGCGTATAACTGCTAGGTAGAGTTTAATGAAGACGTATGAGTTTCAAATCCGTCTCTACCAATCATTAGCTGCATGACCTTGCTTAACGTCTTGTCTCAAAATGGGAAAAATAATTATCGCTACCTCTAGTACTATGAGATTTAAATGAGATAATGCTTCCAAAACACTTAGAACCTACCATGCCATTCAGTTTTGAAAGATGAAAAAGTTTTAGAGATTGAATGCGTAAGTGGGAATATACTTAGCACTAGTCAACTGTACACTTAGAAATGCTTAAGATAGTACATTTTATGCCATTTGTTTTTTACTACAATTAAAAAAAATGAATTGGCCAGGCATGGTGGCTCATGCCTGAAATCCCAGCACTTTGGGAGGCCAAGGCAGGAGGATCACTTGAGCCCAGGAGTTGAATGCCAGCCTGGGCAACACAGTGAGACCTCATCTCTACAACAAATTTAAAAATTAGCTGGGCATGCTGGTGCATGCCTGTGGTCCCAGCTACTTGGGAGGTTGAGTTAGTAGGATCGCTGAAGCCTGGGAGGTCAAGGCTGCAGTGAGCTGTTGTTATGCCACTGAACTCCGGGCTGGGTGACAGGGTGAGACGCTGTCTCAAAAATAAATAAATAAAATAAGTATAAAAATTGAATTGAATACGTGTATACAAATATATGTACTAAGTGCTTAATAAATATACTGCACCTATTATTTTGCTACTTATTTTTGTTTTCTGGTGGGCTCTCATGTCGCCCATACATTCCACAGACAAGGACCAAGTACTGGGCTAGGCTGGAGAAGTTAGAGAAGAACATCATTGCTGACCTCAAGAAGCTAAGGCTCTAGAAGGGGAGACAGGGGAGTAAACAGCTGCCATGGAAGGTGCCAAGTGCTACGGCAGGCTTGTGACCAGCAGGATATGAGGATTCACCTTCAGCTCTCTGTGTGCCTATTGTGGGGACAGCCCAAGGTGAAGGGTAAAGACAAAGTGGGGGAACTGCCAGGGAAGGCTTTCTACAGTGCCTGGGGCCTGAGAGCTCAGGCATGGAGGACACAGTGGAGCTGGCCAGGCTGAGATGGCACAATCTGGATTCTCTGACTTGATGATTGGAGAATGCTGGTTCCACATCTGCACTGAGATACTTATGATAAGGGTAAACAAAAATCCCTAAACAGGGGATGAGATGGTACCAGGAGTGAAAAGGCACAGCCTTGCTTGCCCAGGAAAGACCAAACCCCAATAATTGGAAAACACCACATTCCTTTCCCTAAAGCTAAGGCTCCTCCATGCGAAGGGGAGGATGGTAAGGCCCCCTGTGTGCACTACATATGGTCCAGGCAGAGTGCTGTGTCCATCGCTTGCCCATCCCCTGGGCCTGGCCTTCACACTGTCCAGGATCTGTTTAGGGGGGTAGCCCCATCTACTTGCAGTTCACCAGTCACACGCAGCAGCACAGGCCAGTTCCCCTCCACCTGCCTGCCACCCACAGTGACAGGATAGGAGATGGGACATAATGGGCCTTCCTCTCCCCTCCCACGTAAGGATTTGAGTTAATTCGTATCTGGGCCTCATGACTCAACATATTATTTTGTGCATTTGCTTTATCACAGACTAATAAAGGTTCTAATAAAATTAGTGCTATTCCACATTATTGGTTCAAAATTAGAATTACATGAACAAAACAGATATAATCTCACCCAGTCTTCTAGGGCTAAACCATGGAACTGACTGCAAAATTTCTTCTTTCTTTTCACCTCTGTAGTTTCATTTTCAGGTTGTTTTCAGCCCTTAAAAGAACAAGACCTATTTCAACTGGATTTTCCTACAGTTCTTAGGTAGGGTGAGTGTCTAATTCAGCACACAAACTGGGACAATCATGAGAGTGAAAGGCAGGCTATTAATAGTTAAGCAAGAACAATAGCATATGCCAGAGCTGCCACAGGCAAACTGTGACAGGTGGTCACCCTATTTTTAGGGGCAGGCTGACCCTCTTCAATAGTCATGAATTAGTCTTACTAAGCAATACTGCTTTTTCTGATGGCTTTAAAAAAAAAAACAAAACGTTAATTTGGGGCAATCATCTCAACACATTTGAGAAATTAAAAGGAGAAGCAAAGATATATTTACATCCAGACATATGTGGTTGCTTGGGACTTCCTTTGATTGTGAAACTTGCAAAGTATAAGGGGAAATCTGGGCTGGCATTTCTTTATGCTTGTGACCTGGACCAAAATATGAAAATGTACTTATTTTAACCCAAGGCACTGGAAATGTACAAGTAGCACTAGAGTCTCTCCATTCCACAAAAGTCAGATTTGAGCAAAGGGAAAGTTCACCCTTTGGCTTGAAGATGGAATGTACATCAGTAAATATAAGACTGTTTTTCTAGGAAATAACGCTTATTTAGGAACATCCAGGTATTATCCAGAGAGCCTGACCTTGACTCCAGGTTGATTCAAGTGAAACTGGCTGTCTAGTATTCCTGCCTTCAATGCTGCCATCTGCCATCCATCCGTTCCATAATCTCCTCTAGCCAAGGAATGGTTTTCCATATGAAAGCATGAGATATTATGCTTTTGGTTTTGCCAGTGATCCTGAAACACGTGAACCTGAGGCAAAAAAAGTAAAGTGCTGTATCTTTGGTCCTTAAAGCAGCAGTGATGTCTCCAAATGCGAGGGCTGCATCTAAAAGCATGCCACCATCTCCCCCCTACCGTGGCACAGGTTTGCGTGAAGTCCCACTGTGATAATATACAGGACAGGATAGACTTTGCTAACTGTAAAACACCACAACAATGTGAGTTATTTTTCTTGTTTGAGTGTTTCCTGGATGGAGTTGAAATATTTTGACAATCACAGATTGAACTGTAGATATCTCGCCCCATGGATGATGAATTGTGTTTCAACAAGGTGATTCTCCACTGAGCTGTAGGTTACATATTTCTCTGTCAGAAGCAGCCCACACTGAGCAAGGTAGAGAGTGGTCTCGAGTTAGGACACGTGTGGAGTCCTGGTGAGCTCTAGAGAATAAACGACTGCTAAGAAGGAAGACAACAAGATGGTGGGAAGGAAAAAAAAGGAGGGAGGGAGTGGTGGGGGAAGAAGGGAGGTACAGGGAGGGAGGGGAAAAAGAAAGGAAGAAAAAGAAAAAAAAAAGAAAAAGAAAGAAATGAAAGGTTCAGCAAGAACTCATGATGGTTTCAACAGCACAATTTGCAATTCATCCTAAGGGAGCTGGGGCACCCACCCATCCATGACCATCCAAGGGAAAATCTTATTAGAATGAGGTCATCTTTCCCCTCAAAACAACCAAGACAGAAAATGGCAGATGAATTGGAATTGCACTCCCACCTTGCAATGTGTGGATGAGATTTGATTTCTCTCCACCACGTGTGTGGTGGGCCTTGGGCACCCAAGGCTGGCGTCCACACTGACGTAGACTGAAGACCCCAATAGGAAGATGGTTGAGGCCTGAAAACTGGGTGCCTCCTACAAGGAACTGCTGATAAAAACAAACCTTCGTTAGGGCACAGGTGATCATCTTTTATCAAAATTGTTCTCCCTCCTATCTCATAACAAGCCTGTCCGTGTTGTGTGTGCGTGCATGTGGAGGGTGGGTGTGTGCTGCTGAGCGGGTGCATGCCTCCATGTGTGTTTGATGTCTCATCTGGTGTGATTAAGGGAGAAAAGGGGTGGGGGGGGGCTGTTCTTTGTTTATTTTGCAGATAAATCTCATCTTTAATCCAGATGCACAGCAATGTCTCACGCAAAGGAAAGGAAGCCCCCTACGCCACCCCATGACATCCATATAAATCACGGGTTTTATTCCTCTGCTGTGAGGGGGCACTGCAGAATGGAGCAACGTTGCAGACTCTCATTGGGTGATGTTTCATTACTTGGTGGAAAATCCCCAGGGCCAAAACGTTATTTAAATGTGCTATGAAAATAAATGTGATTTATATATGTGTCGTCTGCTGAGACGTTCTTCTCTGTTACTGCAGGTGATGTCGTGCATCAGGATTAGCGTCTCAATTTATCGCCGGTTCAAGCTCCACACATGCTCCATGACAGGCTGTTGTCCGCATCCCCAAAAGTTCCAGGAAGGAGACGGTGTTTGCTGAGTGGTGGGCTTTAGATATTCAGCAGTGTGGTTGGCTTTTATGGGCTGAGAATGTGTGTGCGTGTGAGCGCATGCGTGCTCGTGCGTGCTGGTGTTGAGCCTGGGCCACGGTTTTGTTTGAAAGGCGCAGGGAACAGACACTTTGTACTCAGATGCATCAATTTCCAATGGCAGCAGAATGCTGTTTCTGGTTGAAAGAGAAAGAAGAAAGCGAAATCTTCATTTCAGCTTAGGAATGGGGCCCACATGTTTAGCTCAAACTCAGTGGAAATCTCTGAAAAGTGGTTTTGGGCTAATGAATGTCAGCAGGCCTTCAATGTAAATGGGATTTGATTAGCAGGAAGGAGTGTGGTTGGGATGTTTCCATTGCCAAAGAAAGATATAGAGGGGCAAGGCTTGCCTTAAGGGGATGAAGAAGGTCGCTCCAGCTGCCCAAGTAGATCCTTTTCCAGTAGGCTTTCAGATGCTCAGAAAACATGGGGCTGACCTTGGCTCCTACCACATGCCACGGGACACAAGACCATTGCTCCAGACAAGTAAACCTGAGGTGGAGGCAGGTGGCAGAGCTGCGACCGGACAGCATGAATGCAATATTCTACAATACAAAACATGCCACATCAGTCCTCAACATTGCCTTGCCTCTGTGCCCCTCATTTTAAAGATGACAAAACTGAGGACCACAGAGGTCAATATCCCAGAGTCTGGAACTCTTCATCCCTGGAGAATCCAGGTCTTCTGCTTCTGGAATCCTTCTTTGGGCATTCGTTTAACTGGTAGCAACTCATGTCTTGCCAGTCTTGTCTCTGGCTCCCCTACTCTGTTTTTCTTCAAGATTAAGGGTTTAAATGATATCTAAAGTAGGACCTACCTAGAAAAAAGACCTACATAAAATTCCTTTTAGACTGATGTGGGGAAGCAAACAGAGGAACTTACAAATATACTCCATTAGGCTATTATTTTAAATAAGCAACAGTTGCTCTGGAGCACTAATGGGAAACCTTAAAAAAAACCTTTTTATTTTGAAATAATTTCAAATCCACATAGAAACTTCAAAAATAGTGCCAAGAGTTCCTGCACATTTTTCTTCAGCTTCCCTCACTTTACCGTGTTTGCTTTATCATTCTCTCTGTGTGTGTGTGTGTGTGTGTGTGTGTGTGTGTGTGTGTGTTGTTTTTTTTTCTGAATGGCTTGGGAGTACACTGTACACATTCTACAGCTTTATCCCTAAATACATCAGTACACATTTCCTAAATTCATTTACACAACCACAGTACAGTTATGAAATCCAAGAAATTAACATTGCTATAGTATTATTCTCTAATTTATAGACCTTGTTTGAACTTCAGTAAATGTCCTACTAATGTCCTTTCTAGCAAAAAAAAAAAAAAAAAAAAAAAAAAAATTTGTTTTCCACTTACTTTGGGATTGTGTGAAACTTGTGTCTCATTTATGGGGACTTACATGAGAGGGTTGAGTGTGCTAAAGTTTTAGGCTGTTAAACTAAAAACTAAACATTACCTTAAAAATATGTACATGTTATATCTATAGTATCTTCACCTTGATAATTCTTCTTTGATAATTATGATTAAATGTCGTAATGGGAAAATTCAAAACCTTTATATCTGTGAACCAAAAAATAAAACCAGATTCTGCGTTCCTCGTGCATTTCAATTCGGTGTAAGTCTTTTCAATATCTGCTCGGTTGGGAGCTGCGCCTTTCTACTTTCCTGTTCACAAGATTTCTGAAAGTCTTGGTGATGGTTTTGGCTCTGAATCCAGACTGAGTAAAACAAAAGTCCAAAGCGTGTTTTGGCAAAGTGTGGTGAGCAAGGGTGATTGGTCTATAAGTGTGTTTCAGTGATGCTCAGTTCCTGGAGGCATGTGATGCTGGAGGCGCCCCTCGTTATAGCTGCGAGGAGGTCATTGGCTCCTGTGATCACATTGTGTGTCCCAAGACCCAGGTAGAGCCAAGTCACAAAATGAGAAGACAACATTGCTGGAGGAGTTGATGATTTCCACCGAGGAGGATTAGTGAAACACCTTTATAATGCTGGTGTTGACAGACGGGACTAACGTGGCTTTTATAGGCTATCGACTGAGTTATATCAGGCTTCTCCTGTGGGTAGCAGTTATGTTTCAGCCGACATGATTTGGCCTGTAGTTTATCCAAATCGGTGTAATAATAAGCTAGGTTATAAGGGCGTTTACTTTGTCATATATGCTCAAATATAGTAAACTTGTTATAAAACCAAGAAAATAAGGGCTTCTGTTTCTCCCACTGGAGCCCAGTGAGGGTGTGAGGGTAATCAACTTGTTCCCCTCCAAGACATATCCATCCAGAAGGTCTGTAAAAGCTCTTTATTCCTCATAGGGAAATGATTTTAGTCTTAGGAAGGAAACACATGGCTTTCTTCTTACAGCTTCAAGCCCTGTCTTGCCAGCTGCATTTATTTCTCTTGGCCTGGCACTAATGAAAGGAGACTTTGATGAGCTGTTTGAGTGGTCACTCCAGAGAGAGGGATGCAGAAAGTTTCAACTTTTTGGAAGGCGCTCCTTTCGAGAACATTTCTGCCTTATCTCTAACACACATCCCAGAGAGACATCCTTGGCTTTTGATGAAAAGCTCATGGGGCCCGATTTACCTGCCAGAATGGTTTTCTGTGGGTTTGGCTTCTCAGAAAAGTGATCTTGGGAAGGTAAAGTAGCTCTCTCCTTCAGCTGCCTTGTGTATCTCCCAGTCCCTGCTGGGCTTGGTATACTTTAAAGAAAATTCCTGCCTTTTTTATTTAAACTTTTTTTTAAAGGTGTTAGCAATCTGTCTTACGTTCTCCCACCCCTGCTGGGATTTATGATCCAGTTCGTATTTTACTACACGATCTTGGCAGGCTCCCCTCGCTGAAATTCAAACCGAAGCAACTCGATGGGGGAACAGACACAAAAATATTAATTTGGTAGATATTAAAAAAAATCACACTGGTTATAAATCAGGGGCTGTCCACTGGTTCCTTTCATCATCTAAATGGTCCTTCTAACCAGACTACAAATCTTACTGGAAAGGAGGAGGGGGGTTTGGAAGGCGGGGGTCCCCTTCCTGAGGCTTTGGAGACAGCTTACATCCAACACTTCCTCAAACCTGGCTTTGTTTTCTAAAGGTAATAAAAAGTGAGTACTTCTGGTACAGGCAGGCTAATTAGCTGGCCTCACAGAACAGACTTGGGGCTTATAAGAAAGTTGGCTTGGTCTGAAAGAAATCAGGTTGTGGAAATGTTAAATGTTGATTTAAAATAAAGTTGGGGAGACATAAGTTGTGTGCTCTGCTGTGGAGAAGGACTCACCTGCACTCATTGGCAGTGGAGCACTCAGTGATGCTCTGCAGTGGAGCACAAAAGAGGCAGGGGGCCCACTATGTTAGGAGGTGCTGTATGGAGAAGGGTTGATGCAGGGTAAAGGTGGTAAAGGCCAGGGGTAGCAGACCATGGCGTGTGTGTACCCATGACTGAACCTGAGGATGGGACAGTGTGCCTATGTCTCTACTGACACCTCCTGTGCCAGCCTCAGATTTTCATAGGGAGCCATAACTAGATAGAACCAGGGGAGGGAGGGCAGTTGCATTCCTGTTGGATAGAATTAAGAAAAAGTGGCAGAGAATTTCTCTTCCTGTAATGATATTTTAATGGACTCTTTCATTTCCATCTTACGGCTGATCTTTACCATTAAAAGACTCTTGATAGGTAGTTTAAAATTTCATGAAAACTTCAGGAATTGGTTTTAAAAAACTGTGGATGGCTGGAAGGCTAAATACTTCTATAAAGAGATGCTAATAAAAATAGAAAGCTGTCCTCATTATAAATAGCCTTATATGCAAAAAAGTATGTAGCCATGATGGAAAATTCATTAGTATTCTAGAAGTCCAAAGCTCTATTTAGTGGCAAACATTTTAATAAAGCAATTGAACCCCAAATTCAACCCCACTAGCCCTATCGTTAAAGTGCATGATATCATGAAGCTCCAAGCACATCTACATCTTGAGATTTAAGGAGAAAGAAAATTTAGGAGCTGGAAAAGGGGCAACAAGTTTTCTGCAAAAATCAAAGCAAGTTCTTGATTCAGAATATTAGCTTGACAGCAGGAAGAAAAAAGGCTGTAAACCAATGCTGTTTTTTTTTTTAAGGGAAAATATTTCTAACTAACAATTGGTTCATATTACTTATCTGCCCCCTTTATAACAGCATTAAAGCAGGGGTCTCATTTCTGCCTGAACAGTATAATGATGAAAATTTTCATCAGTATGAAAATTTTCATCAGTATAATGATGAAAATTATTTCATCTTAAACAGGGATTTTTCTACTTGGTTACCATGCAATCTAATACTGACAGTGTCTTGGACTTGAAAAATGATATTCTCATCTCTGAGAAATAGAAGGCGGAAGAAGGCACAGTCATTCTGAGCTTTACTCTAAAGCAGTTATGAGCTCTTCACAACTCTCAGACAAGAATTGATTTCTATTTTTAGATTATTAAGCTGTGGGTGCAAGGAAGTCAGAATATGTGACCTAGTTTTGACCTTCTAGACTGAATTCCTCTTGAATTGATTCAATATTGAAAAGGAAAACTTTTAAAATGCATTTCTGCCTTATATTCTCCCCCAAATTCCCTTTATTTCTTTCCCATCTTTACCAAAACCTTCATGTTCATAAAGACAGATGAATAAGTAGGATAGTGAGGATAGTGACTGTGGGGTATTGGAATAGAACATAAACACATCTGAATTAATGAATTAGTTGTCATGTCCTAAAGAAACTCAGAAATAAGGAAAACCTCCAAAAGTTGATGATGTTATGTTTGATGCTTTTGTTGCCATCATAGTGTGCTCCCTTTCATGCATCCAGAGAGGTCTAGCAACTCACACTGTGGGCAGTCATATCACTAGTTGTTTTTGGAAATAGTGTTTACACATACATTTATGTCCTAAATTGGATTGCCCCAGGAAGCCTAGAAGGGTCCTCTGGCTAGATTAAGGGCCCTTCCGAAGAGGCAGAAAGACCACTGCTTCCTTCTCTGACCCCTTCAAATAGCTCAGACATGGTCAAATTGGGCCAGCTTCCAATTTTAGTACTGTCTGGAATGTAGACTTTGGAGCCCACCAGCTTTCTCCCACCCCAACCTGGGCCATTGATGAGGCCAACACCCTCACTGTGCCTCAAGAACATGTATTCATCCCTGCCTTCCTTCACTTGGATTCTTCTATAGGATGTTCTCTCTTGCTGCTCCAGCTCTCAACTCTTCCCAGAATCTTCCATGTGCTTCCCCTGACCATCCACCTCAGCTTTTGCTCATGCTGCTCTCTTTGCAATCTCTCTTGCGTTTCTGGAAGGGCCTTTCTGGTTTGGCACTCAATAATAATGAGGTACTCTCTTCAACTGCGCCCTTTTCAACCAGAGATAACCTCACTTCTTTGAATCTCAGGTTTGCCCTTTCAAAATGATCACATATGCAGGGTTGTTGTGAAGATGAAATGACAGAGCACAAGGCCTGGCCCACAGCATGTACTTAATAAACAGCCCTGGCTTCTCCTTTCTTCCCAGGGGATCATGTTTCTCCTGTCTTTCTTTGCATCTAACAGCATTGTTATTGTTGAGTAGGTAAGCAAAAATTGAGCCGTTCTGCATTATTATACTTTATAACAGGCAGATGATACTTTTCATTAGTTTTTCAGAATGGCATGGTCAAAATGCTTGGGTAGGGACAAGCTTGATCTGATGTAGATTGGCTAAGAGAGGCCATGCCTGAAAGGGAAGTAATGGAAAGTTAGCTACTCATGGCAGAACACTTCACAGTCCTGAATGCCAGGGTTAGAGGAACCTTGGAGATGGGCCAATCCAAACGTCTCCTCTTCCTGGGTACCTCCATTCTCTGGGATGAGCTGTGGCAGGGATCGGCCTCAGTAGTTGGACTTAAGCAATCACATATGCAGTAAGTAGGGAAATGAGATTAAGATAAGAACAAGGCTCCCTGGAGATGATAATGCCTCCTCCTGGCAAAAATGAGGGGACCCTGGAACAGATTAATTTTCTGAAAAGGGCTGTGACATTTCCATTGGAACAACTGAGCTGATTATTAACCCTAAACAAGAGCGGCAACTCCTCCCTGTGCAACGCTGGTCCTGAAGGGGTCTTCTGGGAGAGCAAAGCTTTAGAAAGAGATATCCCTACCAGCCTGTAAAGTGGGCACACAGCCAGCCCTGTGATGACACAAGAAAGAACCATCTCAGCTAAGCAGACCTCTTGCCAAAAGCAAAGACCAGAAACTTCAACTCATATTTAACGTTTGTTGTGTTTGGTTTTAAGTGAAAGCAGACTAAAGTACGATGTGTGTGCATACATAAAGGCTATAACATTAGTACAGACAGCTGGCAAATCATTAATTAACAGCAGTGATGATCTTCAAATAGCGCTCTGGGGAGGCCAGAAAAAGAGGAAGTTCCCTGGACCTGGTTGCAGTTTTGCCCATGACCTGAATTCATCCTCATTAAAACAAGAAAAAAAAAAGAGAGAGATGGGATGGAGAAAGGAGAAAAAGCCACATAGATGCCACATTAACACCTTCTACCCCTCTTCTCTCCTCACCCAGAGAGAACAAACACTGAATGAGCCACACCACTCCTCTGTCTGCAAGGTGTCCCCCAAACCAGACAGACGCCAAATGAGCTGTGGGCACATGAGGCTGTGCCCAGCACAGGATAATTGTGCCATAAATATAATTAAAGTCACCAGGAGGACCATTATGGAGAAAACCAAACTTAAAAAAAAAATTAGTACTACTGAAGAAAATATCATACATTCTTTTTATTTCAGTCTAATTTTGTTTACATGATTCATACAGTTTCCAAGAATATCCCTGGAGAACATTAGGCTGGCACCACATGCATAAACATTCGTATATAACATGTAAATTAGAAACAATCTCAGGATTTATATAGAAATTACAGCCACTTCTAGCAAATTAATTCAATGACAGAAAAAGGGTTACTGTCTCTCTTCAAATCAAGAGGGGGAAATATTGGGCAAAGCAGATTTATTTATTCCAGGGGCTTGTTCCTTGCCAGGAGCTGATGTCCCCTTGGCCTGGAGATTTCCATTTTTTTTATTGGATATGTATTGGTGATTGAATTTACTATGAATACAGGAGCAGTCAATGAGGATCATAATGGGCTGTTTTAAGTTATAGCATAGCTAATACAGTCATAAAGTCAATTAGGCTAGAAGAGTTTGCAATAGGGAAATGATGGAAGAAGGCAAGTTAAAATATTCAAGATTATTGAATCTTAAAGCTGCAAAGCCCCAAGAGTGCAAACTTACCATTTCGTAGATGAAAATACTGAGCCCCAGAGAAGATGTAGTCCACCCAAGAAAACAAAGAAAATGATTGATAAA